>NC_137454.1:341975631-342575631 GCF_964235325.1 Thermobia domestica | reverse complement strand
TAGAAAAAAGGAAAGAGGTGTATGTTGAATTTATTAATCTAAAAAAGGCTTTTGACCGCGTGAATTGGGAATTGTTGTTGGAAGTTCTAACGAAGATAGGGTTGGAATGGAAAGATAGAAAAGAAATAAGAAACTTATACATGAACAAACAAGTAAGTTTTACGATAGGGGAAGAACTGACATAAGAGGGTACAATTGGAAGGGGAGTTCGACAAGGATGCTGCCTCTCGCCAACACTATTTAATGCCTACCTATAAGAGAGAGTGAAAAAGAGCCTATATGATGATGACGGCATTTCGGTAGGAGGTAGAAGGATTAGATGCATAAGATTTTCAGACGATATGGCGCTTGTTGCAGAATCTGAAAAGAAAATCAATAAAATGTTAGAAAAATGAAGAAGGGCTTTGATGAATATGGGATTAAAATACATTTTAGAAAGACAAAAGCCATGGTGATTGGAACGAAGGAGTCTGTGTCAAATATAAAAGTGCGAGGGAAGTAAATAGAACAAGTGAATATTTTTCGATATCTGGGTAGTATTCTTAGTAATGACATGAAGTGCGAACGTGAAATAAAAGCAAGGATAGGAATGGCGAAAGAAGCTTTTAGGAGGAAGAAAAGTCTGTTTTATGGCACCTTGAATAAAGATTTGAGAAAAAGACTCATAAAAAGCTTCGTCTGGAGTGTTGTTCTGTATGGGGCAGAAATGTGGACATTACGTAAGAGTGATGAAAATCAGCTACAAGCCTCTGAAATGTGGGTGTGGAGAAGAATGGAGAGAATTAGTTGGGTCGAGCGGAAAACGAATGAGAGTGTATTAGAAATGGTGGGGGAAAGAAGAACACTTTTATGTATTGTTAAGAAGAGGAAGAGAAACTGGTTGGGACATTGCCTAAGAAGAAATTGTATCATGAGGTACATCCTAGAGGGTATGGTGGCGGGAAAGAGAAGGAGATCGAAGGAGACTACAATTAATGGATGATACAAAAACAGAAAGATCATACGTGAAGACGAAAAGTTTAGCAGAGGATCGTGGAGCATGGAAACTTCTCAACTGCGGCAAGTGACCTGCCAATAAAGGCAGAATACCTATGATGATGATGATGATGATGATGATGATTCAAAGAAACAAAGTGCTTCGAACATTGTACTAAATAAAGAAAATGAACCATCCTGAAGAAGTTTCCACTGGTAGCCTAGTAACTCATAGGTTGGACAATGAATTTTGTTCCGTGTTGATACAACACGTAGAACACAGTGTTAAAGTACTTTCAAAATGTGGATATCAAGTGATAAACAGACACACCAATAGATGATGACTTCAGTATTCACTCATCAGAATTGCAAGAAATTTAAGATACCAAATAATACAGATAAAATAAATCGCAAAATACTTTGTATTTTGTTGCAATATTTTAGCTTCCTGTCAATTCTTTGCAATGATGTTGATGTACGTACACTTACATAGTACGGTAAGACACAAAATATGAAAAGAGTTGCACAGCCCTTTACAGGTAAAACCATGAACTGTTAAGAGAAAATTTCAACTGTCACCGTAAGATAGAACACCTAATTGTATTTTGGCTATACCATCAGCTCTATTTACCCGGAGGGTTTATTGTTGTAGAGGTAGGGAAAGCAGTCACTGTAAAGGCCGACAAAATTTGAAAGATATCATGTACAAGAGTTTCCCTCAAAGTCAAGTCAGTTTCGTAGAATACTACTGTGTATAATGGGATTTTGAATTAATAGTTGAAATTGGAGTGTGAAACGTTTTAAAGTCATAAAAAAAGATAAAACTGGGAGAAGGCAGTTTCAGCATCTAATCGGAGTTACTAATCGGGCACCGGTCCAAAGTAAGACTTTCGATATGAAATTAGTACTGGTACCTCCCGCCTTCAAATTTTAGATAAATTTTCTATTTAGATAGATGTCGGAATGGATTTCTTATTGAAAAATAAATTACGAACAGTGGCGGATCCAAAAATAGTTTGAGAGGAGCTTCACTCAGGAAAGCTTAGATTTTCTCAATCACTAAACTTTTGGGGATCTTGAAGCTTATACGCATAGGAATGATTAACATTAGATTTTTTTTAAGAAAATAAATAATGTAATTTTCGTCGCCTTCAGCCTGAAAACCCGAAACCTCGTAAATATTCCAGTGATTACGTTTGGGATAATATATTTGGACATTAAGAACAAGCAAGGCAAATTAGTTCACCGGTTTGTCTTATGTTCTGAGTTTGTACTTTGGTAGGGCATATTTTAAACATCAGATTGTGCTTCCTCCTGTGTCGGTACCAGAAGATACTTAATTTTTACAAATATCGATAATATATACTAAGTACTTTTACCGGTATCATAATTTTTTAAATAAATATTTGTAGACTGCATGCATGCAGTTTGGTGTAGGAAGTGAAATGAATAAATAGTGAAGGGAAAACAGTGCATAAAAGACAATGTTCGTATGTTGAATATACCTTTTTGCATGCTCTGCAAAGTATCCCCACCTGTGCGGTAACTTTGCACGAAAGCTTATATTTGAATAACTATGGCCATACTGAATGTTTACTAATGCAATTGCACGAATGTTTTACTTATATATCTAGCTGTTATATGTTTAAAATACAGTACTCTAAATCGTTACGTTTGCAAGTTAAATGCGATTTTCTTCAAAATTCCTTAAATCTTGTTCAAAGTAACTCCGTCTTACAAGAACTAATCGTAACCTTCTAAATTATATTACAGATACCTTTAAAGTAGTTGAATTTGCTGTAAACTCAAACTTAAAAAAAAAAAAAAAAAAAAAAAAAAAAAAAACATAAAATTGAGCTAAGTTCGTCAGCAATTGAAAATATCAGGATATAAAGTGAACCAACCAAGTTACACGGCTAGTGTTGTAAATAGAAAAAAAAATGTTCGTATTTTTTCAGAAATGTACGTTTTCTTTTTAGAAGAAAAAACATTGCCTCTCGTTTTTTTTCTAAATTTCGTTTTTTTTTAAATAGTCATTTGTAATGCATCTTACTTCCATTTAAGTATGAAATATTTTTATGTAAGTGTAATCACCGTAAAATGCAACATAAATGAAACGCTAGATACTAATACGCTACAAATATTTTACAATTTACATGAATACCATACCTATTAACATTCGGGTTTCAGCAGTTTTCATCAATAGCAACTAAGAAATAAAAGTAGAAATGATTTTTTTTTTTTTTTTTTTTTTTGTGAAAGCAGCCTTTAATATGTACGAAAATAATGTCACAAACAGTATAAAATTCAAATAACTTGTGTAAAGATAAAAACTAATACTAATTTGCCTAATAGTATTTTTCTAAATATCATATATAAATAATTTCTCGACTAGATATATATGATATGCAGAGCCGGCTCTACCATACCTGTAACACGTGCATTTGCATGGAGCGGCAAGTTTGGAGGGTCCGGCAAAATCTGTTATAAGTAGAGACCGGATGTTTAGGCATTAAAAACTTGAAAAATATTCAGATAAAAATAGGGACTTAAAATTTTAAAATAATAAGCAGTAAAATAGGCACTAAAATGTAACTCGAAATAATAAAGATAAATACTCAATACAATTTAAAAAATAGATTCGTCATAAATAGTGTTCAAAGAATATAGCAACATACCTGTTTGTTAATGTCTTCTTTATATATATATATATATATATATATATATAGGGAGAGAGAGAGAGAGCTTGTAATGTACCATGTGCTTGTGGTATTTACAGTATATAAATTATATATATTTCCCAATTAAATCTTATTTCAAAGAAAATGCATAGAATACGCAACATTAGGCACTAAAGCAATTTTTTGTGCAGAGAGGGGAGAAATAGGCAAAATAAAGTTGGCTTAAATCAAAACTATAATCCCCGATATAAACTTTAAAACGTTATTTTTGATCATATCTTTAGCATTAAAGAATAGGCATTTGCCTAACATCCGGTCTCTAGTTATAAGTATATTATTTAAATTAAATATTTCTTGTTGGAAACAGACTTCATGATGGTGGTAGTTACATTTACTAAGCTGACCTATTTGAATTCTACATTCATAAATTGTGTTTAGGTTGCATTAGTTTAAGGTTACATGGACAATGCTAAAGCAAATGGTCGAATCAATCCGAGCACAAATTGCTTGATTGTTTTCAAATGCAAGAATTCAATTCTCGAATAATAGCGAATATCTGTTCCATTTAGTAAATTATCACAGTTTTGATATGACAACTAGTCTTGTTTTTGTCAGAAACAAGATCCTTATCATTGAAGATAGAAACAACTTTTTTTTTTAAATAATGTTAACAGATGAAGAAGAAAAATCAAGAAATAAAGATAAAAGAACCAGTTGCATTGGAATTGCAAACTGATACATTGAAATTGAAGCTTGATATTGAATTTTATAAAAAGGATTACCATCTTTCTTCTGCAGGTGTGTTTGCTTTATCTTTCACTAACATAATAGATTAATATTTAAAGAAAAAAGACAGACACAACGGGGTTGCATTTTTAGTATTTAAGCCTTTCTGAGTGCTACTACACTTACCCTCCCCTTCGTTGTTCATGCTGGAGTAGCATACTTAAAATCATGACTTTTAAGATTTGTTCTTTCTGGAGAAAGGGGGAGGCGGCAAATTATGCCATTGCACGGTGCGACAAATTGCCTACGGCCGGCCGTGTGTATGATGATGAAAGTTAGTAGTTGATATTAATGGCACTTCTTGTATATGTATATACAAGACATTAATATAGGATGACTGAATTTGAAGTAATGCAGGGTGTTTCAAAATTAAGATTAGGGTTTTGAAACTTTGTACTATCTATTACAATTAACTTACAATTATAAATATTATATCAAATGAAAGAGCAACTCAAACAGTTTTGTACGCACGCATGTACATGCATTGTTTCTTCTGTCTGCCGTTAGAAAGAGCAATTAGGAAAGATGGAGACTAGAAAGCAGAAAGCTTTTTGTGTTTTAATAAAGACTGAATCTGTACAGTGCAACCGTCTGTGTGAACAATATTAAGGAGACGCTTGCAACTACGTCCTTATCGTTTGCAGTTGCTACAGGTCTAAAGCCTACAGACTACGATTTACGTGCCAATTTCGCAAGTGAAATATTGCTGCATAACAATGAAGATTTTCTGGATTGTGTCGTCTCCAGTGATAAATCGACATTTCACCTAAGAGCTATTGTGAACACTCATAATGTTTGCACCTGGCCGTCAGCAAATCCTCAGAAGATGGTACAGTTGAAACGAGACTCCCCTAAATTGAATGTTTTGTGCCATATGGCGGAAGGTTTATGGGCCTTTCTCCTCTATCGACTAGATGTGTACCATGTGACGAATGAATCCCACATCGGACACTTGTAGCAAAGACTGTTTGAGGTGCTCTTTTACTTGATGCATTGCTTATAATTGTACGTAAAATGTAATAAGTATTTACGAAGACTTAAAACCCCGAAATTAATTTTGAAACACCCTCCATTTCTCACCAACAGTGTTGGAACTAAGATGTAAAAAGGAGAGAAAATTTTCCTTATAAATTTATTGTTCACAACAACGATATTATTATTAGTCGAGACTATAACTACAACAAGACGGGTTAGTAGTCAAAAAAATGTAATCAAATGTACACTAGGTGGCGAAAGTGGCGCACACGGCTGTGCCACTTTTTTAATCCGCTCCTGTGTGGACACTAATTAAGATATCGGGATATTATTCTTGCCAAATATGGTTGGACCATAGTTTATCATATTAATTTCTTTTTCTACTGGTGTCGAATTTCCTTCTCAAATTTCACCCGTCAAAAATTCGAGAATTTTCTAATTTCGAATTTTCTTTACTCTTTTTTTCCCGGTAGCTTCTTTCGTTGTAGAAAGACCTCCTTAAGACTTACCAGATAGATACCTCGGGTGGATACCTAACTGTTGACATCAATTGGACGGGCCTGCGCGTAGTGTTGCCAATTAGGGAAATTAAAATTTTCCTAAATTTGGACAAAAAATTCGAGATTTTTGTTATAAATCCGTACCTATACGTCCGAGTGCAACTCAACTTACGCCAATCGAACATTTGTCCTTACTTAACAAACGAAAGTACAGATCTTTACAATGGGTAATTAGGGGGCGCACGAAAAATTCGTATTTAGGTTCTAAACCATGATTTTTCTAGTTTTTACCTTTTATGTTTACCGTAATATATTTTTGGTAATTAGAAGCTTTGTTCCTTAAATATCGCCATAAAACTTGTAGAATATATTATTGATGTACCAATGTTTAATTTAAGATAGTTTGTGTCTGTCTGGTAGCAATGTTGCCCGCTACACAAAATTTTAATTCCAGATTTTAGGGGCAAATTTTGGGAAAATTATCTGTTTTGTCTCTATTATTTCCCTCTTGTTGGCTACATCGGAACAAACGTACCAGTATCTGGAAGTCTGGTCTTTTCCCTACACAACGCACTATAGAAAGTTTCAATAGGATAATTAGGGAAAGTACAGTTAAACTTTACAGTAGACCTTGTTCTCTAATTGGAAAGATAACTGTGATTTTTTTAAGGTAGAATGAGACATTTTTTATTGATATGCTTACTTTATTAGATATCGTCACAATACTTGTAGGGTATATTAGGGAGATACCAAAGCTTATTTTAAGATAGTTTGTGTGTGTCTGATAGCAGTGTTACAAGCTACAAAAAATTTTAATTCCATATTTTAGGGGAAAATTTTGGAAAAAATCCCTTTTTGTTTCTATTATTTCTCTCTTGTTAACTACACTCGAACAAACATACCAATGTCTAAAAGCTTCGTCCTTAGCCTACACAGCGTACCATAAAAAGTTTCACTAGAATAATTAGAAGAAGTACAGTTAAGGTTTATAATAAACCATGTTGTGGAAATGGTAAGAAAATGGTGAATTTCTGAGGTAGAGTGAGATTTTTTTTTAAATTTCGAGCTTACTTTATTAGATTTCGCCATGATACTTGTAGGATATATTCTTGGAGTACTAAGGTTTATTTTCAAACAATTTTCGTCTATCTGATGGCAGTGTTTCCAGCCAAAATAATTAATTCCCGATTTTAGATGAGAAATACGGAAAATTTCCCTTTTCCCCTCTATTATTACCCTCTTGCTGCCTACATTGAAACAAACGTACAACTACCTGAAAGCTTCCTCTTTGTACTACAGAACGCACTATAAAAAGTTTCAATAGGATAATTAGAGAAGCTGTAGCCCTGGCATATTTGTTGACTTTTGCTTTTGAGGCGTAAAAAATGTCAAAATTTCATGTGTATGATGACAGAGAATTTTTTCTTTCCCTTTTTGAATGGAAGCCAGCGACTTCAGGATTTCACTGTACCTTGTCAACACACCAAAAAATGTGTTTAGGTGACTTGAACTCATATAACAGCAGTGGTGCTAGATACAAAAAAAGAAAAAGTGAAATTCGGTTGGGGAATTTTTTGTAAATTTTCACCCCTACATTTACCTCAATAATTTCCCACCCGTTGGGAACACTGCAATGCAACTTACACCAAAACATAGCCATGTCCATTTTCTAAAAAAACAATGCCTTAACGGTATCAATCGATCAATGAATTGTTTTTGAGCAATAAATCACTAACTGAAAATGTAGGAAAACGCCAAAAATGACCTGGGTCCGAAAGGAATAATCACACAATTTTGCTCGTATAGGTACAAAGAAACAAACGATTTGTAAGTTGCGAGAGCTTCGACTGAAGTTCTGTTGATTATTTCAATAACCTGCAACATAAATCAATAAATAATAGTTGCCAGAAACAAACAGACATTTGAAAAAAACATGAAAAAAGAATAATGCTTTTTATTGAAAAAAAACTTCACAGAAAACAACGTTTTTTTACATCACTATAAAAGGCAAGAGTATGAAATGGAACACGCAAAGTTCGCGGAAAGTGGAATGGTAGATAATATTCCGCAATTACGCCTGTGGTACATGCTACACAATACGCCAAATTCCAGTGCTACTCTTATACGCTGCAGCCAAGGGCCAAGGCACTCCCGCCTTCAAATTACCAATGTCAAAGTATAAAAATTAGGCTGGAACATTCCTAAGCATTTTCCGCCGTTATATTACCGAACATCAAATTCCTACGCACGCTACTTAGTTATGCAAAGAAGACCACATGACGACAGCAATTTGTTTCAGTTTCGACATTAGGACCTCCACTCTGTAAAATGAGGGGAAAATTTTGAAAATCGGTAGAGATTTACATAACACTTGTCGCTTATTAAATGTCGGTTGTAAAGAGGAAGGGCGGGGTTCCGACAAGAAATTCTTTCAGTTTCTTGATTAGGGAGTGGAACCCTATCGAATGACATTAAAAATATCAAAATTCATAGAGGTCCCCATAACCCTTGTCGGTTATTCTAAGTCGGTTATGGAAGGGAAGGGGGAGGTTCCGACAAGAAATTCTTTCAGTTTCTTGATTAGGGAGTGGAACCCTATCGAATGACGTTAAAAATTTCAAAATTGATAGAGGTCCCCATAACCCTTGTCGGTTATTCTAAGTCAGTTATGGAGGGGAAGGGGGAGATTCCGACAAGAAATTCTTTCAGTTTCTTGATTAGGGAGTGGAACCCTATCGAATGACGTTAAAAATTTCAAAATTGGTAGAGGTCCCCATAACCCTTGTCGGTTATTCTAAGTCGGTTATAGAGGGGAAGTGGGAGGTTCCGACAAGAAATTCTTTCAGTTTCTTGATTAGGGAGTGGAACCCTATCGAATGACGTTAAAAATTTCAAAATTGATAGAGGTCCCCATAACCGTTGTCGGTTATTCTAAGTCGGTTATGGAGGGGAAGGGGGAGGTTCCGACAAGAAATTCTTTCAGTTTCTTGATTAGGGAGTGGAAACCTATCGAATGACGTTAAAAATTTCAAAATTGATAGAGGTCCCCATAACCCTTGTCGGTTATGGAGGGGAAGGGGGAGGTTCCGACAAGAAATTCTTTCAGTTTCTTGATTAGGGAGTGGAACCCTATCGAATGACGTTAAAAATTTCAAAATTGATAGAGGTCCCCATAACCCTTGTCGGTTATTCTAAGTCAGTTATGGAGGGGAAGGGGGAGGTTCCGACAAGAAATTCTTTCAGTTTCTTGATTAGAGAGTGGAACCCTATCGAATGATGTTAAAAATTTCTAAATTGATAGAGGTCCCCATAACCCTTGTCGGTTATTCTAAGTCGGTTTTGGAGGGGAAGGGGGAGGTTCCGACAAGAAATTCTTTCAGTTTCTTGATTAGGGAGTGGAACCCTATCGAATGACGTTAAAAATTTCAAAATTGATAGAGGTCCCCATAACCCTTGTCGGTTATTCTAAGTCGGTTATGGATGGGAAGGGGGAGGTTCCGACAAGAAATTCTTTCAGTTTCTTGATTAGGGAGTGGAACCCTATCGAATGACGTTAAAAATTTCAAAATTGATAGAGGTCCCCATAACCCTTGTCGGTTATTCTAAGTCAGTTATGGAGGGGAAGGGGGAGATTCCGACAAGAAATTCTTTCAGTTTCTTGATTAGGGAGTGGAACCCTATCGAATGACGTTAAAAATTTCAAAATTGGTAGAGGTCCCCATAACCCTTGTCGGTTATTCTAAGTCGGTTATAGAGGTGAAGTGGGAGGTTCCGACAAGAAATTCTTTCAGTTTCTTGATTAGGGAGTGGAACCCTATCGAATGACGTTAAAAATTTCAAAATTGATAGAGGTCCCCATAACCGTTGTCGGTTATTCTAAGTCGGTTATGGAGGGGAAGGGGGAGGTTCCGACAAGAAATTCTTTCAGTTTCTTGATTAGGGAGTGGAACCCTATCGAATGACGTTAAAAATTTCAAAATTGATAGAGGTCCCCATAACCTTTGTCGGTTATGGAGGGGAAGGGGGAGGTTCCGACAAGAAATTCTTTCAGTTTCTTGATTAGGGAGTGGAACCCTATCGAATGACGTTAAAAATTTCAAAATTGATAGAGGTCCCCATAACCCTTGTCGGTTATTCTAAGTCAGTTATGGAGGGGAAGGGGGAGGTTCCGACAAGAAATTCTTTCAGTTTCTTGATTAGAGAGTGGAACCCTATCGAATGATGTTAAAAATTTCTAAATTGATAGAGGTCCCCATAACCCTTGTCGGTTATTCTAAGTCGGTTTTGGAGGGGAAGGGGGAGGTTCCGACAAGAAATTCTTTCAGTTTCTTGATTAGGGAGTGGAACCCTATCGAATGACGTTAAAAATTTCAAAATTGATAGAGGTCCCCATAACCCTTGTCGATTATTCTAAGTACGTTATGGAGGGGAAGGGGGAGGTTCCGACAAGAATTTTTTTCAGTTTCTTGATTAGGGAGTGGAATCCTATCGAATGACGTTAAAAATTTCAAAATTGATAGAGGTCCCCATAACCCTTGTCGGTTATTCTGTCGGTTATGGAGAAGAAGGGGGAGGTTCCGACAAGAAATTTATTCAGTTTCTTGATTAGGGAGTGGAACCTTATCGAATGACGTTAAAAATTTCAAAATTGATAAAGGTCCCCATAACCCTTGTCGGTTATTCTAAGTCGGTTATGGAGGGGAAGGGGGAGGTCCCGACAAGAAATTCTTTCAGTTTCTTGATTAAGGAGTGGAACCCTATCGAATGACGTTAAAAATTTCAAAATTGATAGAGGTCCCCATAACCCTTGTCGGTTATTCTAAGTCGGTTATGGAGGGGAAGGGGAGGTTCCGACAAGAAATTCTTTCAGTTTCTTGATTAGGGAGTGGAACCCAATCGAATGACGTTAAAAATTTCAAAATTGATAGAGGTCCCCATAACCGTTGTCGGTTATTATAAGTCGGTTATGGAGGGGAAGGGTGAGGTTCCGACAAGAAATTCTTTCAGTTTCTTGATTAGGAAGTGGGGCCGCGGTGGCTCAGTGGTAGAGCGTTCACCTCTGGTGCTTGGGGTCACGGGTTCAAACCCTGCTCCCGCCAAGTGAACTTTGTGGTGGACAAACACCGTGTGCGTGGGTTTTCTCGGGGATCTCCCGTTTCCTCCCACTTTCTTCATTCCACCATTTCACTCATCTCTCATCATCACCGTCTCCTTTAGCCTAACCGGCATAATCGTGGGACGTAAAACTCAATGATTTCATTTCATTTCATTTTGATTAGGAAGTGGAACCCTATCGAATGACGTTAAAAATTTCAAAATTGATAGAGGTCCCCATAACCCTTGTCGGTTATTCTAAGTCGGTTATGGATGGGAAGGGGGAGGTTCCGACAAGAAATTCTTTCAGTTTCTTGATTAGGGAGTGGACCCCTATCGAATGACGTTAAAAATTTCTAAATTGATAGAGGTCCCCATAACCGTTGTCGGTTATTCTAAATCGGTTATGGAGGGGAAGGGGGAGGTTCCGACAAGAAATTCTTTCAGTTTCTTGATTAAGGAGTGGAACCCTATCGAATGACGTTAAAAATTTCAAAATTGATAGAGGTCCCCATAACCCTTGTCGGTTATTCTAAGTCGGTTATGGAGGGGAAGTGGGAGGTTCCGCAAGAAATTCTTTCAGTGTCTTGATTAGGGAGTGGAACCCTATCGAATGACGTTAAAAATTTCTAAATTGTTAGAGGTCCCCATAACCGTTGTCTGTTATTCTAAGTCAGTTATGGAGGGGAAGGGGGAGGTTCCGACAAGAAATTCTTTCAGTTTCTTGATTAGGGAGTGAAACCCTATCGAATGACGTTAAAAATTTCAAAATTGATAGAGGTCCCCGTAACCCTTGTCGGTTATTCTAAGTCGGTTATAGAGGGGAAGGGGGAGGTTCCGACAAGAAATTCTTTCAGTTTCTTGATTAGAGTGTGGAACCCTATCGAATGACGTTAAAAATTTCAAAATTGATAGAGGTCCCCATAACCCTTGTCGGTTATTCTAAGTCGGTTATAGAGGGGAAGGGGGAGGTTCCGACAAGAAATTCTTTCAGTTTCTTGATTAGGGAGTGGAACCCTATCGAATGACGTTAAAAATTTCAAAATTGATAGAGGTCCACATAACCCTTGTCGGTTATTCTAAGTCGGTTATGGAGGGGAAGGGGGAGGTTCCGACAAGAAATTCTTTCAGTTTCTTGATTAGGGAGTGGAACCCTATCGAATGACGTTAAAAATTTCAAAATTGATAGAGGTCCCCATAACCGTTGTCGGTTATTCTAAGTCGGTTATGGAGGGGAAGGGGGAGGTTCCGACAAGAAATTCTTTCAGTTTCTTGATTAGGGAGTGGAACCCTATCGAATGACGTTAAAAATTTCAAAATTGGTAGAGGTCCCCATAACTGTTGTCGGTTATTCTAAGTCGGTTATGGAGGGGAAGGGGGAGGTTGCGACAAGAAATTCTTTCAGTTTCTTGATTAGGGAGTGGAACCCTATCGAATGACGTTAAAAATTTCAAAATTGATAGAGGTCCCCATAACCGTTGTCGGTTATTCTAAGTCGGTTATGGAGGGGAAGGGGGAGGTTCCGACAAGAAATTCTTTCAGTTTCTTGATTAGGGAGTGGAACCCTATCGAATGACGTTAAAAATTTCTAAATTGATAGAGGTCCCCATAACCGTTGTCGGTAATTCTAAGTCGGTTATGGAGGGGAAGGGGGAGGTTCCGACAAGAAATTGTTTCAGTTTCTTGATTAGGGAGTGGAACCCTATCGAATGACGTTAAAAATTTCAAAATTGATAGAGGTCCCCATAACCCTTGTCGGTTATTCTAAGTCGGTTATGGAGGGGAAGGGGGAGGTTCCGACAAGAAATTCTTTCAGTTTCTTGATTAGGGAGTGGAACCCTATCGAATGACGTTAAAAATTTCAAAATTGGTAGAGGTCCCCATAGCCGAAGTTGTCCCAATAAGGTAAAGGGTTAATGAAACCCAAAGGGTAGAAGGTTATATTTGTAGGGAGGGAATCGCTATGGGTAGGAGGTGAATTAGCCTTGCACTGAGGATATACCGGCATGAGTCAACGTACCGGATACTCAACGGTACGGATATAGAAAATTGAAAGTAATCAAATAATAGGTATAAATAAAATAATAAGCATATATTTTTTTTTTAAAAAAATAATAATATTCTCTAAAAAAGAAGAAACAAAACCAAATTTAAAAAAAAACGGGCTAATCTAACTAGTGAAAGACAAATAGCAGATGTTGGTGGAATAACGCGATGGGGGAAGAGTTTCTAAACTGCACCTGAATAAAAGGAAAATCGCAGGGTATTTGGGCCTACGATGTCCGACGATTCTTAAGCCTTATAGCGGGCTGACTCGCTTCTTGAAGCAGCATGCAGTTCAGAAACGATAGACCACACCCTCCTAACTATATCTAAACACGGACTAAGGGAACACGGCATATGCGAAAAGTAGAAAGACTGAAATTCGAGATCAGATAACATTAAGGTGCGAAAAGTATGATGAATGAAGTTTCAGGCGGCAGCGAAATCTGCTAAGATGTATCTAAATAATATCTTCAAGGGTATATTGAGGTTGTCAAAAAAAAAAAAAAAGGTAGCAGTGTCATGGAATACATGCGAAATTTGAAAACAATGTACAAAGGTACGTAGAAAATCCAAGTACTCGAGAAACAAAGCCTAACACAGAATTAAATGGTAACTAGTGTAAAAATCAGAAATCCGAAACTTAAAACATATCAGTATATAACTACCACAAGCACGATAATGTAGATCCGTATACAATCCTATATAACGTATATAAATAAAGTGAAAAAAATCCACAATGTCGAAGTACAAATAGTATATTCGGTCACTAACGACAGCAACACGCACGTAAGTGCTTAGTTCATAAAAATGTATGCAAATAAACTTCCATAAGTAGTGCTTGCTCCATAACAAATATAATATATATTGAAAATCTCGAAGTATTAGTGCACTAATAGTACTCTCTTCTCTCCACAGTTAATGCAGACAACGCCGAGGAAGAAAAAAGGAACTGGCCACCTACTAACGTATATACTAACAATTTACTAAAAAAACCCGATTTGTATAAAATGCATGCGAAAACAAATCGATTAACGTTACTAGTTCTACTAACAACTTATTTAACCCAACCATAAATAACAACTAATCACTCTGTCGTAGATCCTTTAATTATAGTCGTAGCATGTAAGTAAATAATATAGGTCTTCCATATTGACTAATAAATAAACAACACTAACACAATGTACTGTAGGCGTACTAATAAAATGTGGCCAAAGCGACATTATTCCATCGTTACTAAAGTGCGAGACGAAGAAGCCGGGGAGTACAAACGAAGAACAACCATACTCACGCAAAGGAAAAAAAAAGGTAGCTTCAATAACATAACATAATTGCTAATGGCTTATTGTCGTAGAGAATATAGCATATCAAAGAAAACAAACTAAAATAATAACTAATGCAAATCATTAATATATATTTATATATACATGTATGTACGTAAATAAATATTCATAGAATATACATAGTAAAACATCACAAATATAGACTAAAATTACTATTAGGTCATAATTGTTTTATCCCAGACGTGCATAAAAAGGCAACTAAAATTAGGAAACTTAAAAATAAGGTGTATAGTCATTCAAATATGAACCAGGGTTAGAAACGGTAACAGTCGTACGTTGATTATCTGCGGAAGCGGCAGGGGGAGGGGGAGGCAGACTATTTCGGCGAGGTAAATGAATGTTGCGTCTAAAGGCAGTGCGACGTTTATACAATTTAAAAAGTAAAAAGACTGCCAATAGATGTAACGACATCTCCGCTATGTGAACAACAATCCATAAGACATCCTGATCGAAGGAGACATGGTCTGCCCTAGCTTTGCGAAAACATAAAGCGCACAAAAAGAAATCGTGCCGATAAAGCAGATACCCAATAGCTAAGGTTAGAAGTACGTTCCAACAAACTAGGAGTGTAGGTACAAAATTCTCACGATAGTAGATAGGCGTAAACGACTGTGTTGGGACTACAGAGTAGGATGACAGATTTAAGTGCGGAACTGTAAACCTCCAATTTAAATTCAATAGCTTTGAGCTATTAAAAACCTCATGAGACTTAAACTTTTGATTTAGATGCACAAAACTGTTGGCAGTCAAAAATGCCGGAAAGAGATGCAATACAGTCGGAGAAGTGAAATGATTCTGGAAACAGGGGAACACTGCCTTAGCGAATAAGTGATCGGAAACTCTTAAGGTAACATCACAAGGCAAGGAGATTAACAAAGATCCATATTTGGCTTTAGTTGAAACATCCAAAAGAGTAGTATTCCCTGCAGAGACTAACTGTAGAGTAGAGGGCGGGTGCGTCAAAACAAACGTATGGGCTTCAAGTTCCAAAAGCTGACTGTGGTTATTGTCATGACAGATATAAGAACAGGCTGATAAAATATCGTTGACAGTAGTTCCGAAAAAACCCTTATAAAGGCAACGCGCCAATTGCGAAGAGACAGCAATGTGCGACGGAATTTTACACAAATTAGAGGTCTGTAAATCGCAATACAATAAGTCAGATCCAACAATAGGGAGAGCCAAAATTTGAGACTGAAAAACAACATAGCTAGGGGAAACGCTAATAGAACAAGTTTGGTTATGGTATCCAAAAGGAATAGCTTTGACTGAATAAAGTTTAAACACTGCATCACGTTCACGCAGTGGAACTTTAAGATGTGCCAAAATATGTGAATAAAAAATGTTAAAAGACAATAATTTTACTGTGTAATAAATATCGGTGTTAGATCTAGGTATAGCCAAAAGCAAACGCTTAGGTACTAACGATTCTTCCAGAGTCCTTAACTCAGCTTCTAAAACATTATAAGGTATTAAAATATGGTCTAATTTACCAAGTCTACAGCTTTGCATTGAAATTTGATAACGTTGTAAATCTACCAATTTTAAAATGTGCATAGATAATTGAAATATTTCACCCAAGATAGAGAAGGTCTCTAACTGGTCCTTATCAACGTAATCTTGTAAAGTTTTAGCAAGTACCTTAGATTGGTCTAAAAGTGCTTTTGAAAAGGTTTCCATTTTCTGATAATCCTTGCCCAATTTCGATTGAAAATTCGTCAGTTCCGCTGAGGCGTTTTGAATAAAAATAGAGTTACGTAATAGTTGTTGGCGTAATTCGAGAACTGTAGCCTGTATTTTATCCTGCTTCTGTTGGTAAACTGAAAGTTGACTGTGGGTAGCAACTCCACAACACCAAGAAAAGAGAGAGCCCACAGCATTAAAAATAGAACGGGTAGTTCTTGTGTGTCCATGAAGCTTATAAGGCTCGTTTATCGTTAACAAATTGTTAGCTAGATGAGTATGCAAGGCATCTAAACTTGAAGCCAAACTACATATTTGAACGGGATAGGTTGAATTCACATTACAATGTAATGACTTAAACAAAGAAGACGCAGAAATAGGCTTAGGAAATTCAAAACTCACATTAAATAGTAAGGGCACAGCATACTGATATAGCACATGTCCATGCAGTTGGGAAAAATAAAAGCCGCTAGATATCGATACATCTAGGGACGCCAAAGCAACGGATAATAAAGTAAAACCCAGGAACGTCTGGAAAAAAAATACGAAAAAACACATAGTAGTGATAATAGTAATACTAATAACAAAGCTTGTACCACAATAGCCATTAGTTGCCTCGAGAAAACACACACACACACACACACATATATATATATATATATATATATATATATATGAATGTATGTATATACACCAAAATAACTCACATTTAGACTAATCGTTCATTTGGGTTACTAAAATGTAGATGCTCCTGGCTCGAATCAAAAGTAAATAAATATCAAATAAACAGTGAGAGAACGAGTATACTCAACCATGCAATTCCTATAAGGAATTTAAAAAATAATAATAATATATTCTAATCATAATAGATAAACTCCAAGTACAAAGGTGAACATGTCCACTCCAATACTCATATTCTGATAAATTCATACACATTAAAAACAAGTCAACACATTAACGCATTAACAGGATGAACACTAAACACTATATTGTTAATTTCAAGATGATAGTATGTCATAGAAAGGATGACATATGATGTTTAAAATGTCTAGTTTCAGTAAATTATGTCCAAATCAGGAAAAAAAAATCCGGGAAAAATATACCCTATATAGGTGAATTAATAAGTCAAGTAAGTATTTGCGCGCAATTGTCAAATCTGGTATACAAAACGTCAAATTCTGTTTTATCAGGGCTTGGCCAATGCCCGAAGATAATAAAACCTAGGTTTATCATATCAAATAATATAGGTATAAAGGTGTATAGATAATATGGGTAACAATTATCTCTTCCACATATACTACTAAGTCTAATCCGAGGTATTTGTTCTCTTGCAGCTAAGGAACTTCAAAACTCCTCCCAGGCGAACTAAAGTATGGACAAGTCATCGGTCGTATACACTAAGAGGAACTGTATGAAGCGATAAATTGGTAAAGCGTTTAACTCTCCATATGGTTTCTCAGAGATAAGGAAGAAAATCTCTAAGGAATTATATATTGAACTAACATAAAAATAAGTTGTTTTTTTTTCCTAACCACATCTAATATCTTTGGGGAAATACACAGGTAGATTGTCTTCATATATCATTTTATTGTCCTTGTCATATAGACAAAACACAATAGCGTCAAAATCAGTTAGATTTGTCTCTAATATATTGCGTACACTGGATAAGGCTACCTTCACGGCTTGGTGCTTGTCGAAACCAAACGCACCCGTGCCAAGACATGGAAAAGATAATGTACGACAATTATTTTCAATTGCTCGCTGCAAACAATTTACATAACAACGCTTCAAAATACGCTTGTCATTATTCCTAGGTGCACAGGTAAATATTACGTGCTCTGCTGGTAGGTTAAACCCTGGAGAAATTTTCGCTTCTCCCGGTTTTATGGAACCAATTTTCCTACACATTTCGGCTAGTTGTTCACCAGCGGCTCTATGTATTGCACCATCCACTCCAGAAAGAGGAGTGAGCGTCTCGTTGGCAGCATTAACAACAACGTCACATTTCAATTTAACAATGTCTCCATAGTAAATTTTGACTTTGTCATTAATTTCATCGTTGATGTATAACGGTTTAACAATTCCAGGTTTATAGGCCAACGCCGAGAGTGACGGTAGCTTTGTCACGTCAACAACATCCATAAACTGCATAGGGTCATGCAACATTGTAGTCAAAGTCAGCTGTTGCAAATCCAAATTTCGTTCGTCCTTCACACATAAATCTTGCTTATTAATATGTAACACATCATCGGAACGTTGTAGGTCTTCTTCCTCAAGTGGTGGGTCATCCGGGTAATAGGGCTTAAGTCTGGTCACCACAATAGATTCAATCTTTTCCCGCCCCTTCGGCGTCTTATACTTAACAAAGTACGCATTAGCGTTATCCATGCGGACGATAACACCTGGTCCAAAATATTGTCCTGAAAAAGCCTTCGCGTGTCCTCGGCGTCTAGTAGGATCAAAAATCCAGACTCGTTGGCCGACATTATATTTAACTGGAGTGTGATGTTGATTATACGACTTCTCAGAAGTACGAAAGCGATCGAATAGTTTGTCCTGCGCCTTCTCGCGTACATCCTGTAGTACTGCTAACCGATCTTCATTCGAAACGTGTAAACATGGACCATTGATAATAGCTTGATGCTCTAAGTACGGGTTAAAACCAAAAAGCAAGTAAAAAGGCGAAAAAGAAGTCGAATGATTAATAGTAATATTGTGTGAAAAAGTGATAGCAGGTACATGTTCAACCCAACTACCCTGGTTGGACGGATCTAACTTGCGTTTTGAGAGAGCTTCTGAGTTCTTAACGGTCACCTGGACCAGACCCACTGTTTGATGTTGATAGGGGTTGAAAAACTTAATTTCCACCCCCAAAATACTGCACAATTCTTGAAATAATGATGCTGTAAAGGCGGTGGAGCGATCCACCAAAATTTCCTTGCAAAGTCCAAACTTTAAGAACACATTCTGATACAGAAAGTCGGCAAGTGTAGATGCAGATTGGTCACCCAAAGTAGCCGTCACGACGTATCGAGTATTATAATCAACGGCTATAGCTAAGTATTTGTGCCTTAAAATATTAGCATCAGAATATGGCCCAGAAATGTCAATTCCCACGCGGTAGAAAGGTTGGGGCACAGAGGGCATCGTCTGGAGAATTCCTGGAGGTTTCCCCGGTGGCTTCTTGAAACGCTGACATATCTGACACCTCCTACAACGATCAGCCACGTACTGCTTCATAAAGGGAAAATAGACCATCTTTAACAGCATCTGGTACGTCTTACCGTACCCAGAATGCGAAGCTCCGAACGTCGACTCGTGTGCAGACTGGAACACTCTGTCACGCAGTGATACTGGGATTACTGGCAGTAGCTGCGTCCCGGATTGAAGCCGATGCTTACGATGTAGAACACCGTCCTTCAACTCATAACATAAGGCTTTCCTTTCGATAGCATAATCCTGCGACGTCTTCCCTTCCAAAAAGGCGATGATCTCGGTGAAGTAGGGGTCCTTCCGCTGTTCATCCTTCAACTTCTCATCCAACTGGACAAAAAACACACGGGGATCCTGAAGATTCCTTTCTTCGTCAACAATGTCGCGTTCACAGTCGACATTACGTGAAAGTGTGTCCACTAAGGTGTTCATTCTCCCTGGCACGTGTGAGATGGTGTAGTTATATTGCTCCAGTTCTGCCAGTATACGTGCGAACTTAGCTACATTCTTAGTTTGCCGGAGATAGGTCAGAGAGCGACAATCCGTTTTTAGATAGAAATGACGGCCCAATAAAAAGTATTTAAAACGCCGTAACGTGAACACAATTGCAGAAAGTTCCAGGTCTAGGGGGTGATAGCGTCTTTCATGGGGACCAACTGCTCTACTACAAAAGGCTATTGGGACCAAGGGAGCCTCTTCTTTATTTGACTCAGGTTGCAGGATGGCCCCGCTCAGGCCGCGGAGACTCGCATCACAGAAGACATACACGTCCCTATTCGGATGAAAACGCATTAAGGTCGGGGCAGATATTACCGCCTCCTTCATGTTATCAAAAGCCTGTTGCTGCGCAACACCCCATCTAAAAGGCACATTCTTCTTAAGAAGCATCTGAAGGGGTTCCGCTCTACTTGAAAAGTCCTTAATGTACGTTCGAACAAAAGAACACAGCCCTAGAAAACTCTTAAGTTGTTTCTGCGTTTTCGGCCTCTTGTACTTAAGAATAGAATCCGTAATCCTATCAGAGATTGAAATCCCTTGTTGGGAGACGGTGTGCCCCAATAATTCCAACGAAAAGTGGCCCAGTTTGGTCTTCTCTGGGGATAGCTTGAGACCTCGATCCCTTAACCTCTCAAATAGCTTACGGGTGGTTGCCAAAACTTCCTCCATTGTATCCCCACTCCACACTATATCGTCCAAATAGTAATAGACGGAATACTTTTCTAGACCTTGCAGCGTAAGTTTCATTAAATCATTCAATGCCCCTGGACTAGACACCAGGCCCATAGGTAAAACTTTGAAACAATATTGTTTCTCACCAGGAACAGAGAAAGCAGTAATCAATTGACTTCTTTTAGTGAGTTTAATTTGGTAGAATCCAGAGGTGAGGTCACAACTATTGATAAATTTATGGCCACTAGACCGCTCCAGAACATCTTGCATCGCCGGGACCGGAAAGGTCGGGGCGATAACGTGGGAATTCACAGATCTAAGGTCCACAATAAATCGAAATGAGCCATTCTTCGTACGCACCAATGTAATGGGCGAATTCCATGGGGATCGACAAGGCCGAATGGCGTCTTGTTTTAACAATAACTCTATCTGCTCGTTCACAGCATCCCGGAGATGGTACGGGATTGCATACGGCTTAACGTTCACGGGTTGGGGGTCTTTAAGCTGAATATCGTGTTCATAATCTCTGGCCTGAGAAAAATCCTCAGGGGACCAACTAAACACATCCTTAAATTCCGAGATGAGGTCATAAAATTGCTGTTTTTCTGCTTCAGAAAGCGCAGGGTTTACATCAACACGTTGACAATCAAATTTAGGGTTCTCAGCTGTCTGAGGACCATGACTAAGCGTTACGTTTGTGCAGAAGAATTCAGTTTGTTCGTTCACTGCTTGCCCTAAAATTTTGTTTTTCCACAACAAATATCCTCTATTGGTGGGGTTAGAAACCCAAATAAGAGAATTAACTGTATCAACTCTGCACTCCTGCACTAATAGGTTAGCCACCCCTGAAATAAAAGTCGTGGGTCGCAGCCAATCTCTGGATCCAATTAAATCATAAAACTTACGAACAGGTACACAAACTTTAGCGCGGGGGGCAACCAAGTAGATGCCGCTACCTTGAAAACAGGAGTAACAAGAGTAGCTAAATCAGAGGAAATCATGTTAACACTCTCAGAGTACGGTAAAGTGGCGGGCGGGATTCTCCCAAATCTAGTAACTTCCAACGTACAACTTTTTTGATCTATATCTGCCTCATGCGCAAGTAGAAAATCTTGGCCCAAAAGAGGGGGATGGGGGTAACTAGGAATTACTCTAAAAGGATGGCAAAATACTTCCGACCCAAGCCGGAATCGAACTAAAGCTATCTTGTTAACAGGTAACGTCTTCCCTGTGACCCCTCTCAGAACGCTATTAGTAGGCAAAATTTTAGTTTTACATGGAAGCATTTGTGCAGAGATACATGAGACTTGCGAACCGCTATCTAAGAGGATGGGGCCTTCCCTACCATTTAACTGTATCAAAACATGGGGAAGAGCCTTATCAATCTGCAGAGGGACTTTGAAACGCTTGAGAGTCGATGGCCCTTTTTCATCAACCCTTCCAATTAGTTTAAAGCACTCAAACAATGCGCAGCAAGGTGATTTTCCTTACCACACTTATAACATATAACAGTACGCCTGTTGGATTGATTACTATTATTATTACTACTATTGCTACTATTACTACTACGTGAAGGCCGCTGCTGAGTATTGTTTTGACGCTGTTGGAAATTACGTCTACCTCGGTTACTATTATTATTGCCATTACGGCGAAAATTATTACGTGAGCTATTACTTTTGTTCGAAGACTGGCCTTGCAAAGAAAGCTGTGTCAGTTGCTTTTGAATAGCTGACAGCTGTGTTCTTTAAAGTCATCCGTTGCCGCCTTCGGAGCTGAGGAAGCATCGGGCAAAGTCCGCGCGGAAACCTGAGCTTGCTGATTTTGCACAACAGCATCAGGCTGAATTCCAACATTGTCTGGAGGATTAAGCTGAGCAACAGAATATGAAAGGAAAGGATTCTGCTTCATCAACTTTTCTATTGATTTCCTTTCTAATAAAACTCGAGCTTTTTCTTCATCAAGCAAATCCCGCACTAAATGTTCTACCGAGTCATATTTCTTCTTTATTGCTACTTTCATATATTCAGGAATTAACCCGTCAATGATCAACTGCACTTGTTTTTGAACGGGAGCATCTTTGTCATTTCTGAGAATCAGGTTACGCTTCGCGTATACATATGAAAGAACAGACTCGTTGGATGCCTGTTCCCTACTCCTCATCTCGTGTTCGGTAAGCTGAGGCAACAGCACATTGTTAAACGCGTCCTTGAACTTATTTTTAAATTGATCGTAGGTCATGTCCGGGAAATCGGGCTTTTTAGAAACAGTATCGAACCAGTAGGACGCTGGCCCTTTTAAAAGAGACCCTAATATCCACTTTTTCTTGGCATCAGGCCAGTTATTTACTTGAGCTAATACTTCAAACTGGTCCACATATCGCGCCGCATCGTCACCCATGCGCCCAAAGAAAGGTTCCGGACGGAGTATGTGGCTAAGCAAGCCCATGTTCTCGTGAGTACCCCCTACCGCCATATCAGAATCTATCACAAAACTAAAGGAAGCACAACTCGATGGGTACTCGATATCGGAGAGAGACTGACTGAATTGTAAGTTACGCTTAACGCGATCCAAACACTGACGAGTAAAATGAATCTTACCAGGGAATGAAGACGCTATGGGTTCAAAATATTCGGTCAAATCTAAATTGTCACACAAATCATCATATAATTCACAATTCTGAGCAAAATGTCGCAACATAAATAATTAAAAGAAAACAATAAATAAACAGAGGCATGCAAAAACAATTCAGAACAATACACCAAATAATATGAACTACAATAAAAGCAACACGATATATAGACACAATTTCTCGTAATAAGTTAAAGTTTCAAGCCAACTTAAGTTAAACGGGAGGCACAACAGAGATCAAACAACAGCATCTTTCCACCATGAAACATTACCAATCTTCGGATAGGAGAAAGGGTAATGTTGTCCTTATTTAGCTGAATTTCTTATGATAGACAGGCTCTAATCTTAAGTTGAAATACTTATAAATTACTATTTCCTTCATAACTCTGAGATGTAGCTTGAATTTACTAATTCTAGAAATGAAATGCAATTTGAATTGGTTTTAGATAATTGGCTCGGCAAACGTTAAGGAAAAGGTTAAGACAAGATTTGACTTTAACAAATTTTGAGAGAGTTTTGGTGTGTTCGTTCCTGATTGTTTCTGCGGTGATTTACCTTTTGAGTTTGATGAAGTTCCATCGTAGAAAGGATCCTTAAGCGTGCGATGTCACCTTCATGCACTGATCGTCAAGACCCCGATCGTTCCTCATCCTCCTGATTTTGTTCATCATTCGTTTCCGGGGTTTGGTTGAAACTCCGCCTCTCTCCTCCTCCTAATCCGAACATGGGACGATGGTGTCCAAACTGGCACCTCCCACATACGTCATGAAGCCCAACGTCAGCTTGATCTTTTGCAAAACGTGTCCGGGGATTGACCATGCAAGCGGGCACCAAACCCGGTAGAAATTTTGATATTTAAGCAAGAAAACCCAAATGCAGCATTAAATCATAAATACGGAAGACACGTAGGTCGGCAAGTTATGTTTTCCTTGTAGACAAGCAAACAGGAACATTAGATCGATAATTCAGCATTCCTTAAGAATGCAGACCTACGGGGAAGTTAGGACAGACAAGGAAAGGATGAAGGAATCCAGAAGTGAAGTAGTGATTAGCTTTGCGGAAACTTGGGTAGGAAAGGGCATTTGCCTTGTGCCATCATTTATTATTAACAGGAGAAAAAAAAGGAGAAATTACAGCGTGCTCTTCGAGCCTTGAGACTACAACAATAATTGTAAGAAAAAAAATAAAATCTTCCTTGTGTACATCGTGGGGAATCGAATCCGGAACCTCTGGGATGGGTTACGGAACAATACGTTACGTTTCCACATTACCCTCACGTTTCCACATTTGCACCCTTTCCTCTAGTAATACAATGCAATTTTCTTTGTGATTGTACATAAATTCCCGGAAAATTTCAATTTTGGGGAATCTTAGCGGGAAGATATTTTTCGGCATTATTCCCTAAGAAGATCCCCAGAATGGGAATTTTTCCGAGAATTTATGTACAATCACGAAGAAAATTGCATTCCATTAATATATTATGATTTCAATGTTAAATTCGTTTTTTTTTATCATAGTATATTATTACAATTGTCTGCAGAAGATTCTTTAAAACGTATATCCTGAACGGTATTATGTTAGTTTATCAATATTTAATTATATTTAGAGAGTATGTATAAATGTATATTTACTTACAATATGTTCTATGAAAGTAAATATGTGGAAAAATAGTATAGTAAGACCATATACTTTTACACCGCTAAACAGTTTAAATTTATAAGTAAGTGAATTTTCTAAACGTGTCTCTACTACTGATATAAATATATTAAAATTTTAAGTGTTATTAACAAATTAGATTGGGAAACTGCCAGAAATACATGTCTCATCAATTTATCAACTTTTGCGCATACATATTTATGTTCACAAAATTTGCAAGATACTGATTTAGCTTTATAATTTAGCACGTAACATTGCTACACACGACCTTTCTTCCTACCTATTTCTCAAAAGTTCATTACCACACACGACCTTTTTTCCTACCTATTTCTCGAAATTCCATGCATTAGTTCACATGTAAGAGAATTCCGAGTACCTCTTCAGAAATCCGAGTCAGAGACAGGGGACAGACCGACGTCTATTACTAACGTTGCTTCGGGGTGTATTAATAGTACTTCATCTCTATTTCTACATAATTTCTACATTACTTTACAAACTGGTTCATTTTCATTATTTGTAAATTAGTACTTTGATACTTTTTAGTGCAAATGGAAGTGGAACTAATAAATCATATGATTAGTTATATAAAGTACAGTCAACAAATTTTATTTTTTTAACCTCCAAAAATTTTAAAGCCTAGAAGTAAATCATAATAAATGAAAATAAAATAATTAGTCATACAGTTCTTATAATTTGGAAGATAAAATAAAGAAATGGAAATAAATTCCTTCCCGGGAATATTCCCATTTTTTATTTTTCCTCCCACCGGGAATATTCAAACTACCTATCACTAGTCTGATCAAATCTATCCTTCTTATGCAGAGTCGTTTTGACGTATGATTAGAATCATACTAAAGATCTGGCTACTTCAGGAAACAAATGTTAGTCGAACTCTTTAGTATGGTACTAATCACACTTCAGAAAGACTCAGCATAAGGCCCAATATATTTATTTTCACATGTTGTTTACTTCCTCGACTCTCGTAATGGTATCGTGTATTCATACGCCACCTTAACCGCGACGCCGTACTGCTTACAAATATCCATTCGCACTCTGAAACAACTGAAATCTTTTATCTGGTTTCATATACAGTAATTAAGCCCTAGTAATATTCCATAACATAGTAATATTATTTCCGTAAGATTGTTACCGTTATTTTTCAGTCATTTATTATATTACAAATCACGCACTATTTCATGCTCATTTTTTAAAAAAATGACAAAATCTCATAAATGGAAACCTATAAATTTGCTTTGAGCTCACAAATGAAAACGCGTTTAAAAATAATAAGACCTTTCGTCTCAAATATGAGTAAAAATTACTTCTTTTGATTTTAACATGCATTTTTCTAATTTCTGAGCAAGAAAATTTGTAAGAGTGTACCGTATCTAGAACATGGCTATTAAAATTATACCATGAAGTATCATTAGAAATTCTAATCACACTTATTTTCTGAAAGTTAGCCACCTGTTTAAGTTGACCACTTTTAAATGTAACCGATGGTGGCCAACATAAACGAGTTTCACTGTACAAACTTTACTAACCAAGAAAATTATAATAAAATTATTAATATATTAGAATACTTTATTTGAAATTATCCGCTTTCCTAAAATACGTATGGGTTCGGCTCTTGTGTATAGCCTAGAAAAAGTTGAGAGATTGGACGAAACTTGGAATTCATAGCTCTTCGCCATGGATTAAAGCAGTGGTTCTCAAACTTTCCGATAATGCGGACCCCCTGTTCATTTCGGAAGTGATCTGCGGACCCCCTGTTCATTCGGGAAGCGATCTGCGGACCCCCTTGCAATACTATCTGAAATTTCACATCGTATTAAAAAATACACTTATTAGAGTTACCACTGACAAGAAAAAGATCAAAAAAGTAATGTAATAAGTAATTTATTCTAAAGATCCATTATTGTTTGCTAGCGAACGAAATTTTAATCAAAAATACCGTAACTTTCAAGACCAAATTTTTTTTTTTTTTTTTTTTTTTTTTTTTTGAAAAGGGAAATTTATTTTATAAACAACGTTTTTAAATGTGAGGAATAAAATTCTATGTGTTTTTCCATAATTGCATTGAAATCTGGAATTTTTGTCACCATTAATCTTAGGTCCGATTCCACATTAAGACTAGGCCTATTTCGCTTTAAGGTTTTAATACTGCGAAGGACAGAAAAGGAGTGCTCACATAAGTAAGTGGTAGAGAAAGGCATCAAAGTATCAAAGTTGCAATGCCTTTTTAGACAA
Source organism: Thermobia domestica (assembly GCF_964235325.1). Taxonomy (NCBI): domain Eukaryota; kingdom Metazoa; phylum Arthropoda; class Insecta; order Zygentoma; family Lepismatidae; genus Thermobia; species Thermobia domestica. The sequence continues at coordinate 342,548,634 of NC_137454.1, read as the reverse complement.
CTCTTCGTACTCACAGCGCAAACGCAAACCAATTTCAGTCAAGAGTTACTCTCTATGGCGGCTCTAAGAACATATTTTGGGAGGGGTTTCTCATCGTTTTTTAAAAGAAATTCCAGAATTGGGGGGGCTTGATGTTCATAAGAACAGGAATGACTAACATTTACTTCTTCTTTTTTTAAATCTGGAATTAGTAGTAGCTTTGGAAGCCTTCCGCCACTTGAAGATGAAATCCGTGAAATTCCGAGGCGTCATATGGTTAATGTACAACTGTTTTTGAAAAAGTTCCCTAAAAAAGAAGAAATTTCTCTCTTGGAGTAGTCCTATACAACGGTTGACTAACTTCAGGGCAGAAATTTCGCAAAGTAGGAAAACATTTAAATTTTCAAACGTAGGTATAATTTCTAATTGCCCTATTTTAGTAACTGAAAAAAATATTTCTTGCGTAACAGCTGTTAGTTCCATTGTATTACAACACATTTCAACTTTTAGGCGTCACGGATCCCCTGGCTAGATCCCACGCACCCAACTTTGAGAACTACTGGATTAAAGGATTCATAGCTCTTCGGTCTGCGATTAAAACGCAAAAGAAAGAAAAAATGTATTTACGCACAGAAAGGGGGACGGGTGTATGTCCCTTAAAAATTGTCCAAATCAGAAAAGACTTGCAAAATTTATTCTATCTAACGTGCTCGGAACAGAATTTATTTCAAAATTTATTTCTATCTCTATTCAGAGGGAGCAGAGGGGTATATTCGCCAATAAACCTTAAGTTTTGCTCCTCGAGTCTAGCCCAAAAGCGGTTGAATGATTGGAACGAAACTTTCAGAACTCATAGCCCGTCAACCTACAAATAAAATCATAATTAAAATTATTTGCATACACAAAGCGGGACAAAAGTTATGACACTCAAAAATTTCCAAATCGGATTATCCTTGCCAAATTTATTCCATCTAATGTTCTGAGTGCAAAAAATACAATAAAATAAAATAAATGTAAAATAAAAATACTTCTAGTTTAACCAGAGGGAGATAGAGGGTATATTCCTACATAAAATCCTATAGTTCGGGTTTTGAGTCTACTTTAGGAGTTGGGCGATTGGAACGAAACCTGCAGGATTCATAACTTATTTGTCTACAACTAAAACACGAAAAAATTACATTTTTCTAGTTGCTAATACAAAGGAGACTCTTAGACACTTGACCCTTAGAAATTGTCCAAATCGGATAAAACTTACAAGATTTATTATATCTAACATGGTGGGGATAGAAATATTTTTTATCTATCTCTGTTTAGAGGGAGCAGAGCCTCCTTCTAGGCTAGGCCCTAGAGGCAAACCATAGCATTTTATGGTGTAATATGCCGACTCTGTTCTCTCTAAGTGAGGATTTAAAAAACGAAAAATTCTTTCGAGGATAGATGGGATAAATTTTGCAAGTTTAATCTCACTTGGAAAATTTTTGAGGGTCACGTCTTTCGTCTCCCTTGATGTGTGCAAATAAAAAATGTAAATATGTAATTTTGCTGGCGTTTTAATGGTAGCCGATGAGCTATAAATCGTGAAAATTTGGTTCCAATCTCTCAACTACTAGGCTACACCCAAGAGCCGGACCATACGATTTTCTGAGGGAATATGCTCTTCAACTCCTTCTAAATAGGGATAGAAAAGGCTAACAATTATTTCTGTTCAGAGATCGTTAGATAGAGTCGTTTTTGCAAGTTTTATCCCATTATTACAATTTTTAGGATCATGCTCTCGTCCCTCCTTTGTATGTGTAAGTAGAAAATATTACTAGTTTTCGCGTCTTAATTGTAGGCCGATGAGCTATGTATCCTGCAAGTGTCGTTCCAATCGCTCAATCCCTTCTAGACTAAACCCAAGAGGTGAACCTCCCGATCCCAGCCGAGTGAAATTTATCATGGACAAACATCGTGTGCATGGGTTTTCTCAGAGTTCTCCCGTTTTCCCCACTTTCCTCATTCCACCATTTCCTTCATTTTTCGTCATCACCGTTTTCTTTAGCCTAGCCGGAATAATCGTGGGGACTAATTTATTCAGAGATTTAAAACACTCAACACTTCGCCAGCAGTGTGAAGCAGAGATGTTCACCCTCGCGAGGGTGGCCCTCTCGAGGGCATCCTCACCCTCAAGTTCCCTCGCCCACAGTGACGCGAGGGCGAGGGAGCGCGAGGGCGAGGACAAGTTTTGGCCGCGAGGGCGAGGGTGCGCGAGGGCGAGGACAAGCTTCGATGGCGAGGGTGAGGGTGCGCGAGGGCGAGGACAAGTTTTGGCCGCGAGGGCGAGGGTGCGCGAGGGCGAGGACAAGCTTCGATGGCGAGGGTGAGGGTGCGCGAGGGCGAGGACAAGCTTCGATGGCGAGGGTGAGGGTGCGCGAGCTTCGAGGAAAAGCTTCGATGGCGAGGGTGATGGTGCGCGAGGGCGAGGACAAGTTTCGGCAGCGAGGGCGAGGGTGCGCGAGGGCGAGGAAAAGCTTCGATGAAGAGGGCGAGGGTGCGCGAGGGCGAGGACAAGTTTCGGCAGCGAGGGTGAGGATGCGCGAGGGCGAGGAAAAGCTTCGATGGCGGGGGTGAGGGTGCGCGAGGGAGAGGAAAAGCTTCGACGAAGAGTGCGAGGGTGAACGAGGGTGAGGGCCAAGTGTTACTGCGGGAGCGAGGATGCACGATGGCTAGAGACAACTTCCTTCAGGAGAACGAGGGCACGCGAGGGAGGAGGACAAGCTTCCTTAAAAGCAACTGTTTTGGAGTTTGCTGTTTGACCTCTTTTGGAGAGAGGCAAAATTTAAAATATGATCTGCCATGTCCCCTAGATGAAAAGTTAGTGTCATAGCAAGGTTATACATTAATCGTATTTTTCCTTTCAATTAATTGCAGTAGACAATTTCTCGTGTGTACGTACATAATTATTAAAAATAATAATGCAAATAAGAATAATATTTGATTTTTCCCATGAAAGTTTCCGGGTAGAAATAGCGCTACATTAAGAAGTAAGTGTGCCTCATTGTTGCCCTCCCTGTGCTGGAGACGTTTTAGATAAGAAGTGTCTACTACACTGTCATGTTTAAAGAGTGTTGGTAGACAGACAGACAGTCAGTCACATCATTCAGCAGTAAATGACAAGAGCGCTGATATCTGAACAAACACAATCAATGAGAGAACCATCAGAATGCAGTAGATCAGATGGAAAAAGACTTAATGGAATGACTTTGGTTCACAGATGGCCATTTTGCTCTGGACTGTCTCGGACTCGGGCTCATTTTTTTCAACTGGGCTCTCGCTCATTTATTCCTTTGGGAATCGTGCTCGGGCTCACTTCCCTCAGTTGGACTCGCGCTGACTTATTTCATTGGCGCTCGGGGTAGCGCTTAATTATTGAACCCGAGAACGGTTGAGCGCGAATGCCGAGCTAGCGAGTGTTGGGCTCGTGAGTTTGGATGCCCATGAAATGGGCTGATTAATAGCATACATCCTCCTCCAATGTCCACCACTGATGAAGTTGTTACAATTTATCGGAATTTTTAACTTTTCATAGTTTTGTGACAGCCCAAACTATTATCTGAATCGATATTTGTTAAAATAATGTCAGTCACTATTGTATCAATTTTCATTGTTTCTGCTTTTATAATCTACGTGGGTAGAGCTATCATTTAGTTACAAAATAAATAATATGTTTTTTCTTGTCCTTAAATAGAAATATCTGACACGTTAATACTGAAATTTTGTTAAAAGAGCTGCTTTAACAAAATAAATTTAATAAGATCCACAAGACATAAGTTGTTCATGCAGCCGAAATTTGCAACTGTTGACTGATTGCCATTTAGCGTCCTCTTTCGTCGGCGAGGCTATATGAGAAGTGGACCTATAGGTTTAACGCGGAATCCGATCCATGTCGTTCAATGTTCTCCCACTCGGAATTGTCCCCAGGACCCCATGCACCAAAGGTTCGCGTGCAAGCCAGTGAGATAGGGTTTGTATGTTGTGTTGTTCAATGATTTTTATTAGGAATAAAATACGTTACAGGATGATATACTGATTGTAAATATTATAGTGCAAGTATTGAACGATTGTGTGGTAAAAGGAGAAATATAAATTTGGACAAATTAAAAAAAAAAAGGCCTGAAAAAAACTGTAGGATATATGAAACATATAAAACTTAGGAAAAGCCACTTCAGCAAAACGAGCACGATTTTGTTGTGGGTAAACCGTTTAATCATATTATTATTAATTTCGCACAAATGTGCCACACATCATAGCATGGGCGGCGATTAGGGGGGCAAAGGGGGACAGTTACCCCCCCCACTCTTTTGACCCATTAATGTCGCTATATAGTTTCATTTGGAAATATAAAGTTTTTGTATGTATTAAGATTCATAGAATGAAAATGGTGCCATAAAATATTTGCCGTTCCGTGAGTACGTATTAGTTGTCTTCCCGTGCAGTTAAGAAAGCTACAGGAGTTGCGTTTTAATTGCCACGAAAAATGGCTCAAAAATTAACCTATCCAAGTGTACTTTCATATTCATTTCTTCTTACAAGGGCTCGATATGTTAGTCAGCCGCTTTGGAACTAATTGAGATAACATTTCGCAGAAAAAGAAGTCCTTCATAAGCAGTGTTTCTTTCAGAAACAATGTTCTGGGGGGGGGGGGGGAAGGCACACTTAGTATCCCGGGGCGGCACTGCAGGTACTATTCTATTCATTATTATATTATAGACGTATTATTTTGGTCTCCTTCGGGGGGCTCTGAGAGCTTCGGGGGGCAGTACCCCCCCAAAAAAAAACATGTCTGGAAGAAACACTCTTCATAACTTATTCTGTAATTGCACAAAAATCGACAGTTCCTGAAATGTCTTTCCTTCTTTCTAATAGTAAGGAATATTTCATTTGATTTTTTTTAATATCCCTTCAGCAGTGAGACTATATGAGACGTGAACCTACCGATTAAAGTAGAATACGAACCACATGAGCTCCCGCCAGGAATCGAACCCGGGTCTCCCACGTCAAAGTTGCGGCATTGTTTTGCAGTGTAATATACGAGTTCAGGGGTGTACATATACAATTTTGTATATACAATTAAATTTAGTGAATTCAACATAATTCTAGGTTTTAGGATTATTTGGGATAACTGGAGTGTAGAGTGATTCTAAGTATTGTTGAAATGAAATGAAATGAAATCTTTTAAGTTTAACGTCCCATGGTTATGCCGGTTAGGCTAAAGGAGACGGTGATAATAAGAAATGAGTGAAATGGTGGAATGAATAAAGTGGGAGGAAACGGGAGAACCCCGAGAAAACCCACGAGCACGGCGTTTGTCCACCACAAAGTCCACACGGCGCGAGCTGGGATCGAACCAGGGACCCCAAGCACCGGAGGTGAATTACTGACCCACCGCGCCCCCTTAAATATTGTTGAGTTTTGATATATTCCAAGAAAGTGAAAACTGGACCTAATGGCAATAAACATGTTTCGGGAAGCTGCAAAAGTATTTCTTTAAATGTCGCAGCATATGCTTGTAGTATTTACTGTCTTTCTAAGAGTAATAACATATAATAGCATGCGTGGAACTAAAAAATATAAATTGTTCATTAATTCCCAGTTTCAATATAACTTTTACAAAACAAGCCTCATTTTTCATTACTATTCGATTAATATTATTCTTTCTGTTTATTTGTTTTGCAAATTTGTTATTAAATAGGCCCCTAATCTGATCATACAAATTTCCAGACAGATTTATAAGATATTCATGAGCAAGGAATCAAAACTCTTCTTACACCTTCGTTGTTTAAGAGTACAAAGCGCTAGTATGTACTTTGCGTTGCTCTTGTAAATTTACTTAATAAAATATGAAACACGATATATAGTATTTTAACTGGAAAAGACAGTATCCTAATAGTTATACAACATTTCGTCAAGAAAAATGTTAGAAGCAACCAGGAAAACTAACATTGATTTACAAATATTGAGATCATGTCTTGCCCCCCTACTTTTAACGTCCAACCGCCGGCACTGCATCATAGCCCAAATACTGAACATATTTACCTCTTCTGGGATGCTTGTCTATCAGCAGACAATTATCCTGGACATAACAGACATCAAACATTACGCATAAATATCTCTTGTTTTTAACTTTTTTTTTTTTTTTTGTTTAGAAGACAGCTTTATATCATGAGATCGAACCTTTGGAGTTATAATTAGAAATTTAAGGAGACTTTACAGGTATTCAACATTCATGAAATTACAGAACTTATAATCACAACTGCTAAAGCTACATGACCAAGCGGGGGATCAAACTCCGGTCTCCCGCACCACTTAGCCACGAGGGAGGGAGTTAGGCTGTATTTTGTGTAATTTAATATATCCATATTTAAAAACGTTCTGTGTTTAGAAGGAAAAGAATGTAACTAACAGGTGAACAGAATATTTTTTTTTCAAAGTGTAAAAAAATAAAACTGTTGGGTGTCACACTATTCTTTGTTCGTGGAATTTTCCAATGACTCGTTTGAGTTCAGAGATACTTGTTTGTGTCGCTTCCCATCTCAGGTAGAAATATCTTAATAGTAGCTAGCAGGGATTTGCATAGGTTTATGCCTTTGTCGGAAATATTTTTAGCGATCTGATTAACATCTCTGCAATTCATTCTTCGATAGTGAGACTGAGACTACCAAATGTGTCACTTTGAGGATAATTCAATTCCTAGAATTTGCCAAGACCAAAGAATTCTGTGAATACAAGTGCTTCGTTTAAAAGTACAACAAGCGTAAAATCATGTGATGCTTGTTTGAATACAGAAATTTCAACAATTAGATATTCATTTGATAAGAAAGCTCGTTCTTATTTTGTTGGATGGAAACAGATACGTTGATCATAAACCACAAAGCAATGAAGGAAAAGAAGGGTTATATTTAACTATGTGAAGCTGTCATACATAACAGAGTAAACCTTCAAAGAGGTCTCGCGTTCAATTCTGACTATGATTTTTTTTCCTAGTCCTACCAGTTTACCATTGTTTTAGGTACATCCGTCTTTTCAATTTCCATCTCACCCCGTTCTATTCTTAGAAGTGCAGCCAATGAGTTATTAATTGGATGGTACCAACACGGCATACAACGGCAAATTTTACAAACAGGCTGACAGATTGGGTTTACCTATTTAGAAATAGATCTTAATATTAAACCAGTTGAGAATGCTCGAATAGCATTGCCAGAACAAACGAATTATTTTTTTCGAAATTTATATGAAATTGTATATTAAATGTATTTGATTAAATTCAATAGATAATACAATATATATAATTATATTAATATAAATTATAATCGTAATAATGTAATTAGAAAAATATCATACAAATTGTAGGCAATTAATTAAATGAAAAATATGAAAAATATGTAGTTATTTAAATTATTTAAAAGTTTAAATTGAAATAACTAATGACGCAATAATTTTTCGATCAATAACAATATTGGTATTATTGGTATTATAGTATTGGTATTAAAGTGACGCTAAAAATGCCTCACTTCTTTTAGATATTTTTTGATGCTCCATCGAATGGGGGGCTCAAAATTGAAAAAATCGCAAATAACACACACACCAGGGGCGATCGGGGCAGTCCCCCCGCAGAAGAGGAAACTTTCTTATTTTACATATATGAATAAAACCCATCCCAGAGTTTAGAGCCCTTAAAAGTAGCAGTATGAATACCCCCTCCCCCAGAAGTCGGTCCTGGATCCGCCCCTGACACAAACACACACACAGAGACAGAGAGAAAGACATATAGAATTCAATAACGAACTTTTTAAATGAATGAAAGGTAGACACCGTAAATTGATAACACTTAGTGTAATCCACTTCATCAAAGTCAGTTATTAGTTGATCAATAATTTTAATTGATCTTAAATTAGGATTATCTTATAAATCACTATTGTTAATAGTTTAATTGAATTGTCAATTTTGTAAATAAAATCTCATTCTAAGATAATTACGTTAAGTGTAGATCGCAACTATCTAGACCAGCCCACAAACTGTTTTTAATTGAAATCCTATCCGTTTTCCAAGTACCCAGTTACAAAACTATTAAGTCAATACTGAAAACTAAAAACGAAAATATTTATTGCAATTAAACGATTAACACGATTGGTATTATTGGAAGGGAGCACGTTGGCTGAGTGCTACAGCCAATCTCTGGTTTCAGGGGTCACTCTTTCGATCCCAGGCCAAGTGAGTTCGCGGAGGACGATAGCGTATACTTGGGTTTTCTCGGGATTTTTCCGTTTCCTCCCGTTTTCTCATTCCACCTATTCTTTCATCATCATTCACTTGCAATTCCATCAGTCTCCTTTAGCCATCGATGGCATAACCGTTGGATGTTAAACTAAAGATTTATTTTTATTTTATTTTATTTTATTTATTTATTTATTTTTAAGATTGGTATCTTTGAAAGCCTTTTTATAGTGTAAGAATATGCAGCGCACAGTCTTGAAAAGGGAGACCATTTTGGGCGTCCAGTAGGCTTCTTTCTGTGATCTGTTACCCTTCATTATCAACGTTTTTATTATTATTATTATTATTATTATTATTATTATTTCGCTAAATAGGATATTAAAATAGAATGTTTTGGTTCTATATCGCAAGTTTTAAAGCTCCCTGACAACTTATAATTAGTCAGCAAAGCATAGGAAAACTTAGAAAGAAATAAAGAAGCAAAACTACCTGAAGCATTCGGCTATGGTTCATCTAATCATGGGCGTCGTAACGAGGGGCTTGGGTGGTCGCGTTCCTCCCAGATTTTCGTCACACTAAGGAAATAAAAGCAAACTAAGGAAATAAAAGCATATATTCAGGGGTGTAGTCGAGAGTATACGAAGGTGTATTGCTCAATCTTAGTCATTTGCGCATACTCTCTGCTTCTAGGCGTGTAGTACTATATTCAAAACTAGCATATACCTATAACCTGTGAACATTTTAAGACTAGCGTATACTCTGTGAAAATTTTAAGACTATGGTGTACGCCGTGTGAAATTTTAGGACTGGAGCAGGAAGTTTTTGATAGTCTATTATTGCAACACAGCCCCTGCCCACTGCAGCCCCTAGTTATTCGCCTCTACTTTCTAAACATTTTCTATATATTTTACATCCCTGGAGTTGGTGGCCCCGCATCGTGGAGGTTGTGGGGACATTATCTAAGCCTTTGGTCAAGTGACCTTACATTTGGACCTGTCAAGTGACCTTACATTTACATAGATTACTATTGAGACAAGTGGGCAAAACTGTAACATTGTAAGTATAGTTTTTAATATATTTCATTCTGCTCTGGTCAGAACTGTGTTTTATTTGTTACTCTACTTATCCAGAGCCATGGAGTTTGTTCATTATGGGCAAAACTGCATTCAGGTTTACACCTATAATTTCATGATTCTTACTGTTCATCCTCCCGAAGGGGAACTTTCGAAGATGTCCTCAATTCTAACTATAGAGAAACGTTCTCACACAACAGAATAAACATAATTTCAAACCGTTCATGATCTATATTTAGAAAAAAATAGCACTCTACTAACGTAATTTGCTGTTTTGGAGAATGTAAGTTTTACTTATGAATATCTGGGAATCAGTCGATCTGTCTGTATTCTGACGTATTAGAGTTAATGTCCCTTTATAATTCATCACCGATGCCGATGCTAAATGGTGCGTGAATCTATAGTTTATGGTAGGATCCGAACCACCATAATGCGTTCAAACTTTACTCAAGGGAATCGAACCTGAGACTTGCTGCAAAGCAGACATGCTTGCTAGACACTATGCTAACTTCCTTTGTATATTTCAATATCATTAACTTTCAGTAATCACCGGTAATCGACCTATAACCAGAGTCGAAGTCTAAGAGGGAGTTATTGAAAATGTTTAATTATCCTAATTTTTATTTAAATATTTCACTTTAGAATATTAGCGTTTAAATACTCCTCTCCCCCATACAACCATTACACACGCTAATACTATGTAACAAGCAGTAACGACTACATATTATCAGGTGCAACATTTAATCAATCAACATATAACATATAAAGCTTATAAAATTTTAATTAGTCAGCTGGATTACATCTTATGAAAAAAGTTGAATAATTTCCACCTTATATGTTAGTTGTTTGACGTAACGTAAGCATGAAGGTAAGCTTAGATCTTTGTTCGAAATTCACATTGAAATGATATTCGCAAAGAATCTTCAGTGGGCTGAATCTCTTTCGTTCCAGGTTGGCTACAAGACTGCGATAATCGTAGGACGTAAAAATGAAGATTTTATTCCCCAGTCAGAATTTTTAAACTAACCTATCTCTTCAAGTCAATAATTGTGTTTTGCATTATTACTTTTCAACCACAGAGCAAAATAATTCAGTCACTCTACTCCTGTTTTAATGATGTATGGCAGCGTGTAACAAATTGTTGCGAGGTCCTGGGCAAGAAAAGTTTGTGATCGCCCTTTCAGTTTTTAATTGCTAATTATAATAAAATTTCTGGAAATCAATTAATCTACACATTTAATTATTTGTGCTAAAGAAAATAAAGGTTTGTTCTCTTACTTTCCCGTTCCACCATTTCTTTCATCATCATTCACTTGCAATTTCATCCATCTCCTTTAGCAGTTACATAACTCTGGGGCGCTAAACTAAAGATTTCATCTTTTCTTTCATTACTACAATCTTAAAGTTTGCACGTATTAAAGTTTGCACGACATTATTAATTGTTGAATTGGTGGATTTATAAAAGTCAGTGCTAAATCATTTTAGGCTCGATAATCTTTCCAAGGCCCCTGGAGGCGCTAAGCTCTGAGCGTGCCATTTAGGAAGGAACGGTGGCTCAGCGATAGAGAAATTACCTTTGTTCGAAGGGTCGCATGTTCGATTCCCGTCCAAGTATGTTCGTGGTGGAGGACATCGTGTTCGTGGGTTTTCTGGGGATTCTCCAGTTTCCTACCACATTCTCATTCAACTATTTCTTTCATCATTCACTTCTGTCTCCTTTAGCATTTAGCTTGCATAATCGTGGGATCTTAAACTAAAGATTTCATTTTTCATTTGCCTTTACGTATTTGTAGTGTAAGAAATCCTTGAGACAACGTTTGAAAGATATCATTTTATAATTGTGGGAATTACTGAAAATAAACTTTCCAACAATGATAGCTGCCAAAAATGAACCAAGACCAAAGTGATAAAGTGCACAAATTGGCTCCTAGGGTAGTTTCTTAACACAAAGTTTCATATTTATGGCAATTATTGAAAAAAAAATTAAAAATTTTAACATTAAGGTAGGACAAATGGATCTCTATTAGTGGTGAATATTAACAATATTTGAACATCTAAATTAACCTTACAAGCACATTAACACATTTCAGTTTATATTTTAAAATACCAATTAACTTAGATTCACATTCAAATCAATGAAGTCATTCATGTTAGAGTGGGTATATATTTCCGAGTGATAATTTAACAATAGTGTTCTGAAGTATTTTATTTGTTTGCTAACGGAGTTTCAAAATTAAGCTCTTTAGATCTTTCCCTTTGAATTTGTTCAAATTCCTCAGTTACGCTACATACATCAGGGATTGCCAACGTGTTGACTGTCAAATTCTGACAGATAGTCCGCGGCAGTCACTCTACCGCCACTCATCAAACCTTGATTTCACCCTCACCCTCATGAGAGCCGCCCTTGTGTGGCTGAATACTTATGCTTGCATCGTAGTTCAAGGAACATTTTGAAGTAACGGCATTGGATACTGTTGATAAATGATGTAAACGTCACTATCGACCGAGATCTCCATTGTAAAAGTTGTTCCATTTTAGGTGTTCCACAGTAAGTTATACGATGATATGTTTAGTTTCCTTTCTTTAGGACGTATGTTAAGCAAGGGCGGATCCAGGACGGACTTCTGGTGAGGGTGGTGGGTTGTAATACTGCTACTTAGAGCTACTTTTAAGAGCTCCAAACTCTGGGATGCGTTTTATTTGTATATATAAAATAAAGAAGTTTGCTCTTCTGGGGGGGGGAGCGATCGCCCCCTGGATCCGCCACTGACGATAAGGAAATAATTCAACAAATAGGTTGAATATTGATGCTCTGATCCTCACGAAGGAGGCCCTCTCGAGGCCTCCTCACCCTCAATTACCCTCGCCCTCAATGATATAAGGGCGAGGGTGCGCGAGGGCGAGGAAAAGTTTTGAGCACGAAGGCGAGGGCGAGCGAGGATAATGGACAACTCCTATCGCGAGGGCGAGGGTGCGCGAGGGCGAGGACAAGCTTCGATGGCGAGGGTGAGGGTGCGCGAGGGCGAGGAAAAGCTTCGACGAAAAGGGCGAGGGTGTGCGAGGGCGAGGAGAAGCTTCGACAGCGAGGGTGAGGGTGCGCGAGGGCGAGGAAAAGCTTCGATGGCGAGGGTGAGGGTGCGAGAGGGCGAGGAAAAGCTTCGACGGCGAGGGCGAGGGTGCGCGAGGGCGAGGACGAGTTTCGGCAGCGAGGGCGAGGGTGCGCGAGGACGAGGACAAGCTTCGATGGCGAGGGTGAGGGTGCGCGAGGGCGAGGACAAGCTTCGATGGCGAGGGTGAGGGAGCGCGAGGGGGAGGACAAGTTTTGGCCGCGAGGGCGAGGGTGCGCGAGGGCGAGGACAAGCTTCGACGGCGAGGGCGAGGGTGCGCGAGGGCGAGGACAAGTTTCGACAGCGAGGGTGAGGGCGCGCGAGGGCGATGGACAATTCCATTCGCGAGGGCGAGGGTGAACGAGGGCGAGGGCCAACTGCTACTGCGAGGGCGAGGGTGAGCGAGGTCGAAGTAAAATGAACATCTATGGTGTGAAGCGCTTTATAAACTTTATTTTTAAAAACTTTACACAAGCAGAACATTTTTACTACTAATTTTTGTCGAAAAACTAGGATTTATAATTTTTGTACTAAACACCTTTTACGCAGCATGCACAGATATATGCGTGTAGAAGGCGTTTAAGCATGGAACGAAGCTGTGAGGTGTATTGCCACCCAAATTTTTGACAAAAAGTGAGTTATTCTTATTAACTCCACACTCGCCTAGGATGTATTCCACAGGTTCGGGACCGGGCAAAAGGTCTATCCCCTGCAGGAAGTGATATGCACAAAAATCACAGTTAATTACGATATATCTTAGCGTCGATAGTGCAATGATTCTACTCCAACCTTCAACCCGTGAATCATTAGGGAAAGAATCTCTACATATATCTATCTAGTTCAATTGCATATATATGCTGATGAAGAACTAAGTAACGGAACGTGTTTCAAACACTGAAGTAGCAACACAGAATGAAAAAAAATATGGAATGGAGACCATGGAGACATCTTATAAGGAGTAGGTGACGAGCCGAGTCACGTTAATTGTTGGTAGGGTTATAAAACGGCTTAATTGGGTTGTTAATGAAGTATTATTACTAAATTGCATTCAATGATGCATTAAAATTAATTTTAAACCAGTATAACGATTTTGAATTTGTTGAGGCAAATCTTTTGTCCTATTACCCAATTGATGGGTTTACCAATAGTAATAAGAAATATTCATAACCAGTGTTTCTTCCAGACGTGTTTTCTTGGTGGGGCACTGTTTCCCCGGAAATATCAGAGTGGCCCCTGGAGCAGACGAAAATAATACGTCTATAATATAATAATAAATAGAATAGTATCAGCAGGTTCCACCTAGTCATGGGCAGTGGGAATATTCCCGTTTCTTTCCCTGGCCTATAGATTCCCGGGAAGGAATATATTTCCATTTGTTTACTTTATCTTCCAAATTATAAGAACCATATGACTAATTACTTTATTTTAATATATTATGATTTACTTCTAGGTTTTAAAGAATTTGGAGGTTAAAAACTTAAAAATTCTTTGGCTGTACTTTATATAACTAATAATATGATTTTTTTTAAGTTCCATTTCCGTTTGCACTAAAAAGTAAGGTAATTGTAATAATAATACTTATATTGGGGGACCAAAACTAGCAAAAAGTGGATGATTTACGGAAGAAATGAGTTGATAGTGGTGTTCAAGTAGTCAAGAAATCAAACACAATTTTCTTTAGGGCAGTAGGAGATTTGTACAAACCGTAAAGGTAAATGGAAGTGATTTATGTGAGAAAAGAAAGTGAATTGTTGGTAACGAAGATAGAAAACAACGCACCACTCGCTCTGCAGTGGTGTCTGAATTTAATGTTGGTGACGTAATTTAACGTATGAAACCATAATACAACTGCATCGGAATAGAATATCCCAAAAAAGTAAGTGCAAAAGCTGGCCCCACAATGCTAAACAATAGCCAAAATTAGCAAAGTACTAACTTACAAATGATGAAAAGGAACCATTTTGTAACGTAATGTAGAATTATTTAGAAATAGAGATGAAGTTCTATTAATAAACCCTTAACCACAGTTAGTAATAGACGTCGGTCTGTCACCTCTCTCTGACTCGAATTTCTGAAGAGGTACTCGGACTTGTCTTACATGTGAATTAATGCATGAAATTTCGAGAAATAGGTAGGAAGAAAGGTCGTGTATGGCAATGTTACGTGCTAAAATTTTGTGAACATAAATGCGTATGCACAAATGTTAATAAATTGATGAGACATGTATCTTACGGCAGTTACCCAATCTAATTTGTTTATAACATTTAAAAATTTAATATATTTATAATATCAATAGTAGAGTCAAGTATAGAACATCCACCTACTTATAAATTTAAACTGTTTACCGGTGTAAAAATATGTGGACTTACTATACCATTTTTCCACATATTTATTTTCATAGAGCATATTGTAAGTAAATATACATTTATACCTATTATCTAAACATAGTAAAATATTAATAAAGCAACATAGTACCGTTCAGAAAATACATTTTAAAGAATCCCCTGGAGAGAAGTGTAATAATATACTGTGATAAAAAACGAATTTAACTCCGAAATCTTAATATAGTAATAGATTGTACTTTTCTTTGAGATTGTACATACATTCCCGGAAAACTTCCCGTTTTGGGAATCTTCCCGGGAATATTCCCGAAAAATACCTTCCCGGGAATTTACCCATCACTAGTACCACCCGGCCGGAATATTTAGTGTGCCCCCCGGAACATTGTTTCTGAAACAAACACTTTCATAACAAGTTATTAAAGTCATGACATTAATCGTCTGACACTAATTCAAGCTGAGGCTCATTCCGTGGAGATCATCTCGCACCAGTCTTCTCAAAATTCTGCGTTTAATAACGCAGCACACTTAGAATTCCATTATTAGTACTAAACACCGCCCTCTGGGCGGTCGCTCGTTCCTCCCCGATCTTTCCATGAGTTTTACGTACACGAGTAGGGCCAGATTTTGCCGCTTGGCGTCATCACTAAACCACCCCAGAATTCTGGCTTGTAAATTTTTGAGTATGCAGTAGTGATTTCTTGAATGTTTGTTCAAAGATATACTTCAAAGAAACTCCAGTGAAATTGTTAGCCCACGTCTGACAAAATATTTATCATTTTGTATGTTTGTTTCTTTTTTCTTTAATAAAATCTAAGCAAAGAAACACTTATTTACTTACCTTCTTGCGATACAGTTCCAAACCGGTAATAAAGCTCGCCGTTCATTCACTTATGATGCTATCACTTACACACCAAATATAAACCATATCTATACAAAAGTTTACGTAAAATCACTGGCGCAAATTCGGGGGCCGAGGGGGACATGTCCCACCCAATCTTGGACCTGGGGGGACTGTCCCCCCAATAATCTGACGTTAAAAGTGCTTTTTAGAATAAGTGTTTCTACTCCCTTCCATCCTAGCTACATGACGTGACCTCCTAAGCCTCCTAGACTTGATGATCCTAACAATGTTTGGTAGTCCGTATAAATTATGTACTTCCTCGTCGCGAAGTTTCAACAATTCCCCATTCCCGTTCCTCTTGGGTCCCAACATTCGTCTCAGGATTTTGTTCTCAAATACTTTCAGTCTATGTTCTTCGCTCAGAGTAAGCGACCATGTTTCGAAGCCACACAGAATAACAAGCATGATTATCATTTTATATATTTTAAGCTTAGAATTCCTCGACAGAATCCGCGACGACAAGAGATTTTGAACTGAATAATAACAGAAATTCCCTGTTTTTAGTCAACATTTAATTTCTTCGTGAATGCGATTTTGCTTTGGTCATATTGATCCTAGGTATTTGAAAGTATCCACTTTATCAAAAGTATTATTTAATATTTTAAAGCATTCATAATTTGCCGTATTACACGCCCGACGCACTTCCATATGTTTAGTTTTCTCTGCATTTACTTCTAAACCCATGTCCCTGCAAGCGTTTAAGAATGGTCTAAAGCCACAAAAAGTTTCTTTCTGTGATAAGAGATGGCGTTGCTAACTCCCTATCTTTTCAATGTAAATTAATATTCACAAAAAATTACTAATAACTTTTACAAATTCTGAACTATGCTCTTAACTGTCAGTCTGCTTAAAGATAATGACTATACGCAGCAACTGTTCCTTGCAGATTTTATAAATGTTGACTCGTTCATTGTTGAGTTGAACTAATATTGCAGAGGAATTGATTGCCTCTCCCCTTACATTTATTCTAGCACCCTGGAATTCTGGTATTTAGTAAAGCATGTAGTAATCTATAGGTTCCAAGGTGACAATTTTTCGACATTTTGTTCTTTCCATTGTTGCAAGCTTTTAATTGCTGCAGAGAAATCCTATGCCTCCACCGTTATCATTTGTTCTAGGACACAGAAATTTTGGTATTTATTATAGCGTGATGTAATGTATGAATCACGAGTTGAAATTTTTTTAAAAATTTTGTTCTTTCCATTGTAAGATTTTAATTGTTGGAGAGGAATCCAATGCTTCTCGCGTTACTGCTTGTTCTAGGACTTAGCAAAGAATGTATTAATGTATGAATATTAAATCGAAAATTTTATTATGTATTTTCGTTTTCATTGTTGTAACCTTGTTGTAAGCTTTTAATTTTTGAAGAGAAATCTGATCAATTTCGTGTTATCGTTTCCACAAGGACAATGAAATTCTGTCACTGAGTACAGAATGAAGTAATATATGAACCTCAAGGCGAAAATTTAACAGCATTTTGTTCTTTCCATTTTGTAAGCTTTTGATTGTTGAAGGAACCCAATGCTTTTCCCGTTATCGTTTATTCTAAGATTCTGAATTTTCGGCATTTAGCATACCGTGATGTAGTGTATGATTCATAATGTAATTATTTTTCGATATTTTGTTCTTTCCATTGTTGTAAGCTTTTAATTGTTGCAGAGAAATTAGATACCTCTCCCGTCATCGCTTGTTCTAGGTCTCTGAAATTCTGTCATTTAGTACAGGACCAAGTGATCTATTAGTTTTTAGATGAAAATTTTACTACAATTTATTCTTTCAATTGTTGTAAGTTTGTAAACCAACCATTGTTGTGAACCAACTTAATTTATGTAAATTGTTTTTGTTAATCTGGGTATTAAAATACATGGACATATTCAGCTTACCAAACCCACAGTTATTCCCGCTTTCTTTCACAACTGTTTTCTTTCCAAGTCTCCAATTTCGTTTCTCCCTCCAATTCGTTTCACTGTCCTTGAGGGGAGGGATAACATTCTTCTGAAGACAATGGACACGAATGCCCTGTGAGTTTCTCTCTAAACACCAAACACACAGACACATAAAAATTAACTATACATTCACATGCACCTTTCTGTTTCACATTATATGTGGAAACAAATACCAACCACTCAAAGGTTTCCCAGGGACATTTAGGCACAATTTAAAATAATTATGTAACTCTGAAACTGAAATATTAGAAAATTTTGGTTTCAAACTTGATAAATACAATCAATATGTTTTTCAAGCGAGCAAATGCAGCTATATGCTATGACAACTCGCCGCGTGTTGTTGAGGGGAAACAATATTGTTTCAATATCTTATTACTGCATCCATAAAACTCATGTAAATTTACTGGATTAGTTTGGATAAACCGCTCACCACTGACAGCATAAGGGAAATGAAATAAAATCTTTGAGTTTTACGTCCCATGGTTATGCCGGTTAGGCTAAAGGAGACGGTGATTATGAGAAATGAATGAAATGGTGCAAAGAAGAAAGTGGGAGGAAACGGGAGAACCCCGAGAAAACTCACGCACACGGTGTTTGTCCTGCACAAAGTTCACTTGGCGGGACAGCATAAACCTTCGAGTCTTTTGCTTTTACACCCCTATACTGATCTTATGAAAATATGTAAAAATATTTAAATAAATAAATAGAACAATCCAAGGATTGTTTACACTTGCTTGTTATCTTTAACAAGCAAGTTATTAATTATATTTCTGACATTTCCTCAAACACGATTATTTGTATTCAAAAGTCTTATCAGTTAATTTATTAATCTTCCCAAGATTACTCGCAATTGACAATGAATAAAATGCATTCATTTCTCGAAGTGTACTTGGCCTCATGGCCTTTTTATTGTCGTCTCTTTTTATCGTAGTCCCTTTGTGCGCTGTATGTGCTCGTTTTAGGACACATGTCAAATTTGTGCACTTACTATCAAAAGACAAACTAAAACAAAGTTTCACTATTCTCCACTTTTGAATTTCCAAGCCCTTTCTTTGTTCTAGTATTGTTTGCCTAAGAATCTGTACACTTTCCCAACTATATAGACGCTTAGAGACTGAGATCATAAGATTTTGGTAAGATAAGTAATCACTTCCAATTTCAATTCAACATTTGTCAATTGGAGGACGATACGATGGGTCACTGGTAGAGTGCTCACCTCTAGTGTGAGGCATCCCTGGTTTGACCCCGCCAACCCAAATTTGTGATGGACAACACTGTAGCCGTAGTTTTCTCGGGGGTTTTCCATTTCCATAAAAATTCTCATTCCGCCAAGTCTATCATAATCATTCACTTCCATTACAATCACCATGTTTTCTTCTATTTTCGTTACTGGTAAGTAAAAATTATCCAGAAAGCAACCAAGAGTGTTGTTGAATTAAAGCATTACTGAGAAATCGGATTATTCGATTAAGCATATAGCAGTGATGGAATGGGACATGGGCCACTTGGGTCTCGACTTTCGTCTGAGTCATCCGTTTCCGGGTCTCGCTTCTCAGACTCGGTATGATTCGGTGACTGAACGAACCCGGAGACCCAATCATATCCGGAAACTCAGATACACCTGGTGACTGAGAAGCAACCGAAATAGCTCTGCAGTATTACTGCAAAATTTTATTTTATACTTGATTAATGATGTTCACTGCTTGAGCTCGAACACTCATTTGCCCGATTCATGATGTGACATTTCTTAATCAAGATACCATGTTTTAAATATTTCAAAATAATTTCATGTTTATTCGTCTTCAAGCATACGGTTTTTGATTATGGCCTATAGAAAAAGAATTAACAAAAACTAATTAACCTCAGCGATATTTTTTATGTTTTAAACAAGAAGCTTCACAGATCGATTAAACATTAACGATCTCTCATAAGAGAAACACGTGACTTATCTTTTCTTTGCGATTTTAAATCTCTCATAAGAGAAACATGTGACTTATCTTTTCTTTGCGATTTTGAATATTGGTACCCTTATAAACGTTGTAGTTACCTTTGAGTGCAATAGTTGACACAAAGAAGCAAACAAGCGAAAAATAAAATAATATTTAGTGAAAAGGAGATGAGAGAATCAGGTTTGTTAGTAGCCTCACACACACTTGTCAGTAGAACTGCATTAGTAGCCTCACACACACTTCTCACGTATATGACGACGTTCCATCTCTGGGTTCTATCGAAACATCGGGTCACTCCGGATGATGGGTCGTGGATTCTCAGTCATGGGTCTTTCTGGGTCTGATTGCAGTGTGTCTTCCGAGTCATGTTTCACGAAGTTCGTGACCTATTTCATCAGTAGTAGACTATCTATATGGCAACATCGAACGTTATAAGAAAAGCGAGAATCAAATATGGAAAGATATTGAAATATCAAAAAATTCGAAAACATTGAATATTGAAAATATCAAATACCGAAAACATCTATTCGTAAATATTTCGGTATTGATGTTTAGATATTCGAAAATATTTTATGGATGGATCAATATGTCGAAATATCGCACAGCCCTTGTTAGGATGCAGATAAGCATGTAGCCACATGTTTAATATAGACTCGTTCTCGCATTCTCCAAACAAACGATACTTAAATACACTGTCTAGTATCAAATGCGTGATTTGGCTTAGTCTTCAAAGTAGAATTTCTACCACAGAATTATTATGGTTTCTGAACCCGCGATAATCGAATTTGTGTGCTGTCAACAATTAACTTTGTTATTAAACATGGAAAACAAGTGACGTTCTCTACCTGATCTTTGCTTCTTCATCATATACAATTCAAGCTCACATTATCATAAACCAAATACCGCATTGGCCGTAATATAAGCCGAACATTTTGTCACCATTACAATTGTGAAAAATAAGGGTACGTTATATGTTCCCGATCTTAGTAAAATTATGGCACTTTTTCACATCATATGCTGCTTCAAGTATGTTGATTCCTCATTATGAAATAACGATTGTACAACAACAGCATTGTAGAAACGGGCCATATTATACTGCATTGTCGAAACTAACTTTCGGTAGTTAACAGAAGTAGTTTGGCAACGGTTGATGACTGACAAAAATCAATAGATAGTGCAAATTTTATAACACATTAAAATATGTTAAAGCACTCAAAACAATTAGAAATTCTGCCCCTGAAAAAGAGTATTTATCTGTTTTTAGTTTCTCGTGTTCCCCAAAATACATGCGGAATTAGTGCAAGTGTCTTCCGCTCGCATTACCTACCTACAAACGGCTACGATCTTACTAGCACATGTTTCGATTTCCAGATTTCAAGTATTTATCTTTCAGCCTGATTCTATGCATGAATCCGAAATTTCAAATCTAGATAAGGGGCAGGAAAATTCATAGTTTGTTCTCAGTGCTTAAATTGTGATTTACAAAATAATTATTAAATCTAATTGTAAGGTATGCATTTGATATTTTGAGCAGACTGAGCAAGATAAATATACGTAAAAACTAGTAAATATTTGTCTTAACTAGTAGTTAGGGGTGGTTACTTCTGGGCCAAAACTCCAAGCTAACACATTTCGTATATATTTTTAGTCAACACAGAAGGACCCAAGAAACTGTACTAAGTTGCATACCCCAAAGTGAGATTGAATATGCTTTTATGACATTTAAAATCATAAAAACTTACATCTAAAACTACAACTAAATTATTCTACGCATTTACAAATATAATCATATCCATAATTTTCACATCTACTACATCTTCCAAAGCTACAGAAGTCACTTGTACATTCTTTTTTAGTTCGCGTTGCAATTGATTTACATGTTGTGCAATAATATCGAAAATAGTCTAATGTTATTATGTTTTGTTTAGGCATTTATTATATAAATGAATTGTATATATATATATTTTATTTTTCTTCTAACTTATAATGTCCCCATGGTAGGGTATTGATCCCATCCTTTAAAACACATCTCTTATCATCCACACAACTTAAAGCTAACTTATTTATTTCTATACTGTACAAATCGTGCTTATAACTTCTAATCAAATTCATCTTCTTATAATATTCTCTTTGGCTAATCAAACAGTCTTTATATTCGTTAAATGTGAGTTCTTTATACACGACACTCTTCTTAACACCTTTAGCTTTCTTACAACACTTTTCTTTATCGAACTTACCTTTAAAGTCTTTATCTGTTAAATCTATTTGAGGTGCTTTTATACTGTACATCTTACTTCTTAAACCCACAAACTCTTCTATGATTGTACCTTTAATTTCATCCTTCATCTTACCAAGTATTTTCTTATTGATTTGTGGTACCCTATATTTGTTATCTTTAGGGTAATCACTCGTGTCGAAGTAATCAATGTAATTTTTCATGTCTTTGTACACATCTTCTGTTTGAATATGGTATATATAACTATCGGTATCTGTATAACATACTTCTATTTTGTCTTGATATTTTGGTTTCATCACATTATAATGGAAATCGTACATTAAATATTTTGACAAATCTAGAATTGACATACCAACATAAATCGGTTTGTTAAATTGCACTTTAACCTTGTTCATGTGAACTGCTACTAAATTTTCCGTAAAAACTGTAGTACTCTTATAATTCGGTTTTGCTACAAGCTTCTCGTATTTTTTCTCATCACTTACAAAATTAATATTAACTCTCTTTCTAATATTCTCCATAGTCTTCCCAAATACTGAATTATTCATGAGCTTATAGAAGTCTTTTTCAAAATCATTTGTTGCTTTCGTTCTCATTTGTGTGTTTAAATCAATATATTTATTTAACCAATCTGATTGTTTGAACTCTATTAGTCGATGTATCTTGTTAAGTTTTAATCCAAGTGAAAGACATTGTTTCAGGTTTCGATAGTGAATCACATATTTTTCTTTGTTATATAGGGTTGTTAATACCTTCGATTGTTTTGAACCAGGCGGACATATATTTTGAGGAGCTAATGGGTAGTCTTTGTGATAGTCATGCAATTCTTTAGGATATTCAAGATCAACTTCTAATATATAACCAGTATCAGAATCATCAGGTATATTTGTGAAATCTATTTCTTCAATCTCATCTTCACTTAACCATCTAAATCCCTTATACGGTAAATATTGACTCATTGCCCATCCATACAAGTTATTGGCATCTATAGAGCGTCCCACCCTTAGATTGCAGTACAGGAGTAAATGGCAATGCTTTTCCTTATGCCCATTGTTGCCAAACTTAGCCTGAATTTTAGAAATAGTTTATTTTACTAGGTATGAATAAATTATTGTAGAACATTGTATTCTCTATCAAATAATCTATCTTTCTCACATAGAGAAGAATTTTCAAGTATAGAAATAAATTGAAAGAGTGAAATCTTCCTAATGGCAAATTCTAACGTCGCGTTAAATATATCACGTCATAAGTTCGGAACTCTAAGAGATACAACGTTGAAACTTATACAGCTATTAACACCATATTTGGTGCCAATGTTGGAAAAGTTTGCATTCAGAAAATTTTTTTGAATTTTAAAATAAAAAATAAAATGTAAGAGAAAGTGCATATACTATTGCAATGCAATATCTAAAAAGTTGACTAGTGAGAAACTTTTTTATTTTTCAGGTTAGATGGGGATGCAAAGCGAGAAAAATATTGAGAAAAGATTGAAATTATTTTTAAAACAATTCGCAGGTCAATATCTTTCTTCATTTAGATTTTATGACTTTTAGTGTTAAGCATCAATTTTCCAAAGCGCGCGCATCTGACCAGAAGAAAAGCAGTGATACATCTTGCCGATGCTATTTTCCTTATAATGTTTGTTTTAAAGTTACTGATGTAGAGTATTGTGCTATACCGATGAGTGTTTACTGTTGATGCTATGCGAGCACGAATCTACTGCTTAACGGAAGCATATTCGCAAAATCGAATCCTGGACCTCACCTACGATAAACATTGCGTCAACTGCACTCAATCTTACGTTCCACTACTTACTTCACTTGTTTTCCTTGAGTTGCATACACGCAAGCACACACACACACAGAGAAATATATATATATATATATATATATATATATATATATATATATATATATATATATATATATAATATGCCAAATATCTATTAATAATAAATCTCCTCATTCCTGGTGATAAAAAGTTATTAGTTTTGTAATTGATTCATTTATGGTTCGCATGTAGTCCTTAATGCTGTTTCAGATGCTGACAATTTTGACAATAAAAGTTGGTTTCGTTTGCAATTCCACTTCTCTTATTTACTTTGAATACACATATGAAAATGACAAAAGCGTTCATAAAAAATAACTTTATGAGCTCACAAAGCAGAATGAAAGGCCTGTTTATTCTTCCCCCCCCCCCCATGCTTCTTTAGGTAGCAGGGTTTGATAATTCTGTTTGGTTTTGTTTCCTCGTCCAATGATTTGTATCTTGTTGGCTGTCACTATACGCGATTTAAAGTCACAACTTGCGCGTTTGTTTAGAACGGATATAATGGGGTTTATTTTCATTCTTCTTCTGTTTCCAGACTGATATTGTGTGTCTGAGGTGTCAGAAGTGAGTATAGAAACTAGGGAGGTTCAGTTCCTATTCACCATTGCATTTGTCATCATCATCATCATCATATTTTATTGGCAGACCACTTGCTGAAACTCAGAAGCTTCCATGATCCACGGTCTTCGGTTAACTTCTTCGTCTTCACGCATGATTTTTCTATTTTGATATCGTCCAGTAATTGTAGTCTCTTTTCGTCCCCTCCCTCTTTTTGCTGCCACCATATCTTCTAGCACGTCCTTCATGATACAGTCTTAAACATCGGAAGTGGGGAGAAGCCGCCTTCACAATATACTTTATGATGTAACTTGTTTGACAAACGGAATTGGATTAGCGAATATTTTGCGTACACAGACGAATGAGCGTTCTCGTACGTCACATTTTCTCGTCACTTATCACTATCACCCTACTCCAGTTTTCACTCTTATCCAACTTCAGTAGCAGTATCTTACCCATTGCTATTCCTTAGTTTGCCGCACAATCGGTGCAGGAAATTTGTGTTTAGGACTGTTTAGCCTGCCATTTATTTCAATCATATGTTTTCTATTCGTTTCATATTTTCTCTCGATTTCGTATTGCTTCCCTCAAAATTTCATTGCAACGATTTATAAACCATCATTGAAAAAAAAAACCTCTAACACACAATTGTTAGACTGTTATTTCGTACCCTCCAATTCGCCGTTCTAAATGAATTTGCGCGATTGGAATGACAAAAGAGTTGAAAATATATGAATTTAAGAAGGATTTATTTACAGATTTATCACTCTTTCTGTCTTGTTCTTTCTTCGAAAGAAAACATACGGCGGAAGAAATGTGGCAACAGCGCGCTCCATTTACTCTGTACTGCAATCTAAGAGTGGGACGCTCTATAGATACATTAAGTAAGAATCTTCTTTGTTCTTTTCATAATCTTCCATATACTTATTGTTTGCTTTTACATACCTTTTTGAGCATTGACTAATTCCACCTCTTATACCTTTCTCTACCATTAATACCATATCATAATCCCACAACAATTCTAACTTTATATTTGTCATCTTTAACATTGCATCCCAAGCTAAACCTGGTGCCGTCATATACCAAGCAGGATCAAGATCATAAGCTTTAAGACATGTTTCTCTAAAGTTCTCAAACACATCTGCTAACAATAATACATCTGTTTTCAAATATAAATCATGGTATTGTCCGAGATTCTTAATGTCAAATGTTTTCCATACTTTCTTTGCATGTTCATAATCCTCATCACTTATATGTGTGTTCATAAGCTTGTTGAAGAATGCTTCCGTTAGCGGTAATTTTCTTTCTCTAAACCTATCCCAATTGTTAACATAATCATATGGGTAAACACCTTTTCTTATTACAAGTCGAAACTGTTCTTGATTAGGATAAAAGTGTTGGGTATGTATCATTTGTTCGCGTTTCAAGTTCGATGACAATTTGTCTAAACTAGAAGCCATAAGTCAAAATGAATCTACACATTTCAATTTAATAGTTCCAACCTTTTTACTGAATGATATGTATCTTTCCTCGTTATTGGGTATTAGATCTATTTCTTCTTTATTACATCCAAGCTCTTTTATAAACAAGTGAGAGTCATATCCTGTCAAGTTATGTATGATCACTGGTACAAACTTTGGTACTTTAACTTTTAAATTGCAGTTATTACATAGAGGTGCCACAAACTCTCCTGTTATATGATCGTGGTGCTTCACTTTATGATTTTCCTTAGTATACTCCTGCTTACAGTAATAACATTTAGATTCATTGAACTCTTTTCTCTGACTTTTTGTTAATGGTAATTCGTTATTTTGTTTGTATATGTTCGATATGTGTTTAGCTTCTTTTGTTAACATTCTTATGAACTTCTTAGCTGCATCTTTACCTCTATACACAACAGGTTTGGTTTTACTTCCATCACTCTTTACTACATAATAACAAAATCCAGATGGTTTATGTTGTTGATATTTTTTCGTATATGGCTCGTCATCCGGATAACATTCTTTACAACCCATAACTTTATGTAACAAACATTCAAAATCGGCATAAATCACAAATGGCATTTTCATTATGTATTGGTAGTTTTTAAATTCAACACATTTACCTTCTTGAGGCATTATTACTTTTACTGGCTCATTTAACGAACAATCTTGCTCATTTTTATTTAAAGCGTTTTGAGAGTAAAAGTATAACAAACATCTATCATATAAATATTTTCGAGCTCTCTTTTTAGTTAACTGTGTACATACTAGTCTGCTTAAATCCTTAATCCAACAATAGTGTGTTTTAACTTGGTCTTCATTTTGTTCTTTTACATATAATAAATTGACATGATTTTCTTGCTTGTTTTGTGTGTGATGTAGTATATAGATTGAATAGTCTTTATCATATGCATAAACATTTATAGAAATATTAAGTAATTTTTCAGCTCTTGGAATATCGCATAGTTTTACAGGAAAATGAATATTTTTTAATTTAGATTCTAAGTTTAACAAAAGCTCATTATTTTTTGGTACTCGTTCAGGATGTGAATTTGTAGGATATAGGGCTCTGTATAATGAATATAAGAAACATTTCTCATCTTCATTCTTTACATTAATTACTGCCTTTTTGTTTTGAATTTGTTTAGGTAATTCTATGTATGTTGATCCTCTATATGGTGTATATTTGACGATTGGTAGTTGTAAAAAGTTAATGTTTATAAGAGCCCAACCAGAACCTCTAGCTTGGAGCTCATCCATTCTTGTTCTTAACCTTTGTTTCATCTTAGTTATTTCTTCTTTCAAATTACTTGATCGATATATTTCTTGGTTTTCAGTGTTAAAATAGAAGTTTTGAGTTTCTTCACCTTTCTTATATGTACAACTTATATAAAGATTAGCTTTCAATGAACTATGTTTACTTAAGCTAATTTGTAATCTGTTTGATATAGCTTTAGATGTTGCAGTAATATATTGTTCAAGTGGATCTTGTGGTTTGTAATCTGTTGTAAATCTCCATGTTTCTAATCTTGATTTTAATGCAATGTTCTGCTGTTTTACATCGATTGGTATTGATTCAACTTTGATTCTTGGTTCTTCAAATACTTCTTGTTTAAATGGGAATACATTTTTAATCTGCCTTCTGCTTTGTTCATCGTCATGTTGTTTAAGAAGGTCTATCAGTTCTGCTTTTCTTAATCGGGAATATCTTCTGATCCCCCTCTCTTTACATTGGCGTCTTAACTCTATTACAGTAAACTTATTATAATTACCCATCTTATTTGTTATATAGAAAATCTTCGTTAGTACTCTTCACCGGGTTATTTCAGTTCATTTTCATTTGTCCTAGTACAACGCTTAACATTGTACACCCCTGCTATTGTCTACATATTACGCGTTGTATTAGAACACGGCTTTCATGGGATTAACCCATCAAAGTCACATATACACATTTAAAACTGAATCATTTTTGTAAACTTACTCATCATCATCATCATCATCATAATCATCACTACCATATTTATATTCATCATCACTACTTAAATCAGATGTTTCTTGTTGCATTACTAATAACTCCTTTTCCTTTAACAGTATTTGCTTCTCTAGTAGTGTTGCTAAGAGTTTAAGATCATGATGAATTAGTTCAAGTCTATCATGTAATAAATCAAAATCTTTCTCCATATTTGTTATATAGAAAACCAACAAAAATGAAATAAATTTAAAAATCTAAGAATAAAAACAAACATGACTAGTGCTAAGGAAATATTATCTTACAAACCTATATTTGATTGTGTATGTAAATATTTAGATATTGGTGGTTATAATGATAAAGACAAAATAAATTTTAGCGTGTCCATAGGTATGTTAGATCATTTGTTCAAGAAAGCCACTAAAGAAAACAACTCATTTCTTACACAAAACATTCTCTATGCGAACGTTATGAACTTGTCTGATGAAATATTAGATTCACTGACTGATGAACAATGGCTATCTATAGGCTATGATGATTATGAGGAGGAATATAACTATGATCACATTACAGAAGACTTCATACGCAAATATCTGCAGAAAGTTAATTTGAGTGAAATATGTTTATGGAAAGAGTTATCGGAAGAGTTTATAAGAGAATTCGCTGATAAAGTTGATTGGGAGATTATTTCAGGTAGCCAAGACTTATCAGAAGACTTTATAAGAGAATTTGCAGATAGAGTTGATTGGAAAGAAGTATCGTATCATCAAAAGCTATCTGAAGAATTTATTAATGAGTTTATAGATAAAGTTGATTTTGATGCTATATCTTACAAAAACGAACTCTCTGAAGCCTTTATACGAGAACATGCAGATAGAGTTAATTGGTGGTACATATCTGGAACTCGTCAATTATCAGAAAACTTTATAAGAGATTACGCTGACAAAGTAGATTGGGAAATGATTTCAATGTCTCAAAATTTAACCCATTTAATCCCAAATTATTTTTTTGACGAATTTAATTTTGGTTCCTGCCAGATTGGTAGAAACAAAGGTAAATAACATATTTAAATACATTATGGTTCACGAAAATGTCATGGACCACTAATTTGGTGATGTTCCATTTTTGGAACAACGGGCCTGAAAGGGTACAGGTTTCTGAAAGAAAATATTTCAATTTAGCCAGGCTAAAGTACTATTTCGTTAAACTTTTAGGATACAGATTTTACAATAATTTGCAATATTCATTAGATACAAAGTATACAAATATTGAAACATGTTAATATTATGCATACCACATAATAGATTTGTTACATTATACTTATTTTCCAATACATCACATTCTTACTACTGATGAAAGTAAAAGAATCACTTGCATCTTGTGTTACTTTCACTGTCCACATCTTGATTGTTTTTCTGATTTTACAATAAAATGTAATTCCTTGTCATATCTCACTTTATTTATTGCTTGTTTGTTGACTGGTCGTAATTGGTTCGAAATAGGCCTCCCAACAATTGCACGTTGTTGGGATTACATTTCTTATGTGACTTTGCAGAAGGCTGACTCATTACATGTACTAGGTTTCGGAGCTTCATCATCTAACAAACTCTTACCTATAAATTCATTTCTCAGCTGGTCGCTTTGCATTACTGTAAAATAAGCTTCTCCCTTAGCGAGCAACTGATTTTTAGATAGCCTCTCTCTATATCTGCTTCATCTTTTTCCGCTCTATCTTCTTCCAAGAACTCTTCATTTTCTGGTGGTGTAATGACAATATCTGCAGTAAGAATATCCTCTCCGTTAGCAAGTATATTGATAATTTCGTCAACAATCAATCTGAAATAGGGAGGGAGGATTTAGATTTCTGGTCTTTCGGCATCTATGGCTATGTTAGCCCGTCACGTTTGAAGGATGACGTCCCTCGGCGAGAACACTCTTCAGGGAAAGCGAAGGAAGCAAGTGTTGGAGAAGGAAGGAAGCAGCCTGGGACATATATTTTAGGTACCATCCCGGCATTTGTTTGATGTGAACAAGGAAAACCCAGGAAAACCTCATTCAGGATGGCTGGCCTGAAAATCTTCACACTTTTTCGACCGAAAGCCCGCACTGGGAATCGAACCCAGGACCGCTCGCACTCAATCTAAAATAAAACAGTATTTCTAGAAATAAGTAAAATCCATATGAAGTTGTGAAATACACATTTAAAATATAAAACAACATAAAGTATTTATTTACAAGCTACCAGATACAGCTCAAAGGCCATTTTACACTGGAGTGATCAACATAATGATAACATTGGGGAAGGAAATGAAAGGAAGGCGGCCAGGGCCTGTAAAATTGTGTAGGTTGCTAATGATTCCCTTACAGTACATATAAAATATAACTATATAACATGCCTTTATCTATGTCCAAATTTTACTGTTTTTATCTCATTCCAGTAAAGTGAAATCAATAATAAATGTTACGAAATGTAATCAGGCGTTCCTATCAACTCCTATATATAGGTAAATAAATGTACGATCCAGTGAACGAGCGATCAAGACACCTGCAACTCTATTTAGCTGTCATTTTTCAACTGAAAAAGAGCTCCTTCGTGGCTAAGCGGTTAGCGTACACGCCTTTGGCATGGGAGACCGGGTTCGATCCCCGGCGGGAGTTCATGTGGTTCGGATTCCACTTTAATGAGTAGGCCACGTCTCATATAGCCTCGCTGCTGAAACGAACGTTAAATTCACAATCAACTCAACCCAACTGAAAAGCATACTGCGTGGGTGTAAAAAATTCAGTCATTTTTTTGTGTATAAATTTAACCTCCTCCATGAGACCAATAAATTCCGAATGCAAGCGCAAAATGCCCTCAAAAGCGGCACAAATAGCATCAAATTAGAATACGCTCATAAAATGTACTAAACAATTACTAATTCATCCAATGAAATTGCCATATTCTATACCTTTATGGGTACATTTACGCCCGTTGTTCCAATAATGGAACAAACAAAATGCAAACTTCATGTACCCGTTCGAGCCCGTTGTTCCAATATTGGAACATTCAAAATTTTAACCCGTTTTTATTAATAACAATCATAATCAATTGTTGCATTTCACATGCACTGAAAACTTAATACTTCTCCTACCCAAATAATATTATATAGGTAGAAAATTCATAAACGAACATAAAATTTACTTACCTCCTTTGAGACGCCATAATTTGTTCTTATTAAACGCAACTAATATCGACAGTACACATCGTTCGCGCCAATTCAAGACAAAGATAAATCATTTGCTAAACCATTGGTGCCAAATGAAGAGGTCCATACAAAAATTTTTACCTTTATTCACATAATATAAAAAATAAAAGTAAAGTGAAAAATGTTCCAATTTTGGAACAACGGGTTCAAATGGGTTAACAGAAGAATTTATTGCAGAGTTCAAAGACAGAGTTCATTGGCAAAACATTTCAATTTATCAAGACCTCTCTGTAGATTTTATATATATATTTAGACATTACGTAGATTGGAGAGCCATAATAAGAAAATATCATAATAATCCTGATTTAGGTGGTATATTGAATTTAGCATTCGATGTTACAACAGATGGTTTGTTTAACGCTTGAAATTGTACTTTGATGGATTAAACCATAAAAGCAATAGCATATTTAGTTTCTGGCATTTTTTATACTTAAATGTCTCTTAACTGAATAAACCTGTCAACAAGATCTATATCACTTAAATCTGTGTTCATATGCGAACCGTGCCAAGTTATTCTATCATCATATCTTTCTTTAGCTCTGTCGTATAAGTTGACAGAGTTTGGATCGTCGACGTTAAGCAGAATACTCATACTTGGATACTTAAGTTTGAGTTGTTTAATCCTACTTTCGTAATTGCATGTTTGTACTCTTCCAACCCAATACTTATATCGTTCTATTCTTTCTTTTTGATCTCGTTCTTCTTCGTCATAGTAAAAAAGTATATTTTCAAGTTGTTCTTTAGTAAGGTTTTTCTTGATAATGAATAGCCTATGTATCTTTCCTGGATCTTCTGTATATGGTGCTGCAACTGTTTTAAGATAATCAACTTTGCTTTCTAGTTCTTGATTGTACAATCGTAATTGCTCCATTTGTTGTTCTATCTCTTCTACTCTTGATTGCAATTCTTCTTGGTTTTCTCTATATTGTCTAAAGTCTTTTGTGTAATAGTCGATAATGATTTGATTGCATTTAAGGTAAAACTCAGGAGAAACCCATCGAGATATATCTAAAATTAACTCTTTACATACATATGTTCCTCTTATTTCGCTCCATGTTTCACCTTTACCTCCTGTTATTGTTTTGATAATTTCATCTCCTATTATGAGAGTAGATGAAATATACTCTATCAGTTCTTTAGAATCTTTATTTTTCAGCCAGTTGTCAAACCTCTTACCACCACTCTGACACAACTTAGTAGCATTGAAATATCCTGTACTCTTATCTATAATCAACTTGAAGTCACCGAAGATACCATACCA
This sequence comes from Thermobia domestica, assembly GCF_964235325.1. Classification (NCBI taxonomy): domain Eukaryota; kingdom Metazoa; phylum Arthropoda; class Insecta; order Zygentoma; family Lepismatidae; genus Thermobia; species Thermobia domestica. The sequence goes on along the minus strand of NC_137454.1, from coordinate 342,516,501 downwards.
ATAGTTATCTTTGATCTGTTCATAGCAAATATCATTTAAACTAAGAGGACTATCCACAGTACCCATATTTATTATATAGAAAATTTTTATTTTTAACTTCATTTTCGTTACCAGCTCGTTTTTACTGTCTAAGATGAGTTTCTGAAGTTCCTAGCTTCGGAGGAATTTTGAAGTGGTCTATATCTAGACCGCTTATCTTTTCTGAAATGAGCTTGTCTTCCGATGTTTTGTTTTGTGTCATGATGGTGTATTTTGCAATCGGAAAATCTTCCGTTCGGGAGTTTGTTTGTGTTTGTATAGCTGTATAAATATTGGCATTGTCGGAAAGTCGACCGAGGAAAAATTTACCAAACACCTTAATCATTCTCTTACTTCGTTTAATTTCTTGCCAATGTTTTAGTTCCTTTCCGCCATCTTTACAAAGTTTAGTTGCGTTCATGAACCCGTTGCGGTAGTCGTCGCTCTTAATCATGATAACAACAAAGTCACCGTAAAGAGCCTTATGAAGCTCTATATCATAAAAGTTGTAATAAGAATGAGTAGAGACCGGACTCGTTGATGAAAATTGTATGAGGCTGTATGTTTGAAAGGGGGCCAGTGCTGGTGGACCCCCAGTTGTAACCAAAACTTCTTCTGGTAGGGATGTTCAAAACTCATTACCTTTTACCTTTTTTACGCCTATTCATCTTTTAACTCCAATCCTTTTAATTTTTCGATTACTTCATCATCTTGAATTTCTTCTATAACTTCTTTGATCGTGTTGAGTTCACACTTGAAAAATTCGCCTTCATATTTAAATTCATCTAATTGTTTATGCACAAGTGACTCTAACTTTTAGCATCATTTGTCTTATACGTTTCTTCATAATAAAATAGCTCGAAGTCAAGTCTGAACTCATTAAACTGACCTAGGCGTTGTTCAAGGTTTTTTGTATAACCCACTTTATATATACTCTTGTCTTGGTGCTGTTTGGTAGTTGCTATATAAACAAAACCTGACTTATCATTATCTTTTTTCAATTGAGACCATCTTTTTATTTCTTGGAACAAGTCTGGATGAACATATGTACCCGTGATTATCCTTGGTCTTCCTCCTAAAATCATGTAATATATTTTTTAGACTGATACTTTTCTTCTAATTTTTTTATTAGTTCTTTTGATCCTTTATTTTCTAACCAGTGATCGAACCTTCTACCATTGACCTGACACAGTTTAGTAGCATTGAAGTATCCAGTGTTCTTATCTATAATCAGTTTAAAGTCGCCAAAAATTCCATACCAATACTGATCCTTGATCTGCTCGTAACAAATATCGTTTAAACTAGGAGAATTATCCATAGTACTCATATTTTATTATATAAAATGTTTATTTAATCATTTTCGAAATCGTTATCGGGACCCGTATTTGTTTGTATGTAACTTTGTCTTGGAGCGACCCCTCGTATATGAGGAGTCGGTTATTTTTTGATAATTTCTACAGCTGGAATACAAGCCCTGGAAATGTATGCTATGGGGTATCGTTTCGTTACCCCCTTATCTCATTTAAACCAACCTTTTATGGCATAATAACCATAAAAGACAAACATCTATATCTACACTACAACATTACTCTTATCTATCCAACTATTATGCGAATCATCAAACCCTAGCCATTTAACGTATACTTTGTCACCTTTCTTTCTCAACACTTTCTCCACCAAGTATTCATCTTTATGTTTCGTCTTTAATAGTTCTGGTTCGTAAAATCTACCTTGCACATCTTCTTCTTCTAAATCTTTAATTCTATATGTAGGCGGATTGGATGGAATAACTTCACTAATAACAAATACTTCTGTCGACCAATTAGGTGTATATCCTTTCTCAAATAACCCTTTTGATTTACTTATACGAACATGATCACCTAACTTGTATTTGGGCTTAACACGCTTATATTCTTTCTTATACACTTTCTCCAATATTGTTCTCTCATTCTTCTTGTTAACTTCTATAGGTTTTAAACCAATTGTTCTATGAATTTGATGATTATACTCTTTAACTAGTGTTGGTAATATCTCTATCCATTTGTAGTTCCCTTGTGTTGTGAACCTTTTCCACATGTTCTGTTTAAGCGTTCGATTAAATCTCTCAACAACAGAAGCTTTCTTACCACTATAGGTTGAGTAATGATTAATCTGATTTTCCTCCATCAACAACTTAAACTCTTTATTGTAAAACTCTTTACCTTGATCTGTTTGTAAGTTACTAGGTTTTCTCGTTCTTAATATGGATTCGAATGCTTCTGTGACATTCTTACCACTCTTATCTTTAATAGGAACAGCAAACGCATATTTCGAGAACACATCTATAATCGTTAGCAAATACTTATAACCTTTATTGATTTTGGAAACACCTTTTAATACTCCACTATCCATTTCTACAAGATCAGCTTGCCAAAGATTATCGATACCTTTTATAACTACACTTAGTCTGTCAAAGTTTTTTCTAGATGGTTTGTGAATTTCTTCTATAATGTCTTTTCTAACACCCTTACCTTCTTCTAGTCAATCAGGCTTTTTAACGAATTGAGTTTTAGTAACACCACATACAGAACAAATACCTTTCTTTAGATATCTTCCATTCTTCGTTTGTTCAATTCTAATAGTATCTTTCTCCGTATCTGTCAATTTCTTACACTTAACACAATACATCATTACTATTTATTATACAGAAAATCATTAAAGTTCTCGCTCTATATACATAATAACGAATAATAACTGTCCTTCTTCGAAAGCTGAATTTTTATCTGCTTGAAACGTAATTACATCACTCTTTTTAACGTCTAATGGAAAATTCTCTACTAAAGTGTTGTTCAAAAATATATTTAGAAAGTATCTATCCAAACTTAATTCCATACGCATTATTTTCCCATTATAGAGAAACTTATAACCATTCGATAGATTAAATATTCTAAAGATTGGATCTTTAACATTTTTAGTTCTCAATCGACATAATAGATTTATAGTTTCTTTCTTCATAATGAACATATTTGCTTCTCTGTTTGATGTTTGGAAATCTTCTTTTGTAACAAATTTATCTATATCATCCTTTTTAGCAACGTTCACTAATTGTTTGTTAGCATCGCTTCTAACTGATTCAAGCTGGTTTAACGTAACAGCATCTTGTTGATCAATAGTATTGGCTACATTAACTATTCCTTTGTTTGTAAAATCAATCCATGATCTATAATTTGTTGTGAAAATTTTATTTATTTCTTCTTTCTTAACAACGTTATCTAAATTCCTTAACAGTTGCAGCTGCTCCTCACTAATATTTACGTTTGAAACATGCTTTCTATCTACAACATTACCAAATATATCCATACTCATTTATTATACAGAAAATGTCCATCCTAGTTTTTCAAAACATTTCTCTAACATCTCTATTTGTCTAGGCGAGTGTTTAAAATCAATATCAACATGAACATCATGCTTTTTCAACAGATGGTGCAATACACATTTCAAGTTAATAAACAATACTTTTTTCGGATACAGCTCCCTAAAGACCTCGTGTAAGTTTTCGAACTCATTTATAAGTGTTTCTTCCATATGTCGTAAGTTTAATGGGTTTTGATCGGTAAGGTGATAGTGTATTAAATAGACATCATCATAATATTTTGTGTATTTGTTTTTCTTTAGTACTTCTAGAACATCTTTTGCTGATATTAAATGTTTTGGCATATCTCCGGATTCATCATTTAACATCTTGAACACATCTTCGGGGATAATTCTATCCTGTAAAGCTTGCAGACGAGATAACTGTAACTTAAATCTTTTTGTAGTATCGTACCATGGTTTTCTCACACAAACAGCTTTCGTTTCTTCACAAGTACTGTAAACCCAACCACTCTCTACAGAACAATTGTCACAAATGTAACTACTCATACCTTTTGTTAATGACTTACTACCACAATTACTGCATTCTAATGGTCTAGAGCTATAATTTGACAACAACTCCTTTAAGGTAATTATTGGGCGTAACTTTTCCACCTCTTCTACCGTGTACAAAAATTTTGGTATTAACATTTTCCACAAATCAATAACATTATACGTTGTTTCTATCTTTTAAGTCTATCTCACTAACATACTCAAAATACTGATAAAAATTATATCTAACTAGATCATCGAGTTCATCCTGATGCTTCTCAAAATAATCTAAAAATCTATTGTGTATAGCTTCCATATTTATCTTAAAGAAAAACTTTTATGGATACAAACCATAAAAGCACTTAATCATTTTTAATCATATACATAACGTCACTAAAAGAATACCCTTGATTTAGAAGATTTAAAACCTTAACACAAAGATGACCACATATAACTGAATTAAAGTCTTGTATTCGTTCGTCATTGTAAAAGAAGTTTTCGGTACCAAGATATTGTACCAGTTGTTTAGGAGGAACACCACCATAAGAATCGAACACGTACTTTATGTTGTTATCTTTCCAATAGCATATCCAATGAGTACCAATGTTTTCTGATTTATCGAGGTTAACTACACCACACTCATTTACATAGGGTTTTTGTGGAAGATCATCACTCATAAATACACCTCTAAATCGTTTTATCTTTAATTCTCTAGCCAACCTCTCTATATCGAAGTTGGTCAATGGTTTTAGTTTTTTGACTTCTTTGGTTTACCTGCCCCCTGCTTTTCTTCCATAGCCATATTGTGTCTCTTTTGTTCTTCAAGTTCTTGTTTATTCTTCTTAGCATCCAGTACAGTTTTAGTAATCGCTGCTGCACCACCTGCTAATGAGCCAACTGCTCCTAAAGCTGCTAAAATGGCTGGAATTGTAAAGATAAAACCGCCCATATGCTCTTTCTTAATCTTTTTCATTTGTGCAGTAGTTAAAGTTAAATTCATCCCTTTACCTTCTTTAATTTTCTTGGCTTTATCGTTAAGTTGTTTCTTTGTTAATACATGATCAATATTTAGATCCTTTAGTTCGTTATAAGGAACACTAAACATACAACCTTTAATAGAACACATCTTCCTATTTATTTAAGAGAAAATCTTTGTTTGCAGAAGTACAGTTGTTGTTGCTCCACCAAAATCAATTAAGGAATCATTCTCATCTGTTATCCTTATCTCAAAGTTGTCAACCTTGTCTTTGGATATAGGGAAAAATAATGGATAAGTAGGCTCGTAAATAATACTATGTTTGAACTCAGCATCTGTTTTGAATGATGCTATAAGCCCTGTTTCTCTATGTGTGTACTCGGTATCTTTAACAAACATACCATCTGCTATATTACAGTGAACATTTATAGTATCAAACGGATGAAACTTTGGCAACTTACTTCCAATATGTGTTTTGTTCTTTTCTAAAACTTCAAAAACATTAAACCCGAGAACAGTGCCTATACTCCCAATTGTAACATCATTACTATCAGTTTCTATTTTCACTCTGTTTCTTAAATGATCTTCTGATAATGTTATGTTGATTGACTGAGATTTTAAATACTCATTAAATGATTTCAAATTGTATTGTCCTTCTGGTATAAAAACTTGTCTATCACCATATGAGAAACTGTTCTTTTGTGTTGTTATGTTTGGTGTCAGATATGTACTGTAAAACCCAACTAGTCCTATACTTAAATAGTTGCTCTTGTTGTCTAATTCGTAATGGAGTTTCTTCTTTAAAACAGAAGTATCACTCGTTAGCTTAAGTACCTTAGCCATTTATTATATAATAAATGAATGAGTTTGATTTACCTAGAGATATTCCAAGAGAGAAAGTAATCAAGTTAATAGAAGATGTCATTCGAAAGTTAGAATACAGTTTAAAGAAGAAAAAGAGAAAACTACAAATTGTTAAATATGCATACTACACTTTGATCACGTTATCAGTTATACTTTCTGCAACAACTGGGTTTATTAATATTTTTATACCTGTAACAATTTACTCGATATTAACAACGTCTCTTGCAACTGGAAGTGCTATAATAACAGGTTTGTCTTCTAAGTTGAACATAAGCAAAAGAAAAGATGAATATAAAACCATTGTCACGTGTATTAACTCATTCAAAGAACAGTTAGAGATGATAATAACACTAAATGGTGAAATGGACAACGAATATATAAAAGATACGTTGCTTAAGATCAGAGAACAACTTAAAGATATAAGATCATAAAATTTGCTCCGCTGTATTCGGAGGTCCAAAAAGTCGAAGACTTCAACGTGTATATTTTTGGTAGCACCAATCGGAGATCCCTATCTGTTAAGTATTTTCTCACATCTAAAGGGCCATATAACAAAAAAATATCAACAACAGTATTCGGCTTTAAGGGTATCGAAAAGATACCCTTGCATCCTCAAACTGTTTGAAAGGGGTCCAGTGCTGGTGGACCTTAAAGGTGAGCAAAACGCTCACCCCCTTTCAGTTCATCCTCAAACTGTTTGAAAGGGGTCCAGTGCTGGTGGACCCCAACGTGGGGCGTTGATTCAACGCCCCATAACTCCTGAAATTTTTTTTTCTTATCTCCTTCGTCTACATGATCTTGGATGGCGTTTCTAGGTTGTGAATACTCTAAGACAAATATGATCATAAAAGGTGATGATTTTCACTATAATAAATGAGTAAGAAAACTATTAATTGGGATGTAAAAGAGATGATAAAAGAAACAACAGTTAAGAAAAGAAATGGGGAGCTTATACCTGATGATATTCGTTGTCTTATCGTAGGTTCGTCAGGGTGTGGTAAAACATTTTTGCTATTTAACTTCTTATTACAGCCCGGTTGGTTAAACAATAATTACTTCTACATATATTCTAAAAGCATGAATCAGCCAAAGTATGAGCAATTAAAAGATCGATTTGAAAAGGCAGAACTGAAGTTTAAGAAGCAAATAGCGACGTTCTTAAGCGGTAATGACTCTATTGTACCTATTGATGAATGTGAAAAATACTCTGTTGTTGTGTTTGACGATTACATTTTGGAGAATCAAGATACTGTTAGAAATTACTTTACAAGAGGTAGGCATAGACATTTAGACTGTTTCTATCTTGCACAAACATATTCAAAAGTACCTAAACAGCTTATAAGAGATAACGTCAACTTCCTATGCATATTTAGACAAGATGATACTAATCTTAAACATGTGTATAATGAGTTTGTTGGGGGAGATATGTCTTATGATAAATTTAAAGAGATATGTTCAAAATGTTGGCAAGAAGATTATGGTTTTATAGTAATTGATATGACAAGGAAGGTAAACAATGGTAAGTATAGGAACAAGATAAAACACTTCTTAAACGTTTGACGTTTTTTGATGTTTGACGTTTTAACGTTTGACGTTCTTTGACGTTTATTGACGTTCTCTGACGTTCTTTGACGTTCATTGACGTTTGTTCGTTTGCTATACAATAAATGGATGAGAAAGAAATTGATAAGAATATTAAGTTGAAGGAGTTCTTGATAAAGGGCTTCAAATCTTGAAAGAAAGAAAGAGCAGGTATATACGATAAATTTAAGACACAAGAACAACCTGTAATTGATGCTATTCAAAACTTGGGAAGTGAGATCAAAGAAGTAGCAGAACAAAATAAAAATCTAATAACTGAACTTGTTCCAGTTGCACATAAGACGGTTTCAATAGATCCTAGTCTACTAGAAACACCTAAAAAGATGGCTTATGATAGTTCTCCAAGTAGTAGTGATACGCCTATAACGGGAGAAATCAAGCAGATGAGAAAACAAATTAAAGACAAAGTGGAAGGAGTAGAACCTTTAACAACAGCACAGTCATTTGATAAGATTGCAACGAAATATTATAGTAAAAGAAATGATAGCGTATTTGGAATAAGAACTGTAGAAGAAGATGGAAAAATAATAAATAAGATAGGAAATTTGGAAGTTAAAGTGAGTGGTGATGATTTGATAATTAGTGGTAAAACTTATAAAGGAACAGAAGGTCTATGGGAGTTGTTAACGATGAATACTAATAAAACCATTGAAGATTATGATGATGACGATTTTGAACAGTACAAGGAAATAATAATAGAATCAGATGCTGCCTTCCAAAAATATAATCGAGATAAAAAAGTAGCATCGAGTAGAGGTTCTAAGTACATTAATATTATCAAGCCTATTTGGGATAATTATATTAAGCCAACTTTACCTCCAACTCCTAAAAAGAACACGACACCTAAAAGGACTGGGGAAGGAATTAAACAATATACAGAGATACCTAAAGAATACATATGGATGGATGATGTGAGAAAACTGATTGATCGCTTGATTGTTATTGACGGGGAAGAAAAATCTGGGAATAATAACTTTTATAATGAGAAAGTAGGTATAGTGAGTATGATTAATAATAAGCTTTCACAGTTTATTCCTAATGATCCAAAAGGCATAGGTTATTTGATTAAGATCTTATATACATTACCACCACGATTCTGGAATGATGAGAAGCTTGGGAAAGGACTAATGAATAAAATTTTAAACATGAAGGGGATACCAGAGTTACATATACCAGGCTTCAGATTTTGTGGGCCTTTTACGTAGCTTCAAGAAAGGTTAGAAAAAGGTGATGAAGGTATTAACCCATTAGATGAGGCTTGTAAAGAGCATGATATATACTACAGAGACAATAAAGAAACAGAGTCAAGACATATTGCAGATAAGGAACTAGAAACTAAAGCATGGAAAAGAGCATTTAGTAGTGATGCGCCAATTGGTGAAGGATTAGCTGCTTTTGGGGTTGGTACTGCTATGAATGCTAAGGTTAAGTTGGGATGGGGATTATAAGTTTTTAAATGTTATTATGTATGATTCTTTTATGGATACGCCCCATAAAAGTGTTGTTTTTCCTCGGTCGACTTTCTGACAATGCTAATATTTATACAGCTATACAAACACAAACAAACCCCCGAACGGAAGATTCTCCGATTGCAAAATACACAAGACTTTTAGGCCCTTCACATGTGGAGGGCCAAGGATTAGAGTTCTTTAACAAGCCCCAAAACTTGATGGTGTTTACCATAAAGCATTGTTTCAAGATTTTCTTTATAATAAATAGATAGTGTTGAAAGTTATGAGTTACAGAGTTTTAAAGCTAACACAAGAACATTTAATAATTTGAATGAAGCTAACAAAGATATTGAGTTCGATTTCAACGTGGGCGATGGGTTCATACATCCACACAAAGCAGATTGTCATATGACTTTTGAAGTTATTAATGCATCAGATGGATTAACATTTGGTGCAAATGATAAGATAAAACTTGTAGATAACTTCTTCCCATTCTTCTTTTCTCAAATTGAGGTTAGAAAGCATGGAGTTGTCATAGATAAGATTGAACTACCAGGAATAACATCTACAGCTATCGGAACATTGAAGATTTCCAAGCCAGAAGTTGAATATCTAAAACAAGCAGGATTTGAAACAGATGATAAACTTGGTCTGAGAAAGGACTTTAGTGTTTTGTATCCATTAAGATTAATTCCAGGCTTTTTAAGTGATTATAAAGAGGTTATGTGGAAAGGCGGAATGAGAATAACATTTACAAAAGCTAACAACAATAACGATGTCTTGTACAAATGGCATGGAACAGAAGCAAATCCGTTGTATCCTCAGGATGGAAAAATAACAATAAAGAGTATGGAGATAAGATTGCCTATTGTTGAATACGAATCTAATTACGAAAGCAAGTTAAAGTTGAGTATTCTTAAAGAACCTAAAGTCATGTTTTCATTCCATACTTATCAATGTGTTCAGAAGACTGTTGTAGGTTCTTTCTTGGAGTTTGATGTTACTACTCAATTTAATTCTAGACAATTTGATATGCCCGATTTTGTAGTTGTAATGTTCCAAACTGATAGAAGTGGTAAACAAACAGCAGATGTAAGTAAGTTTGATCATTGTAAGGTAAAGAATATCTATCTTAAGAATGGGAGGAATGAGGTATTTCCAAAAGAATCAAGAAACTTAGATATTGCTAACAAGGATTATTTCAAGATGTACGAAGATTATACTGCATTTAAGAGAATAACATGTGGCAACACCGAAATGTACTATGACCCTAAAGAGTTTATAGATAACAGACCAATGTATGTGATTAATTGTAGTAAGAGGAAAAATGTATCGGTAAATGAGAGACCAAACATAAAGATTGTTGTAGACTTTGCAGAAGCTGTGGCTGCTGATACTATATGTTATGCGATTTTAATTGGGCGAAAGAACTTTACATATGATCCTAAGAATGAGAAAGTAGTAGAAGAGTTTTAGATAGTTAGCAAAATATCAACGGGCATAAGAGTATCGAAAAGATACCCTTGCATCCTCAAACTGTTTTCATTAACGATTGTTTTATGGAAGTTTTTTCCATCAAACGAAATTGACGAAAATGATTAAATATTTTTTAGTGAAGATAAAAATTGAAGATTGATTTTCTATATAATAAATACGATGGCAAAACACCTTGATGTTTTAAACAAGCTTGGAAGTCTTGAACAAAAAGAGGTTATTGGATTAAGAGAATTAGAATTAAATACAGAATATAAGATTGTGAAAATGGAAAAGATTAAAACTAAGTTTGGAAAGAGCATTTTGGCTGAATGTGAAAAGTTTAAGGTTTTTCTTCCACCTAGATTTACAAAACACTTAACAGATAGAATGATTGATGAGATCGTTAAAGATGGAATAAAAATCAAATACACTGGTCTAAAAGTAATTATCCCACTGTTGAGTTCTGTATGTAAATCCAAAAATGAACGAAAATGAACAAAAATATGTTGTCAGAACCAAAAAATGGAGTGTTTAGAAATGGATCCTCAAAAAAAGTTCATTCTTACTAATAACTTTAATGTAATTGTGAAAAATGTACAAACCGAAGTTCAAGTTGTTTTTGATATTAACGGTTGTCTATTCAGCTTGAATTACGATCAGTGGACAGAGTTTAAGAAGTTATTGTTTCCTATAGAGAACGAGGTTAACAGAAGATTCCATTATCAGTATCCGAACTTGTAATTTTAAGTATGTTCTAAGTGTTTTATGGTGATAAAGCCATAAAACTGAGATCTTTAAACATACACAATGCATAAGGAGAAGCAGTACTTTTGAATGTCATTCGAATTTTAAAGATACATGTATAAATAAGAGATTTATTTGAGTTTTTTGTAATTATATCCTTAGAGTTATGCAATTTATAAGACATTCAGTAGATAGTCAAGTTATTTGTCTATTGATTGCCGTTTGAATTTTGAAAATCGGTTAATAAACAACGGAGATATAACAAATTCGGAATAGTATCCTTAGAGGTATGCAACCCACAATACATTCACAAGATGGCAAATTTATTTCTCTATCGAATGTCGTTTGAATTTTGAAAATCGGTTAATATTCGGTGAAGTTACAGAGAATTTTAGAAAAAATCAAAATTTCGGGAATTTTTTACGGGTTTATTTTTGAGTTTTCGGGAAAATGTTATTCTTTAAAAAAGTCTTAGAATTTTGTGAAGATTATGCTAGTATTTTTTATTTTTCAAATGTCTGAATTTTTATTTTTGCAGTGTATACCAACTCATATTTTTTTTCAGAAATTTGCCAACTTTTTTATTTGATGAGTTAGCACATTATAACTATGGGGGCGTAAGACTACCCTATTAAAAATATTTTGGGTAAACACTATAATATTGAGCAAGTGAGTTGGCAACACTGACATTTTTTTCTTTTTTTGAACATTGATGAATTAGCTATATTTGCTAGCTAGGTGGACATTCTAAGAAGTTACTCAGTTACTCAGTAGATAGTGCTGTATATCATGTAGTTTATCACTTTGCTAATAGATGGCGTTGCTTGTAGAAGTATTTGTTCATATATAAGGACCGATTTTCACTTGATTTCTTGAGCGTAGTGTTAGTTATCGGCTTGGACGTCGCAGGTTCGAGTCGCCTCCAAGCCAGAAGAAGGATTTTCACTCTCTCATCTATAAGCAGCAAATCAGATTGAGTTGACGTGAATGGAGACTAGCGCTAGTCGGGAAAAGAAAACGAAGGCACAACAGAAGCAGCAGCAGAAAGAGAAACGGAGGCACAAGAGAAGCAGCAGCAGAAAGAGAAACAAACAGAAAAAGGAGCCTGAGAGGCAGCCAAAAGCAAACCAAACAAACAAATAAGAGAAAGGCGTAAGTCCTCTCAGGTCCACCTGTGCACAGGTTTTGCTGCTTTTTACTTTGACAATTTATTTATGATTTTAAATGTCATAAAAGCCTATGCGACATACTAAACTTTATCTTCTTATAATTCAGCTATTTCTGAACCGATTTCGATCAAACAAAAACTATTTTTTCAATCAAAGACAGACCTATAAGTTATAAGTTTTAGATGTAAGTTTTTATGATTTTAAATGTCATAAAAGCATATTCAATCTCACTTTGGGGTATGCAACTTAGTACAGTTTCTTGGGTCCTTCTGTGTTGACTAAAAATATATACGAAATGTGTTAGCTTGGAGTTTTGGCCCAGAAGTAACCACCCCTAACTACTTTAACTGTTTATATTTTCTTAACTGTCAATGAAATATTTGTGTTGAGGAATTTTAAATATTCGAGTTTTGTATTCCAGTTTCCAATATAAATATGTGTGTATTCCATCTCGGTCCTGCAACCGGGTGGACCTAGATTCGACATTCGAACTCTCATCCGGATCAAATCAGATTTATTTTAGTAAGGCAAGCATTTGATCTTTAGGGTAGAATGAAGGAGACAAATAGACTTGTCAATATTCGTCTTAATTTTGTTTTCTTCTTCACTGTCAGGACTTCGTGAAATTACTTTCGGCGAATTTTAGATATACAACTTTATCTCAAATTGGGTGGGATGTGGGTTTAGTAGTATACGGACCCATTCCTACGAGAATTGGAGAAAAGTGCAAATTTCTCACGAGAATTGGTATAATTTCGCCTTATTTCTTACGAAAATTGGTACAAATTTCCTTTATTTTTACGAGAATTAGTGTATAGTGCAAAATTCTCACGAAAACTGGTACAAATTTCCTTCATTCTCACAACAATTGCTCAACAGTGCAAATTTCTCACGAAAATGGGTGTAAATTTCCTCTGATCTAATTTATCATATATTTTAATATAATTTTATGTTAATTTATACAATTTATGCTAATTACTTATCGTTTTTCCCCAAACCTTTAAGAAACTTATTTCTTCCTTTCTTATTCCTCCCTCAAGTGGTGAAAATACCTAAAGGAACTTCAGAACATGTCCAGACAGGTCTTTGTTGTTAATCTTGAACACAGTTGGTCTTGGTATTCAAGAAACTAATTCTAAAGAAACAAGACACCTATAATAAAATAATGGGATGTCGTAAGGTGAGGTAACTAAAGGGGGAAGAGCACAGGAGGAGGGAAAATCGAGTAGCCTTAGTGCCATATGTAAACATTCCTAAACAGCGTGATACCTTTGTTAAATCAATAGGAACCTTTTGTATACGTAATTGAGAAGCTTTTTGTGTAACACTATCATAATTTGAACCTCCTGTCAATTAAAGAAAGAAGAAACTGTCACTTAAACGTGAGATATGAATGTATGAGAATACTTTAACCATGGGAGGTGAGAAAGAGTGTTTCAAACGTGTCAAATAACTTTGCTTTAAAATGTAAACTAAGAATGCTGGGAGGGAGAGAACCCTTTGATAGGGAGTAACGAAAGGAACATAGATAGTTGCTTGTATGTGTGTGTTCCAGGGTGATGGATGGGGGCGAAGTGTACTGTCCATGGAGTAAAAGACCTTGTTTAATTTGAGCTGTGACTTCTACCTTATGCAGATTGAAAATATGTGAAAAAAGAAATAGCACTCATTATTTTGAGAACAGAGATTTTAAGAATGAGATAGTTAAATGTCACATGTCACTTTGTGAGAGTTATTGTATTGCCACATACTGAGGGAGCAGACAAGATTGCATGGGAACTGTGTCTTTTATTTTGAGCAAAGGGTTGCTTTTAAATTAGCGTTTGACTTGTTAAGCAATAGTTAAGGACCTTGGCACATACGTAGAGGGGAGAGAAAGAGTGGCCATTGTTACCTGGGTTCCAAAGAGGAAAAAGAGTGAATGAAATTTTTACGCAAGGGAACTTTCCCTTTTTTTTTGCTTTGGGAAGAAGTCTTCAAAGAAGATTTCTTTAAGGTATTTCCGCATAAATGATTTTATCCTTTTAAAAACTAGATTATTGAATTAATTATTTATGAATATTAATGAGATGGTAATGAATATTAATGAGATGGTAATGAATATTAATGAGATGGTAATGAATATTAATGAGGTGGTAAAGAAAGGGTTAGAAAGAATGATTTTTTTGTGTTTTTCGTATATTTAGAGGTATATTGGAATATATGTAATATAGAGCACTACATATTGTACATAAATGTATGAGATAATGTGGGAGGAAATGGGCGCAACTCTAAGAAACGTATTTTATCTATCGATATTGTATTTTCAGTAGCTGAAATGGAATTTTACCATAGAATATCATCTTTTGGATATTGTATGCGTCTAATGGTGTACGAAGCTTAAATGAATGACAAATTGCATGTATATATGAATAATTTGTAACTGGGTACATGTATGTGTAGCTGATATGTGATTTTAACATAGAATATCATATTTTGGATACTGTATGGGTCTAATGGTGTACGAAGCTTAGACGAATGACAAATTACATGTATATATGAATATATGAATAGTTTGTAAGTGGGTACATGTATGTATATTGGTTTTGATATCGGGACAGGAATATATGTATTATATTGTAGACATATTATCTTTCGTTTGCATGTAAGTGTTTTAAGCATGTGTTGTTGGGTTGCGTAGCTTAAGGGGCTATACTAGGCTGGATGCAAACACCTGAAGTGTTTCTATTGTATTAATATTGGTTGTATTGTATTAATATTGGATTGTAGCCTTATTTTATAGTAATGTAGAGCTGTATATCTTGTTGTGGTGATATGCTAGGTGAATGCAAACACATGAACTGATTGTATTATATTAATATTGGATTATATTGTAGGCTCATATTCTGATTCCTTATGTATATAGATTACCTTGAATAGCATGTTAGGATGTATATATTGTGATTTTTAGGTACGTAGATGCTTGTTAGACATGTCCTAGTGGTATTTTAATTACAAAGGATATTACTATGGTATAAACCAATTACATATAGATATCTTTTCAGTAGAGTATTCTAATGTCATATATTCGTACTTTTACTTACTTGTAAGATGGTTATTCACCTTGTAGAAGACATTATGACGTCAACATGGTTTCCAACTTAGGATAATTTATTGTAGGAACATAAAATATGATAAATACGTATAAATAACCTTATATGAAGCATACGTATTCTTCCTTTATCTTATATAGAATACAGATACGTCGTATTATATCAATATTTGTTTGGATATAGTCATAGGAATAAAACATATTATTGTAAATTGTAACGCTTTATTGTATTTATATAGTCTACAATATTCTATTTCCAATATTGGCATATTTATATACATATATAGATATATTTAAGTAAGATATTTACATTATATATACGTAGAAGTACCAACAGCTAGGTCTTATGAAAACTTATGGACATATTTGATGATATTATAACTATGTTATGACATTATGGTACCTTTAGACAGTCTACTATTTACATATACATAGAATACCAATCATTTAACACACTTAATACTTTGATAACCATATGGCAGTGTCCTATAGTCAGTAATACTGTTATGATTTAATCGTCGTCTTTTATTTTGAACTTTTTGATGTGTTTTAGTTTCAGACTTGGATACGATGACAAACCCTGGCTTACGAACAATTCTTCCTGGATTGTGTAACTGTTTTTTCTCAGCTTTATCCCGAACTAGTTGATAAAAATGATCAAAGTTAATTTCTTGTCGTGTACGATGATTTAAAGTTATTCCTCTAATTTTAAATACATAATCTACTTTGCCTGTTTGAACTTCTTTCATTCTATAGGCATAATTTTTTGGCCCTAAGCCTATAAATGCATCAATTTCCCAGCCATCAGGAACTTCATTAGTTAACTGACCTAAATAGGAACCCAAAGAAAGTGGTGGCTTTTCATTACGTGGTTGTACAAACATAATACTATCAGTGTCGCAGTACAATACACGATCAGGATCTATAGCTGTTACTAACTCGTAAAGTTTTAGACGCGCCCAGGAGGTGATAAAGGCTGCAAGAACAACATTGGAAAATTTCCATGGCTTGTTTTTGTTTTCAATGTTCTTATATGATAAAATGAGATGTCGCTCTCCAATAGGCAGTACAGTTTGTACCTCATATTGTGGTGCCCATAGATAACTTAAAAATTTTTCTGGAGTATCTACAATTACAGACTGAGATAAATCTGTTCGCTGTCCCCATTTCCCATACAGCGAATTGAGAAATATTTTGGAAATATATCTTAGACCAGGATTTGATTCAATGTTATTTTCCGTTAACTGAATGCATTCATGGACATAATAGTCTGCAATATATTTCTGTTGGTCTTGTTTAGTTTTGCACCAGCTAGGAAATCCTGAAGACTCCTGTTTCATTTTTAAGAAGGAATTAACATAATCTCTAAACAGATTATTTTCTGATCCAGATAATTTGAATTCCCAAATTTCGATAATTTGTAGAATTTTGTATCCGAGATCTAAAGCCACATGAAGTTCAGGAGTACAGTATGTACCAGTAAGGACACGCTCAGTATCATTGTGCATGCAATTGTTGTTACTTTGTTCCATACACGTACGACATAACCCAAACAAAAGGCGTTCATTACATGTATATGGTAAAATTGGAAAATATAAGTCTTTGGGAGGTAAGATACTACATTTGACTAATCCATGAATACTTTGCACTTGTGGAAAGTCAGGCCCCTTGTATATTATAGGTTTACCTATAGGCAATGGCTTACGTGCCATTACCCAGGGGTAAAGACTGGTAACATCATAATATGCTACAAACTCTTCGCTGGTACATTCGTCCAACGCATTAAAACATTCTGTACGTCCCCCATGAAAACTATCTTTAGGTACCAGATGACCAACAAGATCATGACACTGTGTTTGAATAAACTGTTGTAATTTTTTTATCATTTTTTACCATGTGGTCCCATTCACATTCCCACATTTCAATGACATTAAGATTTAATTTTTTAAGAAATGCTATTTTTGTGGTAGTGTTTTCATACCGATCTTGTAGTGATGTACCTTGCTTAGAGGTAGAATCTAGGGACACGTGTCGTAGTGTAGGATAACAGTTTAAACACCCGTGATAGTAACAGCCATGAAATTCGTAAACTGTATTTGTTTTACTTTCAAATCCATCAACCTTATACCTCCCAAATCGTTTTTCCAACCCATTTCCAGAATGAAGAATTTCACTACCAGTAGTACGTTCTAAGTATCGCAACCAGTACATTGCCTTGAGACTTTGACGATCACGATGGTCAAACCCATAGGGTGGAATAATGGGAATAATTTCTTTGGGTAAATATAAGGTACGATACGTTAGTATTGCCAAACTAGCAATAGTTGACGCGACGATAAAACATTGGATACCATTTGTTTTGTCTTCAATTAAGTTTGAAAATTTAATGACAGCCTCTGTTAAAATTTTAACATCATTACGACAATATTCAATCATTTCGTTTTGGAGATTATACTCCTCATTACTTGCAACACGTTCTTTGTGCCATATGATAAGTTGCTCTCGATCTTCAATACTCCTTGAATCAGGATCAAAATATTTTAGATCAGGAATTTTGCCTATATAATTTTGGTTCTCTAATGTATTAAACAAGTACGGGAAATCTCCCTTTCGTAGATTTGCAGAAAGACCTAACGTCTTAGGTAATTTAGATAATTTAACTCCCATATACAAATATGTGTCACGGAAGTAAATCTTTTGTCCTAAACGCATTTCAATAATTTTTTGCCCTGACATTATTACTTCAGGTGTAAAATGATGGTTTATTATCAAAGTTTTAGCACAGAATTGCATATCATAATTACTGCCATTATGGGAAAGCACAATGATTTTTTTTAAACATTGGTCGAGTTATTAATACATGATTAACAAATTCGTCAATGTTGTGAAAATCAAACGAACGGAAGCCATTTTTATCGCCGCATACAAAGCATGCATTATCAAGTTTCATGTCCTTACACTTGTAACAGGCATGAATACAATTTACGAAATTTACGTGATGTTCTTGTTCTCCATGTTCATTTTTAGGAAGCAACATCGTTTCCACATCAAAGATAATGTACAAAAAGGTATCTACATGTTGCATTATAGCCGTTTGAACAAAACAAATATGGTCATCGCTTACATATGTGTAACATGTTTTACAATAACGTTCACCACATTCATGTTCAGACTTGCGTGAACGCATGTCAATCATAGTACCACAATGGACACAAATTTTCTTTGTTTCGCATAAACTTTTTCCGCAAACATTTATCGTTTTATGATTAGCAAAACATTCTTCTGAAGAAAATAGTCTATGACAATCAACGCACTCGACTTTAATATTATTATCATTATTACAAACATTGTGATACTTTTCGCACATTGTGCATTTGAAGTTACACTTATGATTTTGTGTATGATGATAACCTTTCAAACAATACTGACAATATTTCTGTTTGTTTAATAGTGTTGTAATGTTGGTAATTAATTCGTAGTGTCCTTCACTGTACAAAATTAAAATTTTCTTTGATGCATGTATTCCAGGATAAATTACATTATAGTTTCGAGTCAAACCATTCTTTTCGTAAATAACAATTTGATAATGAGGCGCTAGCTTATTTTGAAACTTTTTTACATCATCAATAGTACACCCATTACGGATTTCAATGTCAACTTTAGCACTGACACACAATTGCTTTGCTTGTTTTATTAATCGTTCAGAATGATTTTTCAATTCATATACGTAATTATAACGATGATCAGCCCTACCCATTCCAAGAACAATACTCTTGGGAAGACAATACACATTCTTTTCTACAGGAATAGTACATTGTTCTAGGTGTGTTAGAAGATCAACAAATTTTGATGAACCCCTAGTTCGTCCCCTACCTTTACGTGAATCAAGAATATGAATTTTGAAATTTACTTTATCACCTAATAAATAATTTTCATTACTATTTAAAACATTTTCAATATTACGAAATAAAATGTCGGAAGTTAAATTTGACTTTTGGCGCCACGAAATGTATATTGGTTTATTAATTGTGGAAGCAGAACTTTCTATTGTTATACCAACATACATATCATCATCGGCATCATTTAAAACGTGATCCTTTACAAATTGAAATAACAACTGAATATATTTTTCAGGATCATCAATTCCACTAGTTTGCATACGTTCAATTGTAACTTCCTTTCCTGTAAGTCCGAAATAAGTATATTGTTTGATTCTACTATTAACAAAACGAAAATATTCATTTGTTTTACCACTTCAATATATGTTAGGTTGTGATACAGTATTAGTATTGAGATTTGGAAAGTTTATAAAATTTTCCATGAACACGCTGAAGTCATCTGTAGTTAAACTATCAGCTTTTCCTTCAGACACAAGTTCCATAAACTTTTCACGAGCTAAAATCTTTATATTATCTTGACGAAAGAAGCCTACATGATATAAATCAATAATATCTTTTGCAGACTTACATTTTTTCAAAACAACATGAGGATCACAATCAAAATGCATAAACAACGCTTGCAATAGCTTAGAATAAGCTTCATTGCTTACCCTTGCACCCGTAGCATGACATTGTGTTATCACTTCCCATGTAAATAAAACTTCGTTTGGATTTTCATATCCACGTGCTTCTTGTGCGGACAACATGGTACAGATTACACTGTCTCCTTCCATTGTATTATTGACGCACAAAATTATGTAATTGCAATTTGAATTATTGATTCTTATACATTAAATATTTTACACAAGGATGTACACAGAACTTTGATAATTGTTTTCACAGTGTTTTTTAAATGACAAGGTTTCGTAAGTAGACTTTTATGATATGATTCACAATGTGTTGACCAAAGATACAATTTTAAGAATTTTTACACTTACCAGTAAGTATAGTAATAAAACTTTCCCGAACTTGTTTTAGTTCACAACAGATTTAGTTGTAAGTTTACCGACACTACACTTGAAAGCTTGTCGGCAATTGCACTAACACTTGCCGTTAACTACAATCATAAAACTTCCCGTAACTTTTTTCCAGTTTAGTATCGATGCACTACCACTTGCAACTCACTAACTATATTTTAGTTCACCGAAGATATACTTCTAAGTTTATCGATTTCTACTTTTCGATAATTGTAATTTACAAATTGCCGTAATGAAAATTGCTTTAGACTATTTGCACCAGTCAGTCTAAACTAAAAAATGTGTTTACTTTTCATTGATTGTTTATTATCAACACTGATAATTGGAAATTTGAAGAACTGTACACGAAGATTTCCGAAGATTGCCGAAGTTTTCCGAAGTTTTACGAAAATTGCCGAACTTAACCGAAAATGAACATAAGAGTTTATTCACAATTCCTGTACATGTTGGTAATTGTAGCACACGATTGGTTCCGAAAATTGCCGAACTTAACCGAAGATGGACATAAGAATGTATCAACAATTCGTGTACACGTTTAGTAAATGTAACTTCAAAAAGACTTGTAACTAAAGATCACCAAAGATATACTTCAAAGTTTATTATTAGATGTAACTTTGTAACAAAATTGGTATTTTAAAATAAATGATTTAACAACACAGAGTATAACGATAACTGACTTTACTTTAACAGTAGTAATTCTATAGTGCGCGGCGCGGCTTGCTGCGCTGGATTTATACTTTCAAAATTTAATCTCGTACCCAAAAGCACTTAGTTTTGTAATCTCGTACCCAAAACCAAATAGTTTGTAGTCTCGTACGCAGGTGCTTTAACATATTTTAAATTAGTAACAGTAATATTACATAATGTGATGTAATTTGTAATTGTAGTATTAAAGTTTGTAACACTTCAAACAATTATAGCTGCTTGTTTTTGTATGCTCTTCCAGTGTGTTATCGGTCTAAAAAATTGCTTTCTTAGTAATGCTAAGAATTTCTTTTGTTTGCCTTGCTACAGGTGTTTAAACTGGTTTAAACCGGTTTAAACTAGTTTTATTGTTTTTTTGTTATGCATTTATTCAGTTCTGCAAGAACTTCGTTGTTAAAATAGAGTGTGATCGTATTTAAATTGCTCTGCAAACTCCTTATTTATTTAATCTCTCGTAATAAATTACTCGAACACTTCGTGTGAGCATACCAAAGATGATCCGAAAATATTAAAAGTTGTGCCAACCTACAAATAATTCCGTTAAAAACTGAAAGTAGCATAGTTGCAATTATTTTATTCGTTTGATTCAGTAGAAGCTCCGAGGAATTATATTCCGAAAATATTAAAATTAACAAAATAAACTTGAGCATAAGAAAGTTATTTTTTAACACATCACAAGACGATTAAACTTAAAATTTATTACATGGAACTTTTTAATTGTTAAAATGAACAAGTAAAATTTAAGTCAGTGTTGCAATTCAATACACAAAGTAAAAGTAAAAGAACAAGTTAAGAAATAAAAGTGTCGAAACATAACTTAAAACACAATGTTGCAATCTAAATTGCAAATGAAAATTAAAAGTACAACTTACAAACAAAATGTACAAACCGAAAATAAAAAGTGCAGAAACAAAATTTAAAAAACAATGTTGCAATCTAAATCCAAAGCTAAAAAATACAGAACCAAAACTTAAAACAGTGTTGCAATCAAAAATACAGAAACAAAAAAATTAAAACAGAATGTTGGAATCGAAATTGCAAAAGAAAAAATTAAAAGTACAAGTTTAAAAATTGAAACATTCAAAGCTAAAAATACAAAACCAAAACGCAATGTTGCAATCCAAATTGTAAAAGAATATTAAAAGTACAACTTTAAAACACAATGTTACATTACATTACAAAATCCGAAACAACATTAAAATTACAAGTTAAGAAATATAATTGGAAACTGAAAAATAAAAATGCAGAAGCAAAAAAAAATTAAAGAACACAATGTTGCAATCCAAAATACAAAAGGAAATTAAATGTACAACTTTAAAACACAATGTTACATTACATTACAAAATCCGAAACAACATTAAAATTACAACTTAAGAAATATAATTGGAAACTGAAAATAAAAAATACCGAAAGAAAATTCAAAACAATGTTGCAATCCAAATTGCAAAATAAAAAATAAAAATACAAACATGAGACATACGAACATTACTTAGTAGTATACGGACCTTATTTCCCCAAAATGTGTTGCAAACTCATGTCATTAAAATAATGACGGTAAAAGTCCAGGTCCTTATACTACTAAGTAATGTTCGTATGTCTCATATTTGTATTTTTATTTTCTCTTTTGCAATTTGGATTGCAACATTGTTTTGAATTTTCTTTCGGTATTTTTTTATTTTCAGTTTCTAATTATATTTCTTAAGTTGTAATTTCAATGTTGTTTCGGATTTTGTAATGTAATGTAACATTGTGTTTAAAGTTGTACATTTAATTTCCTTTTGTATTTTGGATTGCAACATTGTAATCTTTAAAATTGTTTTGCTTCTGCATTTTTAGTTTTCAGTTTCCAATTATATTTCTTAAGTTGTAATTTTAATGTTGTTTCGGATTTTGTAATGTAATGTAACATTGTGTTTTAAAGTTGTACATTTAATTTCCTTTTGTATTTTGGATTGCAACATTGTGTTCTTTAAATTTTTTTTGTTTCTGCATTTTTATTTTTCCGTTTCCAATTATATTTCTTAACTTGTAATTTTAATGTTGTTTCGGATTTTGTAATGTAATGTAACATTGTGTTTTAAAGTTGTACTTTTAATATTCTTTTACAATTTGGATTGCCACATTAAGTTTTGATTTTGTATTTTTAGCTTTGAATGTTTCAATTTTTAAACTTGTACTTTTAATTTTTTTCTTTTGCAATTTCGATTCCAACATTCTGTTTTAATTTTTTTGTTTCTGTATTTTTGATTGCAACACTGTTTTAAGTTTTGGTTCTGTATTTTTTAGATTTAGATTTAGATCGCAACATTGTTTTTTAAATTTTGTTTCTGCACTTTCTATTTTCGGTTTGTACATTTTGTTTGTAAGTTGTACTTTTAATTTTCATTTGCAATTTAGATTGCAACATTGTGTTTTATGTTTCGACACTTTTATTTCTTAACTTGTTCTTTTACTTTTACTTTGTGTATTGAATTGCAACACTGACTTAAATTTTACTTGTTCATTTTAACAATTAAAAAGTTCCATGTAATAAATTTTAAGTTTAATCGTCTTGTGATGTGTTAAAAAATAACTTTTTTATGCTCAAGTTTATTTTGTTAATTTTAATATTTTCCGAATATAATTCCTCGGAGCTTCTAATGAATCAAACGAATAAAATAATTGCAACTATGCTACTTTCAGTTTTTAACGGAATTATTTGTAGGTTGGCACAACTTGTAATATTTTCGGATCATCTTTGGTATGCTCACACGAAGTGTTCGAATAATTTATTACGAGAGATTAAATAAATAAGGAGTTTGCAGAGCAATTTAAATACGATCACACTCTATTTTAACAACGAAGTTCTTGCAGAACTGAATAAATGCATAACAAAAAAACAATAAAACTAGTTTAAACCGGTTTAAACCAGTTTAAACACCTGTAGCAAGGCAAACAAAAGAAATTCTTAGCATTACTAAGAAAGCAATTGTTTAGACCGATAACACACTGGAAGAGCATACAAAACAAGCAGCTATAATTGTTGGAAGTGTTACAAACTTTAATACTACAATTACAAATTGCATCACATTATGTAATATTACTGTTACTAATTTAAAATATGTTAAAGCACCTGCGTACGAGACTACAAACTATTTGGTTTTGGGTACGAGATTACAAAACTAAGTGCTTTTGGGTACGAGATTAAATTTTGAAAGTATAAATCCAGCGCAGCAAGCCGCGCCGCGCACTATAGAATTACTTCTGTTAAAGTAAAGTCAGTTATCGTTATACTCTGTGTTGTTAAATCATTTATTTTAAAATACCAATTTTGTTACAAAGTTACATCTAATAATAAACTTTGAAGTATATCTTTGGTGATCTTTAGTTACAAGTCTTTTCGAAGTTACATTTACTAAATGTGTACACGAATTGTTGATACATTCTTATGTCCATCTTCGGTTAAGTTCGGCAATTTTCGGAACCAATCGTGTGCTACAATTACCAACATGTACAGGAATTGTGAATAAACTCTTATGTTCATTTTCGGTTAAGTTCGGCAATTTTCGTAAAACTTCGGAAAACTTCGGCAATCTTCGGAAATCTTCGTGTACAGTTCTTCAAATTTCCAATTATCAGTGTTGATAATAAACAATCAATGAAAAGTAAACACATTTTTTAGTTTAGACTGACTGGTGCAAATAGTCTAAAGCAATTTTCATTACGGCAATTTGTAAATTACAATTATCGAAAAGTAGAAATCGATAAACTTAGAAGTATATCTTCGGTGAACTAAAATATAGTTAGTGAGTTGCAAGTGGTAGTGCATCGATACTAAACTGGAAAAAAGTTACGGGAAGTTTTATGATTGTAGTTAACGGCAAGTGTTAGTGCAATTGCCGACAAGCTTTCAAGTGTAGTGTCGGTAAACTTACAACTAAATCTGTTGTGAACTGAAACAAGTTCGGGAAAGTTTTATTATACTTACTGGTAAGTGTAAAAATTCTTAAAAGTGTATCTTTGGTCAACACATTGTGAATCATATCATAAAAGTCTACTTACGAAACCTTGTCATTTAAAAAAAACTGTGAAAACAATTATCAAAGTTCTGTGTACATCCTTGTGTAAAATATTTACTGTATAAGAAACAATAATTCAAATTGCAATTACATAATTTTGTGCGTCAATAATACAATGGAAGGAGACAGTGTAACCATGTTGTCCGCACAAGAAGCACGTGGATATGAAAATCCAAACGTAGTTATATTTACATGGGAAGTGATAACACAATGTCATGCTACGGGTGCAAGGGTAAGCAATGAAGCTTATTCTAAGCTATTGCAGGCGTTGTTTATGCATTTTGATTGTGATCCTCATGTTGTTTTGAAAAAATGTAAGTCTGCAAAAGATATTATTGATTTATATTATGTAGGCTTCTTTCGTCAAGATAATATAAAGAATTTAGCTCGTGAAAAGTTTATGGAACTTGTGTCTGAAGGAAAAGCTGATAGTTTAACTGCAGATGACTTTAGCGTATTCATGGAAAATTTTATAAACTTTCCAAGTCTCAATACTAATACTGTATCACAACCTAACATATATGGAAGTGGTAAAACAAATGAATATTTTCGTATTGTTAATAGTAGAATCAAACAATATACTTATTTCGGACTTACAGGAAAGGAAGTTACTATTGAACGTATGCAAACTAGTGGAATTGATGATCCTGAAAAATATATTCAGTTGTTATTTCAATTTGTAAAGGATCACGTTTTAAATGGTGCCGATGATGATATGTATGTTGGTATAACAATAGAAAGTTCTGCTTCTACAATTAATAAACCAATATACATTTCGTGGCGTCAAAAGTCAAATTTAACTTCCGACATTTTATTTCGTAATATTGAAAATGTTTTAAATGGTAATGAAAATTATTTATTAGGTGATAAAGTAAATTTCGAAATTCATATTCTTGATTCACGTAAAGGTAGGGGACGAACTAGGGGTTCATCAAAATTTGTTGATCTTGTAACACACCTAGAACAATGTACTATTCCTGTAGAAAAGGATGTGTATTGTCTTCCCAAGAGTATTATTCATGGAATGGGTAGGGCTGATCATCGTTATAATTACGTATATGAATTGAAAAATCATTCTGAACGATTAATAAAACAAGCAAAGCAATTGTGTGTCAGTGCTAAAGTTGACATTGAAATCCGTAATGGGTGTACTATTGATGATGTAAAAAAGTTTCAAAATAAGCTAGCGCCTCATTATCAAATTGTTATTTACGAAAAGAATGGTTTGACTCGAAACTATAATGTAATTTATCCTGGAATACATGCATCAAAGAAAATTTTAATTTTGTACAGTGAAGGACACTACGAATTAATTACCAACATTACAACACTATTAAACAAACGGAAATATTGTCAGTATTGTTTGAAAGGTTATCATCATACACAAAATCATAAGTGTAACTTCAAATGCACGATGTGCGAAAAG
The DNA here is from genome assembly GCF_964235325.1 of Thermobia domestica. Lineage (NCBI taxonomy): Eukaryota > Metazoa > Arthropoda > Insecta > Zygentoma > Lepismatidae > Thermobia > Thermobia domestica. Next base: position 342,490,124 of record NC_137454.1, on the reverse strand, counting down.
TATCACAATGTTTGTAATAATGATAATAATATTAAAGTCGAGTGCGTTGATTGTCATAGACTATTTTCTTCAGAAGAATGTTTTGCTAATCATAAAACGATAAATGTTTGCGGAAAAAGTTTATGCGAAACAAAGAAAATTTGTGTCCATTGTGGTACTATGATTGACATGCGTTCACGCAAGTCTGAACATGAATGTGGTGAACGTTATTGTAAAACATGTTACACATATGTAAGCGATGACCATATTTGTTTTGTTCAAACGGCTATAATGCAACATGTAGATACCTTTTTGTACATTATCTTTGATGTGGAAACGATGTTGCTTCCTAAAAATGAACATGGAGAACAAGAACATCACGTAAATTTCGTAAATTGTATTCATGCCTGTTACAAGTGTAAGGACATGAAACTTGATAATGCATGCTTTGTATACGGCGATAAAAATGGCTTCCGTTCGTTTGATTTTTAACAACATTGACGAATTTGTTAATCATGTATTAATAACTCGACCAATGTTTAAAAAAATCATTGTGCTTTCCCATAATGGCAGTAATTATGATATGCAATTCTGTGCTAAAACTTTGATAATAAACCATCATTTTACACCTGAAGTAATAATGTCAGGGCAAAAAATTATTGAAATGCGTTTAGGACAAAAGATTTACTTCCGTGACACATATTTGTATATGGGAGTTAAATTATCTAAATTACCTAAGACGTTAGGTCTTTCTGCAAATCTACGAAAGGGAGATTTCCCGTACTTGTTTAATACATTAGAGAACCAAAATTATATAGGCAAAATTCCTGATCTAAAATATTTTGATTCTGATTCAAGGAGTACTGAAGATCGAGAGCAACTTATCATATGGCACAAAGAACGTGTTGCAAGTAATGAGGAGTATAATCTCCAAAAGGAAATGATTGAATATTGTCGTAATGATGTTAAAATTTTAACAGAGGCTGTCATTAAATTTTCAAACTTAATTGAAGACAAAACAAATGGTATCCAATGTTTTATCGTCGCGTCAACTATTGCTAGTTTGGCAATACTAACGTATCGTACCTTATATTTACCCAAAGAAATTATTCCCATTATTCCACCCTATGGGTTTGACCATCGTGATCGTCAAAGTCTCAAGGCAATGTACTGGTTGCGATACTTAGAACGTACTACTGGTAGTGAAATTCTTCATTCTGGAAATGGGTTGGAAAAACGATTTGGGAGGTATAAGGTTGATGGATTTGAAAGTAAAACAAATACAGTTTACGAATTTCATGACTGTTACTATCACGGGTGTTTAAACTGTTATCCTACACTACGACACGTGTCCCTAGATTCTACCTCTAAGCAAGGTACATCACTACAAGATCGGTATGAAAACACTACCACAAAAATAGCATTTCTTAAAAAATTAAATCTTAATGTCATTGAAATGTGGGAATGTGAATGGGACCACATGGTAAAAATTGATAAAAAAATTACAACAGTTTATTCAAACACAGTGTCATGATCTTGTTGATCATCTGGTACCTAAAGATAGTTTTCATGGGGGACGTACAGAATGTTTTAATGCGTTGGACGAATGTACCAGCGAAGAGTTTGTAGCATATTATGATGTTACCAGTCTTTACCCCTGGGTAATGGCACGTAAGCCATTGCCTATAGGTAAACCAATAATATACAAGGGGCCTGACTTTCCACAAGTGCAAAGTATTCATGGATTAGTCAAATGTAGTATCTTACCTCCCAAAGACTTATATTTTCCAATTTTACCATATACATGTAATGAACGCCTTTTGTTTGGGTTATGTCGTACGTGTATGGAACAAAGTAACAACAATTGCATGCACAATGATACTGAGCGTGTCCTTACTGGTACATACTGTACTCCTGAACTTCATGTGGCTTTAGATCTCGGATACAAAATTCTACAAATTATCGAAATTTGGGAATTCAAATTATCTGGATCAGAAAATAATCTGTTTAAAGATTATGTTAATTCCTTCTTAAAAATGAAACAGGAGTCTTCAGGATTTCCTAGCTGGTGCAAAACTAAACAAGACCAACAGAAATATATTGCAGACTATTATGTCCATGAATGCATTCAGTTAACGGAAAATAACATTGAATCAAATCCTGGTCTAAGATATATTTCCAAAATATTTCTCAATTCGCTGTATGGGAAATGGGGACAGCGAACAGATTTATCTCAGTCTGTAATTGTAGATACTCCAGAAAAATTTTTAAGTTATCTATGGGCACCACAATATGAGGTACAAACTGTACTGCCTATTGGAGAGCGACATCTCATTTTATCATATAAGAACATTGAAAACAAAAACAAGCCATGGAAATTTTCCAATGTTGTTCTTGCAGCCTTTATCACCTCCTGGGCGCGTCTAAAACTTTACGAGTTAGTAACAGCTATAGATCCTGATCGTGTATTGTACTGCGACACTGATAGTATTATGTTTGTACAACCACGTAATGAAAAGCCTCCATTTTCTTTGGGTTCCTATTTAGGTCAGTTAACTAATGAAGTTCCTGATGGCTGGGAAATTGATGCATTTATAGGCTTAGGGCCAAAAAATTATGCCTATAGAATGAAAGAAGTTCAAACAGGCAAAGTAGATTATGTATTTAAAATTAGAGGAATAACTTTAAATCATCGTACACGACAAGAAATTAACTTTGATCATTTTTATCAACTAGTTCAGGATAAAGCTGAGAAAAAACAGTTACACAATCCAGGAAGAATTGTTCGTAAGCCAGGGTTTGTCATCGTATCCAAGTCTGAAACTAAAACACATCAAAAAGTTCAAAATAAAAGACGACGATTAAATCATAACAGTATTACTGACTATAGGACACTGCCATATGGTTATCAAAGTATTAAGTGTGTTAAATGATTGGTATTCTCTGTATATGTAAATAGTAGACTGTCTAAAGGTACCAAAATGTCATAACATAGTTATAACATCATCAAATATGTCCATAAGTTTTCATAAGACCTAGCTGTTGGTACTTCTACGTATATATAATGTAAATATCTTATTTAAATATATCTATATATGTATATAAATATGCCAATATTGGAAATAGAATATTGTAGACTATATAAATACAATAAAGCGTTACAATTTACAATAATATGTTTTATTCCTATGACTATATCCAAACAAATATTGATATAATACGACGTATCTGTATTCTATATAAGATAAAGGAAGAATACGTATGCTTCATATAAGGTTATTTATAAGTATTTATCATATTTTATGTTCCTACAATAAATTATCCTAAGTTGGAAACCATGTTGACGTCATAATGTCTTCTACAAGGTGAACAACCATCTTACAAGTAAGTAAAAGTACGAATATATGACATTAGAATACTCTACTGAAAAGATATCTATATGTAATTGGTTTATACCATAGTAATATCCTTTGTACTTAAAATACCACTAGGACATGTCTAACAAGCATCTACGTACCTAAAAATCACAATATATACATCCTAACATGCTATTCAAGGTAATCTATATACATAAGGAATCAGAATATGAGCCTACAATATAATCCAATATTAATATAATACAATCAGTTCATGTGTTTGCATTCACCTAGCATATCACCACAACAAGATATACAGCTCTACATTACTATAAAATAAGGCTACAATCCAATATTAATACAATACAACCAATATTAATACAATAGAAACACTTCAGGTGTTTGCATCCAGCCTAGTATAGCCCCTTAAGCTACGCAACCCAACAACACATGCTTAAAACACTTACATGCAAACGAAAGATAATATGTCTACAATATAATACATATATTCCTGTCCCGATATCAAAACCAATATACATACATGTACCCACTTACAAACTATTCATATATTCATATATACATGTAATTTGTCATTCGTCTAAGCTTCGTACACCATTAGACCCATACAGTATCCAAAAGATGATATTCTATGTTAAAATCCCATATCAGCTACACATATATGTACCCACTTACAAACTAATCATATATACATGCAATTTGTCATTCGTCTAAGCTCCGTACACCATTAGACCCATACAGTATCCAAAAGATGATATTCTATGCTAAAATCCCATATCAGGTACACATACATGTACCCACTTACAAACTAATCATATATACATGCAATTTGTCATTCATCTAAGCTTCGTACACCATTAGACCCATACAGTATCCAAAATATGATATTCTATGTTAAAATCACATATCAGCTACACATACATGTACCCAGTTACAAATTATTCATATATACATGCAATTTGTCATTCATTTAAGCTTCGTACACCATTAGACGCATACAATATCCAAAAGATGATATTCTATGGTAAAATTCCATTTCAGCTACTGAAAATACAATATCGATAGATAAAATACGTTTCTTAGAGTTGCGCCCATTTCCTCCCACATTATCGCATACATTTATGTACAATATGTAGTGCTCTATATTACATATATTCCAATATACCTCTAAATATACGAAAAACACAAAAAAATCATTCTTTCTAACCCTTTCTTTACCACCTTATTAATATTCATTACCATCTCATTAATATTCATTACCATCTCATTAATATTCATAAATAATTAATTCAATAATCTAGTTTTTAAAAGGATAAAATCATTTATGCGGAAATACCTTAAAGAAATCTTCTTTGAAGACTTCTTCCCAAAGCAAAAAAAAAGGGAAAGTTCCCTTGCGTAAAAATTTCATTCACTCTTTTTCCTCTTTGGAACTCAGGTAACAATGGCCACTCTTTCTCTCCCCTCTACGTATGTGCCAAGGTCCTTAACTATTGCTTAACAAGTCAAACGCTAATTTAAAAGCAACCCTTTGCTCAAAATAAAAGACACAGTTCCCATGCAATCTTGTCTGCTCCCTCAGTATGTGGCAAAACAACAACTCTTACAAAGTGACATGTGACATTTAACTATCTCATTCTTAAAATCTCTGTCCTCAAAATAATGAGTGCTATTTCTTTTTTTTACATATTTTCAGTCTGCATAAGGTAGAAGTCACAGCTCAAATTAAACAAGGTCTTTTACTCCATGGACAGTACACTTCGCCCCCATCCATCACCCTGGAACACACACATACAAGCAACTATCTATGTTCCTTTCGTTACTCCCTATCAAAGGGTTCTCTCCCTCCCCAGCATTCTTAGCTTACATTTTAAAACTAAGTTATTTGACACGTTTAAAACACTCTTTCTCACCTCCCATGGTTAAAGTATTCTCATACACTCATATCTCACGTTTAAGTGACAGTTTCTTCTTTCTTTAATTGACAGGAGGTTCAAATTATGATAGTGTTACACAAAAAGCTTCTCAATTATGTATACAAAAGGTTCCTATTGATTTAACAAAGGTATCACGCTGTTTAGGAATGTTTACATATGGCACTAAGGCTACTCGATTTTCCCTCCTCCTGTGCTCTTCCCCCTTTAGTTACCTCACCTTACGACATCCCATTATTTTATTATAGGTGTCTTGTTTCTTTAGAATTAGTTTCTTGAATACCAAGACCAATTGTGTTTAAGATTAACAACAAAGACCTGTCTGGACATGTTCTGTAGTTCCTTTAGGTATTTTCACCACTTGAGGGAGGAATAAGAAAGGAAGAAATAAGTTTCTTAAAGGTTTGGGGAAAAACGATAAGTAATTAGCATAAATTGTATAAATTAACATAAAATTATATTAAAATATATGATAAATTAGATCAGAGGAAATTTACACCCATTTTCGTGAGAAATTTGCACTGTTGAGCAATTGTGAGAATGAAGGAAATTTGTACCAGTTTTCGTGAGAATTTTGCACTATACACTAATTCTCGTAAAAATAAAGGAAATTTGTACCAATTTTCGTAAGAAATAAGGCGAAATTATACCAATTCTCGTGAGAAATTTGCACTTTTCTCCAATTCTCGTGAGAATGGGTCCGTATACTACTGGGTTTGGATAAGAATCAAGATCTAAGATCCGGATTTCGAACCAAATCCCGATCCAGATCGAATATCTGGATCAAAAGGATCTGGAACCAATCAGTCCGGATCTTCGGATCCGGCTATCCCTAGTTTTTTCGCCTTTCTTGTGAATTGGAACAATGATTGATTCTTTCCACTCTTATGGCAATTCTTCATTGTTCCAGATAAGAAGGATGAGTTTGCGTATCGTGGTTCACAATTTTTCACCTCCAGCTAAATGTAGGTAAAACACAGCCGGAATTTCGTCTACACCCGGAGATTTGTGTTTCTTTAATTTCTTTATAGCGATTTCTACTTCTACTTGGTTGAGTTCTGGAATATACAGTTCTGCGGTGTGTATCTCCCTTTCTCCACGCAGATTAGTTTCTCGCTGCGTGTTAAGCAAATCGTCAAAGAAATCTTTCCATCTATTTAAAATGCTCTCTGTATTAGTGAGAACTGTTCCGTCAGTTTCCTTTAATATGTAAGAACGAGGTTGATAGCCTTACTTAAATTTGTTGATCCCTTATACATGTCCCGAATGCTTTATTTTCACTATTATCCTCAAGTTCTTTAATTTTAGCTTTTAAAAAATCGCGTTTCTTTGTTCTAAAAGTTTTGGAAGTTTTCCGCCTGATGTCTACGAAATTTTGTGTACTTATTTCATTCGGATTTTGTAGCCAACGTAATTTCGCTTGTTTTCTCTTCTCTGCTAGTTTAATGCATTCCTGGTGGTACCACGGTTTCTTCCTACGTATTTCCGCGTGTCCCAATTTTTCTTTTGAGAGACGATACTTCGTAAGCAAAGAAAAGAATTCAATTGCTGGAATATTTTTCTCTATTATCTTAAGGTTACATCTATTAACTAAAGAGTATATGACATGCATCAGATTTCTATAACGTTTCATGTAACACTATTGAGATTATCATCATTTTGCTGAAGCAAGAGTATTGTTGCGTTATATATAATTGATATTCCATCTTCATCGTTTTGGGGAAGTCATTATTTATATCATTATAAAACAATTTTAACGTGGATCTTTGTGAATGCCTAATTAGAAACATACCAATTATAAATATGCATGTTTTCAGCTTTCGGAATGTGTTCCGGCAGTGATTTGTAATACAGATATGTACTACTACTTCATCTACATCGCCTAATATATAATATACTCTACACGAGGTTCACCTCAGATTCATCTACCGTAATTTGAGTTTCATCTCCCTTCCCTAGAATAAGCCACAAATCTGCCCACCTCAGAATGTTGAAGACAACCAATGATTTATTTATGATTTTGTTTCGAGAGGCTATGCCCAATACAAGGAAGGGAGTGGGCAATTGCCCACTTGAGTTTGAGAATGAAATATATTTTAATTTTTGCATAAATTGAAGTTATAATTGAAAGAATTGCTTTGTTGGCTAGAACCAGGAGCGTAATTTCACACTTCGTTTGAGAGGGGGCAAGAGCCCTACAAACATTAGTCTTGACGTTTTGTACTAGTATATTAGTAGACACTCGATTAAAGTATATGTATTCCTCAAACTCTTAGGAGTGCAATTGCTCCCTCCTGCCCTCCCTGGCTACAGCTAACGCTACACCAATATCATTATCGTAAACTTCTTCTGCTTCAACTAAGACAAAAAACTTGTCCTTGATATATAATGGTCTTCCTTTAATTCCCATTTCATCACAAATTAGAGAAACCACTTTCTCCGTCGAATTTAAAGTTGAAGCTACTGCTTTCACATTTTCTTCTAATATCCATCAAGAGTGCAACGCGAAGGGACTAGAATTAATTTAGGCTCTCTTCTGTGCTCGTAACCTTTTGGGGAAACTGCACGCCAAACAATGCAGTTACAAATTTTTGTTTCTGACCACTGTGGACGTTCTTCTCTGAAATTACGAATATAGTCTAAAATATTGATGGCCGTTGGATTGCCTTATTCTGTCGCAGCCTTGACAGCTTTCAGATATTTTTATTCTGGATTCGTGTTTTGCTTTGTTTTCACATGTACTAACGTCTCTGTAGTTCTCGCACTTTATTTTCCAATCTGAAGACTTTATATCTAAGTTTATATTTTCGCTTTATTCTCTGTAGTTCCGCTTCACTCACAATCTTCACTTGAATGCCAGCATCACAAAGTTTTTTTTTTTTTATCATAACAATCATTGTCTATTGGGAAACTTTCCTAAATGGCTGCTACACCTGAAAAATAAACTGCAGAAAAAATATGTAGTAAACTGTTACAAATGGAATTAAAAAGAAACGCAAAATAATAATAATAAATAAATAAAATTATGCATTTCAATAAACCTCTAAAATTGTTTATTATTACATTTTATATGAGTTTTAGGTTCTACTTTAAGAAATCAAACATATTTTTTAAAGCATTCTTTTTAAAAAGACTTGATACGAACCCCTCGATTACGAAGCAACGATGTTACCACTCGTCCACTAATATTATTATTATTATTAGTAGTAGTAGTAGTACTCGTAGTAGAAGCATTTACTTCTACAATAATTCATCACTAAATAATCCAGGCACATAGCCAACACAAAAATGTAGGGAGACCCAATCCTATCATATTATAGTTCATTTGCAAGCCTACCGTGAAAATTTTAGCAGGTCAGTGAAAATTTAAGGGGGACCGTCCACCGGGTCCCTCCGTGTTAACAGGCTTGAAACAATCCTATATAATTCGAAATGTAATCGTTACATTAAAAAAAAAAAAAAGAACTTACTTTCTTCCACCCTGAGAAGTATTAATTGGCACACATCCTCAACTGACAAAGAATATCTTGCCTTTCCGCTTCTTTTCCTTGGAGGTTGCTTGGGAGCTGGATAATCTGGGAAAATGTTCAGAACAGCATTCTGTTTTAATTTTCTCACTTTACAATCTTCCCTATAATCGTTAGTGTGAAAATGTAAACTAGTAACTACTGCACGATGAGAAAGAACCCACGCGCTTCTTTGCATGCTCCCTCTCTTGATATTCCTTTCAAGCACTTCTGCTTCAGTCCGTTTCTAAAGATATTTCATGGAGAGATGCATCACGAAACTCTGGGTTTCCTTGTTTTGATTTACAAAAAGGAACACAGTCTATACAATTTTTCAAAATATATCGAGCAAGTACCAACACATCGTAATACCACGACAGAAATATACCTCACTGCTTATGGTGATATATGCTTTGAAGTTTGAGGTAGGGTGTGCTTGTGCTGTGCCCTAGCGTCATATTACGAAGAAATTTGTTCGGAGAAAACAATAGGAAGAAATGGATTTGAGCTGGCAGTGAATGGCAGCAGCGAGTGAACCTCCTGTCCAGCGCGCGTTGCTACTGTACCAATTAATTATTAGCGTTAGGTTCAATCACACCGTGAATGAAAGTTCCACCTGTCATTTCAGAAAATCTCTTATTGGGCAGGGAGAGGCAATTGCCCAACCTGATTTTGATATATATATATATATATATATATATATATATATATATATATATATATATATATATATATATATATATATATATTATGAAAAGAATAGTGATAAAACAGAGAAAAACGAGAATTTTTACTTAAATCAAGGGGTCTTGCCCCCCAAGCAAAATCTGAGATGACGCTCGTACTATTGGGACCAAAAAATGAAGATTAATTAAAGCATGATGTTGATGGAAATATTCCACTGATCTTGTTGATAGTTTTAACCCAGTGGGGAGTTCGGTAGTGGCTGTTACATTGGGTGCCTCGTGTCTGGTAGTGCTCCGTGAGGAAGAAGGTTAAGTGGGCCTCCCTATACACCTACACTACACTTACACTTTCTGTTACATTTACACGTACATACATTCCCTTCTTTTTTATACTTTTTCTTTTTAACCTTTTATACTTCCCACTGTCCCTTAACTTTTTGGCCTGTTAACCTTGTCTTTTCGCCCTCTTTCCCTGCCTGAACTTCTTTCCCGATTTTGATTTTTTCCTGACTTTTACTTTTTTTCCCGACTTGTGGTCTTTCTTCCCGATTGTGTCCTGTATTTTATTCTATTTTGCTTTTGAATCATAAACCCTCTGTTTGAGGTACAAATTTGACCATTTTGCAAATGTAGCACATATGACTAGTGAACTGATGCACCAACTTATTTGACTGATAATAGTCATTAGAGAGAGAGAAAAAAAAAAAGACAACCCAGAAAGGAGTGGTACACGTGTGGACAACAACACTGAAATCTCGATTCCAACGGAGAGCCTCTACGCCCAACTCCACAAACAACGACTGAGAAAATGGAGACGATATCAAGAACAACATAGACATCGTGTAGGTAAACACTTTTGGGCTATATTCCCAAGACCTACAACAAAACAGTGGAATTCCACAAACACCGTATAGACTATACCAGCAAGGACATCGCAACACACCTCTCTGTTATTATGACGAACAAGAAGGGAGATTATCTCATCTCATATTTCAATGTAAGTTGACTCCAGCCTATCGTGCCTCTATACCGTAATTCACAATTTCCACCACACCACACCAGGACTGTTCCCTTTATCTTAGCGAACAACGTCCGAACTGTGGTTTATCACCTCCAATACACAATAATCAACAATTTACGCTTTAATTAGACCTTCCACTACAGCTCGGTGCAAATTTAAAGTTGGATCTATCCTCATGTAAGGACTAACTAACTCTATGGCCTATGGAACCCGGAGGTTCAGTGCCGCGTTCACAAAAGCTCTCCACTGACTTCTATCCTTAGCTAATTGGATCCAGTTTCTACTTTGTATTCCTATCTCTGCGAGATCCATCTTAATATTATCCTCCCATCTGCGCCTAGGTCTTCCTAATGGTCGTTTTCCTATGGGTCTACCAGTCAATACTTTGAAAGCGTTTTTACTTTCTTCCATTCTAGCTACATGACCTGCCCACCTAAGCCTCCTAGACTTGACGATCCTAACAATGTTGGGTAAACCGTATAAACTATGTAGTTCCTCGTTATGAAGCTTCCGCCATTCCCCATTCTCGTTCCTCTTGGGTCCGAATATTCTTCTCAGGATCCTGTTCTCAAATACTTTCAGTCTATGTTCTTCCCTCAGAGTAAGCGACCATGTTTCGCAACCATACAGAACAACAGGCATGATTATCGTTTTATATATTTTAAGCTTCAAATTCCTCGACAGAATTCGCAATGACAAGAGATTTTGAACCGAATAGTAACACGAATTCCCTGCTTTTAGTCGACATTTAATTTCTTCGTGAATATGATTTTCGTCTGTTAATATTGATTCTAAATATTTGAAAGTATCCACTTTATCAAAAGTATTATTTAATATTTTAACGCCTCCACAATTTGCCATATTACGGTCCCGACGCACTTCCATGTATTTAGTTTTCTCTGCATTTACTTCTAAACCCATGTCCCTGCAAGCGTTTAATAATATCTCTGCATTTATTTCTACTGTTCTCCTATCATCCCCTATTAAATTTACATCATCAGCATGTAAGGACTGCCAAAAGTTTATCTGAACGACTCTAGCGAAATCTAACTGAACTGTGCAGAAGACTCAGCGTCAGGGCAAAAAGGTTCACAAGATAAGACAACATGGAGAATGATTGATTTTAAGTTCACAGAAAGTAAGGTAGGGGTGGAAATGTCAGTCATAGGAACCACTAGCACGTGGAGAATTTAGTTTCAATTTCAAAAATCTCCTTTGTAAAACATACATAAAACAATTTGACATCTCTAACCTTTCTCTCTGTGCACTGATTTGTTTAACCGTTTGTGATTTATCGTTTAACCACGATAACAAGAAAAAATACCGTGAGTTTATGACATTTTAAATTCACCATGTGGCAACGTGAAGTTATTCCGTATATATTTATAAATCAAGATAACGTTTAACTTTACAATATCCGCTCCAGCTGGTGCTGGTATGCACACTCAGAATCAAATAATAATAATTTGTATGAACTTGAACTTTTACTACACTGATCCATAGTATAAGTAACTAGTGATGGGCAGTGGGAATATTCCCGGTGGGAAGGAATTTAAAAGATGGGAATATTGCCGGGTTTTATTTCCCATTTCCATTTCTTTATTTTATCTTCCAAATTATAAGAACCATATGACTAATTACTTTATTTTATTATATTATGATTTACTTCTAAGTTTTAAGAAATTGGAGGTAAAAAAACTTGAAATTCTTTGACTGTACTTTATGTAACTAATAATATGATTTTTTAGAGTCCACTTCCATTTGCACTAAAAAGTAAGGTAATTGTTTAGTATTGGAGGGCCAAAACTAGCAAAAAGTAGCATGATTTACGGAACAAATGAGTTGATACTGGTGTTCAAGTAGTCAAGAAAGTATCGAACACAATTCTTTTTAGGGCAGTAGGGAATTTGTACAAACCGTAAAGCTAAGTGCAAATGATTTATGTCAGAAAGAAAAAGTGAATTGTTGGTAAATAAGACAGAAAAAACGTGCCATACGAAGCTCTAACCCGCCTTCACTCGCTAACGCTCGCTCTGCAATGCTGTCTGAATTTAATGTTGGTAACGTAATTTAATGTATGAAACCATAAAACAACCGCATCGGAATAGAATATCACAAATTGGTGCGAAAGCTGGGCCTCCAATGCTAAACAATATTAATAGAATATTAACAGAATAACGTAACATCGTTCAGAAAAAACATTTTAAAGACTCCTCTGGGTACAACATTAATAACATATTGTGATATTAAAACGAATTTATCTTTGAAATCATAATATAGTAATAGAATGTAATTTTCTTTGTTATTGTACATAAATTCCCGGAAAATTCCCATCACTAAGTAGTAGTAGATATAGGGGTAGAAACGAGTTAGAAGCCCCGCAGCGGTTCGTTGGGTTCTGTTCTAGACATAAAATGGGCAAATTAAAGACTTCCCTAAATTTTTTGAGGCTTTGTCAAATTTTGGATCCGTATGGTAAAATTTTTAAATGTCCAGAAAGATTTGAACATGTATTAAATTTCCCCAATTTATGTCGACATCAGAATTCAGTCAATCCTTGCGGGGTTTGAAACCCGTTCTTGCTATTACTTGTTGTAGATCCGTATAATTAAACTGCAGAAATAATTGTTCCAAAGGTAAATTCTTTCAGGATTTCTGTGCAAATACTCGGTTAAAAAAACTACAATAAAAAGCGAACCAATTTGTGCTAAGTGGCTATCAAACAGCAAGAATGCTATTCAGGCAGTGCGAATCTGGTGCTCTGATATCAGTCCTGAGATCAGCTTAGCATGAAATTGCCAAATTGCATAACTTGGAAAAGATTCCTCTTGGGATCTTCTCCTTGATACAGTCAATCACTCACAAATTTCATAAATCCATAGGGAATAAGTCGAGATCCGCGCTATGTCGGATAAGAACTCCAACGAACAGTTAGTAGGGTTTACGCTTAAACCAGTAAGTCAGTTACGATCTATGAAATCCAGAGTTTTGTTTAACCTTGCTAACTTCATACAAGTACGAAGGAAACCAAAATAAATTTTGAATGGAAACGTGTTTATGTGAACACAGTCTCAGTATGTTCGGCCACTACATATAGATACGTGTTTAGTACTCAATGTTAATGTGTCACTTGAGAATTAATTGTAGCAGTAATGAGTTGAGAAGATTTCTGCCTGGAATTGAAATACTGTGGAAGCACCTATAACCCTACTAAGTAAAAAGGGAAAACTCCTCTAGGAGGGGGGGGGGGATTCTAGCTACGAAAAAAAAAAAACATTCAGCCTATGTTTAGCAGCAGGGGCCTAGTTCTTTTTTCTTAAAAATTGTACAAATTTTGGTAATTTCTGTTCACACTAACTTAGTTTAGGTAAGTTTACGTTACGTTAGGTAACTTTAGGTTAGATAGCATTAGTTTATGTTATATTATGTTAGTGTAGATGTCCACCATAATTTTTCAAAACAACGATAGAATTTGGTTATTTGTGCTAATATTAGGGTAGTTTTTGTTAGGTTAGGTTAGCTTAGATTTGCTCTTGTACTTTGGGGCCGCCATCTGCGGAAGTTAACCCAGTTAGTTTTGTTATCTTTTCATTGGCACTTAGTTCACTGTTTATATAAACTGGACACAGCCTTGTGCGTATCATTGTCTTGTTGCACCGTACATCTGAAACGGTACTCTGCTAAATAGCCCTCCATGTGTTGCTTTTTCTTTCCATGTGAAACATTCCCTTAACAACTATGAAATTTCTACGAAATCCAATTCGAGGGGAATTAGATCTAGTGATTACATGCTTCTTATGTTTACAATTACTATTACTGTTGCTACCAAGATTAGTTCGGTTACGCGATTACTATTATTGTTTCTAATAAGGTTTGATTCGGTTATCTTACCGGTAAATTAGGTTCAGTACTCATTCGTTTTACTGGTGGCGAAATGTCGTGTATCCTAACAAATTTGCACTTGTCGTTTACACGATATCCATGGTACTCTGTCGTACCACGTCTGTAATTAGGTTCAGTTACATTACCTGTACACATGAATTTAACATCACTTTTCACATTGGTATCACACTTTGATCTCACATGTACACTTCGAGTTTGATTTCGATTAAAGTTAATTTGGTCCAGGTTAGTACAGTATTGCACTATTGATGGATTTTTTCAAAATTTTGCAATGTCATACCCAGATAATTGAAGTTAACATGCTTCTTCGCATTCGCTAAAAGCACCATCTGATTGTTGGCTATTATTGTTATGATCTTTTCGTTGAGTGAACATTTCAATAGCTCTAACTCCATCGAACACTCACTAGATGCGTTGGTGGGAACTCACGTTCTCTTTCTGAATTTCACGAATACTGGAATCGGCTTTCTTCCTGCTGCATGAACCAATGTCGTGTGCATACCATTAAACAATTCTATTACAATTACTTTATTTCCAGAATTAACCTCATGTTGAATGTATCGTGAATACAAGCAATCAATACCGTTCACTAGACGGAAATGATCATAACGTTTCGCACACTAATACACACCAAAGTCTTCGTTACACAGAGTATTAGTAATACAATGAAAAGCATTCGAATGAAGAGAAAAGTTGGGATAATCTGAACCAACCTATACTCCAGAATATTTTGGTCAACACAACAAATTTCATCCAAAGATTGAAATCAATGATGTCATATTTCTTCGTTGATGCAAAATTAGGATCTGTAGTCTCCATTGTTTCTGTGGAAGGTTCAGGTTCACCTATTTGGGTAGTATGATCATTAATTATAGTTTCTGCCACTTCAATAGAATTTTGCATCTCAGTGAATCTACGTATAATACGATCTATTTTAGTGTCACTTCGTAGATTCGTTCAATTCGTAGATTTGTGTGGTAAAATTTATTGTTGTTTCTCTCATTCCTTATATTGATTTATGCATTCACTAAAATCTCGCTTTAATTATCCCACCTGCTCGTTCATTTGATCAGCGAGATCTTGCTTTAATTGTCCCATCTGTTGGTTAATTTGATCCGCAAAATCGTAATTTAATTGGTTCATCTGTTCCATTTGTTGATCCATTCGGTTACCAAAATCTTGCTTTAATTGTCTCTTAGGTTGGTTGATTCGTTCCATTTGTTTTTAATGAGATAGGCCAGGTCAGAAAAGATCATTTCCCTATTACCACTTGATTCTGTTGGATTTCCAATGTCAGGACGACAATAGCTTGTGGATCAATTTGAAGTACATTCTGCCTAAAGATGTTGAAATACAAGTAGAAAATTACACGTATCGTTATATTACTAACGTAAGTTCAAACAAATCCGTAAGTTACAAAGTTCAAAATAGAAATGTCACATCCAACACACACTACTTGATTCCTTGTATTAATATTTCTTCATCTTCTTTTGTTAGGTAAATACAAAATTCAGTTTTGTTACCTTCCTATACTCACATGATGTATAGGATGATAGATGCATACTTTAATTACGATTGCTTTAATTCAAATCATTTCTTCTGTAATTTTGTATTTTTTACGTGATTCTCGACCCCTTCTGCTAAAGATACTCCAAACATTATCTGTGGTAGGAAAACAAACTTTAGAAGAAGATTATGTTGGCACTAATCTAATAGAAAGTACTGGAAGTAATGTGTGATTTAAAACAATATTTGTAAAACGACGAAAATATTAAACGATTGTTTCTTTGTAAGGTATAGAAAAGTCTGCAGGCTTTTTATAAGTTCACCACTCGAGATAATTGTTGAAAAAATATAGTTATTTCACGAATTTCGTTCTTGTTGTCCCTTGAAAAATTTGCGATTTCAACATGAAATTCTGTCGCTAGACCTAGATAAAATTCACTGGGTTCACCAGAAGTAATTGTTGGAGAATTACAATTTGTTTACGATTTCCGAACTAAGAGAGCTTGTGGATGTATAACGTAACAGCTACAGCTTTAAAGGTCACCAACTGGTGCTAGGTGGCCACTAAAAAGGGCACAAATACTATCTACCCGGGACACGGCAGGGCGAGTACAGGAGCAGGCGTGTCA
The DNA here is from genome assembly GCF_964235325.1 of Thermobia domestica. Lineage (NCBI taxonomy): Eukaryota > Metazoa > Arthropoda > Insecta > Zygentoma > Lepismatidae > Thermobia > Thermobia domestica. The sequence goes on along the minus strand of NC_137454.1, from coordinate 342,473,586 downwards.
GCGTAGGTGGTTATAAGCGTAAGCGAAGTTACTGAAAACATGTTGGTACATGCTTCAATAGCATTTGCTATGCTTTCATACTAATAGCACTATACATGTAAACATTAAGTGCAGCGTCTGTACACTGTACACAAATACACCGCTGGTGGAAAGTAGTAACTAATAGAGCCGTTTTCCATGTGGAATTACTTATATTATCCATCGTAAAGCAATTCAAATAATGACGGTAGTACCCTTACAATTGTAAACCTTAAATACTGCTGTATTCTTTTGTATTAAATTTTGCCGATTGCAGAAATTTGTTCCTTAAAAATGTGTATTTCAGGTCTTCCTATTAAAAGTATTCCTTTTTTCATGTGAATCTTCAAAGGTTTGCTCCAAAACTAAACTAGCTGGAGAAAATGACTTTCTTCTGCGTCCTAATAAAGAAGATAATCATCTAAATTGTAAAATTATTAATATAAATAGTTAATTATTTTAGTAAAATAAATTTATTTTAAAAATTTGGTTAAAGAGAAAGGTAATATAGTTGTCTTGTCTTTTTGTTTACTTAATTTTTTAAAAGTTATGAAATTGGTCCTTAACATATATGTCGATAGGGCTGTTCAGTGTTAAGGTTTGACTGATATTGATTTTGGTGTTTTAAATATCGAAAAACATCATTACGTCGCAAATAAATATACCGTGCGAGCGGGTATCCGGTAATACGTTTGTTCTTTAGTTAATATAATTATTTTAGCGATGGAGTATATGAGGATTAGGTAGGTATATGCCCGATTATATCTCATATAATTGCTCAATACATAATCTAAGGTTAGCTTGTGCGCCATCTGCGCGAAAAGCCGGATCATTTCTGATAGGAATTCATTTCGTTAGGATCCATTGTTAACCAGTATGTCCATATTTCATGTAACATTGCTAGCAGAGTGGACGCTAAACGAAAATAGAACTTATAAACCAAGAAATACTATAAGTTAAAAAAATCATTTAAAATTAAATACTGGGGAAGCGATAGTAACCGAGAAAGGCAAGCTCAGCAAATACAAACGCGACAGCAACAACAAAATAAATTTAACTACAAATTGCAATCGTTATGTGAATTTTTGTAAAGATGAAAGACAGGATAAAACAAGCAAATCTCTCTATAAAATATTAAAGTATGTCTTGAAAATTTTATCAATTTTTAAGTGGATAATGTGAATAGCATTGCTCTCATGTTTTATTTAACAAATATAAGCCACTAATGTAGTACAAGACATTCGTATCAGTATTGGTAACTATTATTTAAACAAAATAGGAACAAAACCAAAAATCGAACCTCAATAAAATGTAACAATGCATAAGAAAATTATATCTATGAAAGAAACTATAGGCAGTATTCGGTATGTAAATAAAGAAAAAATGTTACTTTTTTGATAGGACAGAAATTTTTTAAAAAAAAGGACATGGTCATTATTTCGATATTTTTGTATAATTCTTCATTTTCGGCAATTGGGTATATCGAACGGCGGCGAATTTCCAAAATGTTTTTGGGTGGATACCAATGGCGGACAATAGTATATGTTTTCAGTGGAGTCTCGATATTTTTTGATTGATTTCCGTTTAGTTAAAATCTCTTATGAACACTGTCATAAAAGGCTGTGCTTGCTTCTATTCACAATATAGTTCTATTTTTTATTTTAATGATTGCCTTTAAATATGCCAGAGAAGGCAGGAACGGGGAAGTGTGTTACTTGGTTGCCTTTGCACAAACACGTTTGAACCAAACAATTATGTTTTAGAAGTTAGAAATTACTTTCCAGTTCAATGTTTTATTTTATTTTATTATTATTATTATTATTATTATTATTATTATTATTATTATTATTATTATTATTATTATTTTGGTAATGGCAAATGAGAAATATTTATTTTATTTTGTTTCAATCAAACTAAAAATCTTGAGGGAGCTCGAAGCCCGGAACACTCACGTAGTCGGCACCCATGGCTATGTAGATACGTTGGTATAAGTAGTTGCAAAGTTACGGATATATTAAAGTACTGCTTTTCATCCCAAGTCTAATCCCAAACCTCCCAACTCACTAAATAATTTTAGCTGAAGCTTCAATTGTCGTTGTCTTCTTCCGGCCCACTCATAAATTTTGTTAAAACGAATATATTACTTTTCTTATTGTTTTCAGATCTATTGGTTTTTCTTGAACATTAACTGCAGAAGATTTCAAATCTCCATCTTGAACAGTTTTCTGTAGTTGAAATGGCTTCAGATTGTTTCAACTTTGCTTCTAATAAAACTGAAATGAAAACAGAAATCATTCCTCTTAAAGTTGAAATGAAAACAGAAAACGAGTTATTTGTGGAACGTAATTATAAACTATGTACTAGTAACACTAATGATCATAAAGATATTCTTGCTATAGCTTTGAAATATAAGGAAAGAGATAATGCGACGGAAGTAGAGAATATCACTTCAGAGAGAAATGAGGATGAAACAATATCAGATCGGAAACTAACTTCGAAAGCAATATGTTTGGTACAGCGTTTACCAACAGGTGATATACCTATAAAGACCAAACGTTTCCACAGTAACATCAGACCAAAATACTCTGATCTTACATACATCACGGAAGGATCAAGCAGTCACATGTGTGCCAGTTTTGGAGACAAGATCGATGACGGAGCGGATGTTCAAGAAAATGATAATGCAGATGCTGCTAGCAATGCGCAGGCCCTGAGGTATGTTTATATGCTTTTATTTCATCTGGAGTATATTTTGTATAAATATTTCTTTTGAACACTAGCAGTACTTCCTTAGATATGATTATTTCCTTCGTCTTAATCTGTGTTACTGGAATTGTAAACATTTAAACACCAATAATGCAACCTAATGCGTAGCGTTGTAAGAACTGAGAGAGTTTGGCACTGAGATAAGTATCCAAATGTGACAGTAAATTGCTATAAACCATTTTGAGTGTTAGGATCAAATACTGACATGCTTCGGAATAATATCAATATCCAGTAATATGTTCCTGTTATAGGGAACAGTACCTGGCCAAATTCTTTATATCTTTCTCCAGTCAGTGAAAATATTTTCATGGTATAAGTCATATTTTAATATTTATTTACCTGGGTAAGTAAGAATGTCAAATTCGGATCGCACGAACGAATTGTCGAGGTTTTTTTTAAATTTTATTATTAGTTTTAACGTTGTTAACGTCGCAGAACCCTTTCGTTTATTCTGATTGTTCTAATATTGGTGTATGTCGTATCGAGAACAAACTCTTACTAGAATAAACATAAATTCAGATTTTTCTCGTTTGCAAGTAACTCAAGCCGATTTTATATTTAGAATTTTTTTCAGTGTTAAAATTCCTTGATTGTGGAAATTTATATCCAGTTTTTTAGTATTATTTCTATTTTAACAATGAAGAAAATTTTAAAGAAAAAGTCGAGATAAATTGCTGCCTTCGACTGATTATGAAGTTCCTTCTCTAAAAATTTGAAATCTCTAGGTTGAATTTTGTAAGAGAGATCGTGAATTTTCGTGAAAAGTAAGAAATACGTAATAGAGATACGAAGACTGCAATGACATGTATCGGCAAAGTTTGATCCTTCACAACAACCGTAAATGAATAAATCAAACACACATAAGAAACGTTAATACATAACGCTTTTTTTCAGCAAGTGCTGCTTAGGCGTCCAACATAGTACATGACAGTTCATCATAGTGGTTGCGAAAATTGATAGGTCATAGTAGATCACTGGGTTGAGGTACAAAGTGCGCTCAGTGGATCGTGGTGTGAATTGGTGAGTGTTACACCCGTGAAGTTTTTATCGACTCACACTTTTCGGATACGCACGTCTCCTTTTTAAATATGAAGTATGTCTGACAATTTTCTATTATTTTTTATGCCCTATTAAAGTGTTCAAAAGAAATACAATCTCGATCTTTTCACTGGAGTGAAAATGGCCAGGTTCAGGACACATTTTTTTCAAAGAAAGGGAACTTAACTGAGATGATATACATGAAAAGTATATTCTCTTTTCAGAATATAGATGGGGAGAGAATATATTTTCTAAACCGTTATTTTGAATGTGATTTCGTTTTCCATTTTCGTCGTTATAACGGTTTGAAAACATTGTGTACTCAGCACAACATTAGGTATATAGTATCATATATATTTTACTCCCTCAAGCGGTTCTTTAAAAATTCATATAATGCACGAACCTCTTAAAGCTACATAGATACACTTGGTGAAGAAAGTCTTTTCCCGTGAACGTAGTAGTGTAATAACTCGTAAATTACATATGTAACATGAGTGTGATTAGCGCAGAAAGAAAGTATGATTGTTGGACATATTTTCCCCACAAGTAGATTACTCCGCTTAAGTAAAGAGATACGTAAGGAACTAGAAAATTGCGTAATTTAGAAAAAAAATTATGAAAGCACTTTGTTTGCCCAAAGAAATTTCTGAAATTTTATGCCATAAAACCATCTACAATGTAAGGCTGAGCACATGCTAAAATTTCCCAGCAAGACTATAGTTGTGTTTAAGATGTGTGGTTCCACATCTAAATAATATTTGATGACATCCACATGAAAACCTAGTTTTCCAAAAATTGGGGGTATGTTGACCAAACTGAAGCTACTGAACTGTATTAGATGATATGTAATAGGAATCTCTACATAATATATTAATTTTGTGTCATACTCCAAGAAAGTCATTTGGTATATTTTAAGAAAACTACATAAATAGTCCGTTTTCATTCATTAAAGCGTCGTTCACTCGCCCACTGATTTTTGATAAAGATATTATATAAAAATTTCTCCATCGTGACATTATCCGCTCGTCAAATACCAGAGTTTGGCTTACAATTCAGATATGTTCGATTGCTCATAGGTCCTCATTCCAGTCAGAGACAATGGTAACTTCAGTATGAAATTTCATTTCAAACGATTCAGCCGTTTCCTGAGCTAATGAGTGGTGGATGTGAAATTTAAGTCCTGAGAAGTAATACACAAATATTTTCCCTTTTCTTGGAAAAAGAGTATTTCCCAAAACAGGTGCAGGAAACAGTTTATTTTGAATGATAAGCATGTGTACTAAGTTCTCTCTTTCTGAGAAGACATACTCCTGAGATGAAAATTTTTCACGTACATTTCTAATTCTGTATTTCTAATGATACCCATTTCAATTAAAGTAGCATGATAAAAAGCGAATTGAAGTTTGGCACGCAAGATATTAGAAAATTTATCTCAAGTTATTCAGCTTGTCTACGTTTATAATGTAATTTATAGCACGTTTTTTAAATTCTTTTTAAAATACAGTGATAAACTTTTGAAGTAATAAACAATAAAGACTGAAGATTTCGTGATGCAAATAATACCGGGAGACTTTTTTTTTTTATTCCTTGCAATAGCAGTGTTTCAAACCAAGTATAGAATTTTGTGTTCATATAATGTAAAACATTATTACAAATTTGAATTCAACGTGTTAATCAGAATGTAGAATAGCACACTTCTTTTTGTATATTGTAAGGTAAGGACGTTATAGTATGAGAACCTATGAATCTATTAGTTTCTAACACTAATAACCCGAGGGAGATAAACGGGGCATTGACTATCCTCATTATCGTAGCGTCTAATCCTACAATCATAATCACATTGCTTATAAATAAGTGAAAAGGTACAAGGGATTAAAAACTGAAGGTTTCTCCAAAGGTTTTAAGTTGAAATAGCGCGTAGATATGTATATCATTGGACATCATATCGTAACGTTGATTAAAATTTAATATATCCAAGCAATCCGAGGATTTTAAAAACACCTGCAGTTATTGTTATATTGATTCAAATGACGTATTTGGTGCAAAATTTTAAAAGTTGTTATAACCTTGCTTTGTTTTCTTGTTTCAGTAACAGTATCTGGTGGTTGTAGTTGCAACAAATTTTCGCATTTACTAAATTTTCTGGCACATGAATTAATAGTATATTTCATAAACATATTCATTGATTTCCTACCTACATTTTCCCCTATAAGGTCATTGATACCCCAAAAATTTCCCTTGATATATACTTGACTTATATCTAATATCGAATATTTAGATGTATTAACAAATTCTGATATTGACACAAAGAGCATTTTTCCTTCGGAAAATATGACTGGTACGGGTTTTTCTGAATTACATATTTGTATATTATTTCAGGTAATCTTTCAATACTATCAGATTTCAGTTTATTAGGAAATATAAGGTATGACTGCCTGGGAAATTGATGAAAAATAAGTCTCATCCTATCGATGTGTATCTTTTATGGTATACGTTTGCGTTTTTCGGGACTTTCATATTCTTTATTTCCATGTCGTGCTCCTTTATTTATTTCTTATTATTATTTCCAGATTCCATAAACTTACCCTTTCCACAAGAGAAAATACGTTCGTTATTCGAAAGAAGGAAAATCCTCTTTCAGGTGAAAAATCTATTAGCAGGAATGTTTACAAAAGAAGGCAAATGTGCCAAGAATGTGGAGAGGGATTTATTACGAAAGCACAATTAGCAAAACACATGTTAATACATAAAGGTAGAAAAACTCACAAATGCCAGGAGTGTGGAAAGGGAGTTATTACCAAGAGAGGTTTAACAAGACACATGTTAATACATACTTGTGAAAGATCTCATACGTGCCAACAGTGTGGAAAGGGGTTTACTCAGAGGTCAGATTTGGCAAAACACATGTTAGTACATACAGGTGAAAGACCTCACTTATGCCACGAATGTGGAAAGGGGTTTACTCGAAGGTCAAATTTGGCAAAACACATGTTGATACATACAGGTGAAAGACCTCATGTATGCCAACAGTGTGGAACAGGATTTACTGAAAGCTCAAGCTTGAGAACACACATCTTAATACATACTGGTGTAAGTAAGCATTTATGCCTACAATGTGGTAAACGATTTATTAGGAAGTTTGATCTTACGATACATATGTTGATACATACAGGTGAAAGACCTCATGTGTGCGAACACTGTGGAAAGGGATTTGTTACCAAAACAGAATTAGCATTACACACGTTAATACACACAGGTGAAAGACCTCATTTATGCCAAGAGTGTGGAAAAGGATTTACTTGTAGCTCAAACTTAAGAAAACACAGGTTAATACATACTGGTGCAAGACCTCATTTATGCGAAGAATGTGGAAAGAAATTTACTCAAAGCTCAGGTTTGAGAGCACACATGTTAATACATACTGGTGCAAGACCTCATGTATGCCAAGAATGTGGAAAAGAATTTAATATGAAGTCTAATTTAGCAACACACATGTTGATACATACAGGTGCAAGACCTCATTTATGCGAAGAATGTGGAAAGAAATTTACTCAAAGCTCAGGTTTGAGAACACACATGTTAATACATACTGGTGCAAGACCTCATGTATGCCAAGCATGTGGAAAAGGATTTAATATGAAGTCTAATTTAGAAACACACATGTTATTACATACTGGTGCAAGACGTTATGTATGCCAAGAATGTGGAAAAGGATTTAATCTGAAGTATAATTTAGCAACACACATGCTGATACATACAGGTGAAAGACCTCATGTATGCCAAGAGTGTGGGAAGGGATTTATTGTCAAGAGATGTTTAGCAACTCACATGTTAATACATAACGGTGAAAGGTCTCATTTATACGACGGTTGTACATAGATATTTACTCGAAGCTCATTTGACAACACACATATTAATACATACATTTGAAAGAATTATATATATGCGAATAATTTCTCAAGGTACTTATTACTTAGACACAATTAGCAACACATGATAATATATGTGTGAAACATCTCACACACACCAGGAATGTGGAAAGTGATTTTCGTAGCAAATCAAATTTGGCACAACACATGTTACTTCATACAGATGGAACTCAGATATGCCAAGAGTGTGGAAAGGTATTTATTACCAAGAGAAATTTAGCAACACAAATGTAAATACATACAATAAAAGAACTCAAGCGCTTTACTAACAGATCAAATTTGGCTTAACACGTGTACAGAAAAAGCCCCAGATATGCAGCTTTTACGTCATAAAAGAGACATAATCAATAGTAACAGCAGATTTTTCTACAGAATACGTTTGGGTAAGCATTTTTCATCATATATATGAAGCTATTCATGTATACCTTATATGTACAGTGTACTTTCCATTCGAAATGCTGTTTTCTTGATAGTTGCTGACAACTTCGTAAATATTTTACTTCCTCTTCATTTAAAACTTGTATGTATTTTACGCGAGCATACGCTGGTTCATGTAAGATTTCGGCCGGGAACATAGAAATAGAAATTCTTTTAAGGATCATGAATCTCAGATGAGAGAATACACCGAAGTTCGTGCCAGGTATTTGTGTAACCAAGTTCATATGAATTGAGTTAGATTTCCAAATAGCTTGAAGTTTACACTCGCTAAAGCAAAGACAGAGCTTGTAGTAAGTGATTTTATTACAATGAAGAAAAGTGGAAAAATACTAGAGGCATATATGTTGTACGGTACGTTCTAGCTTTATATGACAACTCGAATTTAACTAACTATATGCTGTGAGCTGCTAGAATTCAAGATCTGCGAAACAAAAAAGTTAGTTGAAAACATCTTTCGTCAGACTCCCAGTTAGAGAAGTGAAATCGATGTGGAAAAGATATTTATATTACCTTAAGGCCTGATAATCTTTTATGGGTTACTGCTCGCTTCTTTCCAAGCATCGGAACGCTCAACTCTTTATGATTCATCACTCCAGTTTCTCCTGTGCCACCAACTCGTAAGATCTAAGTTAGAAATTAATACTTGCAAGATATGCTCCTCTGGTGGCGGACTAACGCGTATTACTTCTGATCTCCCGCCGTTAGATTTCGAACTGAGTGCGGTCACAGTCTCAAAGTGTTGCTGGTTCCCATATAGCACGTGCCGTCCTAGACCTGGTCCAAATCCGTTTTTTCCCAGGGGTCACTTGAGCACCGTTCAGAGAGAACAGAGGACATTTCCGCACAGGCGCCGTGCCGTTCAACAGTCTTCTAGCTTTGTTTTCATTGGCTTAATCAGGCTGAAGGAAATATTAACATTGTTTTTTTTTTCATGTTTTATATACACATTATTTTTCTTAATGTACGGAAAGACTTTTTTACATTATTTAATGATGCACGTGGAGTTAATACTGTGTCGTAATACTAAAATAGTCACACTACGTAAGTTACTGGCTGCTGCCATAAGAATTTTAAAAGTTGACGGAGTGCCACAGCACACGCTCTGCCATCGCCGTTTGTAAATCAGTTGTTTTCGCGAATTTTGCCTTTAGCTCATTTCGAGCTGTGTGACTGAGCGCTCCGCTCAGACACTTTCTGAATTCCACGTTAGTTGTCTAAACTTGACTTGCGACATTAAGACCGCTTGACCACAGTGTAGCCAATTTGGGTGGAAAGTCGCTAAATCTAGGTTATTCCGAGTCCAAGACAGCGAGAAAAATATTTTTCCCATTAGCGACTTTTATGGATATTTTTGAATGACAGTTTGGCGACTTAGATACAAATCTAGTGACTTCTGTGCTGCGACAGAACTACTCGTGTAGACAAGTACTATTAGCTTGAATAGTACAGATATGTTTATTTCCCTATACCTATATGAGTCAGCGGAAGTGTTGAGGAGCTGCCAAAGTACGTAGGATTTTTCTCCTTATTCCCTTTTTGATTGCAGGTATCTCTGTCCTCTGACGGAGACCAACTCCAAATTTTAATGTCTTTTAGTGTGCACAGCTTCCATTTAAATTCGCAAATAATGCATTGCCGATACCATGTGATTACCTGTAGAAACTTCAGTAACAGGGAATAGGAAATAAGGTATTTTTCTGTGTAGACTTTATATTTGTTCTTTCTCTAAACCTATTTTTGATTTCGTTGAAGTGAAATTGACCGTAAAGTGAAAAAATATATATATTGTACAAAAAGTTAAATTATTATTGTTATATACGCTTTTCCAGCCTAGATATATTATGCCTTGAATTAATCACTTATCTGAAATAACTTATAAGATCACACACTTGACGAGAAAGAACGAGAAAAAGAAAACGGAATTTCAGGAATTATTTTTTTTAACGACTTTTCACCCACATTTGGGGTAATTTCACCTCCCGTTTAGTACAGTATCAACTTGCCAACTCTGCTTGTCCAGCAGCAATGCAAAAAGAAGAGATTGAATTTACAGAGAAGAAAGTCATCTTAAATTTTAATAGAATTATTTTATATATTATTACATTTTGTGTATTTGCGCAGCTACAAAAAGTAGCACTGCTTTGATCAAAGTGCTCTATTTGATTACAGACTAAAGTATTGTGTATAAACGTCAAGGTAAAAAGATTCTTTAACATAAAAATAACAGCATACATGCAAGCAGCCTTATCCTAATATCAGACCATATATAAAAGATTTTTGAAAGGAATTGAATATTAATACGACATTTGATAAATCTAAATTAATTGCCTGTGTTAAAACTAATAATAGTTTGACAATGTTTATTAGACATTCTGCGGGTTTAAGATCAAAGCAAAGGAAAGTTAACCTTTAGTGTTCAAGAAGCATTGCGCTCGCATAGGTATATTTAATTAGACAATTGTTCAAGTCACGTGATTACCGTTAGCAATCAAAAAAAAACTAAATTAAAAGAAAGAGCTCTTGAATATAAAATCGTACTACCGCTAGTCAACGAAATATTAAAAAAAAAAAAAAAAAAACCTAAGCATGTCAAAAAAAGTTATCTATATAAACTAAATCTTTCATTTAGTCAGGTAAAATTGTACCTTGGAAATAAGTATAGTGTTAATTATATTGTCTTTCATATTGAGTAGTTAATTCATTGAAAAGTATCTAAATATCGTAGAAATTACTAATTATTTCTCCATTAAATGATTGCATTTCATTCACATACATTGAAATCACGTAACTATAACACAGTGGTATCATTGGAATTTAAAGTTCTGTACAGCTTTTACGTAGAATAATACTCACTATTTTCGTACTGTTACATTATATAAGTGGATTGTGTTAGGCTTCGTCAAGTACAGTATCAATTCGAAGAAAAATTAAGAACGTAAATGAAAATAGATGTGAATCAAAGTTGAATTACGTATATGCATGGCTAACACAGTACTGTTCGTAATAACATAATCGCACTTTACTTAAATTTGATAGGATATGTATATACGTTTCGAACATAACTATCAGAATCATGATCTGCTTCCAAGAATGATGAAAGATTAAATAAAATGTGAATAAATACCACTCTTTCTATGTAAAATGATTCTCTCTATACATATCGGATAACAATACAATCACTTTTGCAGTGTGGATTCTCATTTATTCAGCAAAGACTCTTATTAGTAGTGGAACCTTATTGTATTATTATTTTTGTTGTATGTAGTATTTTTTGTTTCTTTCATTATTCTATGTATCTTGTCTCTTTTGAATTCTTGTTAATATGAGTTAAAAGGTGAATTAATATTGATGTAGTTTTATGCTGAACGTTAACACTAACCAAAGTCTAAGACATTCCCAAATTATTATTGAATGTTTTTTTGTTAAAACATCGTTCTTTTGTGATGAGTTTTACCAGTGGTGTATATTAATACAAGTTTTTGGTATATTATGGTATTATAGGAACAAATGTTGTAAATAAATACATAGAAATTCGTTAATAGCATGTTTTCTCAAACAATACATTGATGCATATATTTGTCAAAGAATTTAAAATTTCTGAACCTAGGTTGCTTGCGTCATCTCAGTGAAAAGTCCACGGTACGTCTGACAACATCGTGAATATCATCGGTGTAGAGATTTTATCTGATACTTGAAAAGCAAGTTGTCAATTACGACCCAAAAGAGTTCTAGAATTAATATTAGTATTCTTATTTTAGTTCACTATTTTTGATATACTTGGTTTAAGGAGCGTGCGCTGCTGCTGCCGAGATTCCGGCTAACCGGAGGTTGTTGAAATCTTGTTCCGTTTTTTAACCACTAATATACTCCACCGTTACAGCAGTATTTAGGAAAATAAATGCAGAGTTGCACTGAATTATTAGGGTACAGGTGGGGCTGTTTACTATTTATACACTGGATCTGTGGATCGGGGACTTTGTTAAATGGGTGCTAGCCGTTATAGTTTTTGGCAGGCAATAAAACGTATGGCTCTTTACTTAATTCTGTAACAAATTCCACGAAATTTTTTGCCTATTTTCACAGCAGGAGAAAACTTCTGCAGTTGAGAGGCTTCAATGGGGACTGGTCAATGTTGGCAGTACATTTTAAAATGTTATTATGTTAAACCACCTGTATGGAAATGCAAATTAAATGTTAAAATAATTTGCGTTAATTTACAGTTTGCTGGCAACGATATAGGAAAATACATTGGCAGCTAGTGAGAATTTCTAGTTGAGAACGAACGAACTGAGCGATATGGTTGTTACCGCTGAGTCGTTGGAACATTTGGTCTGCTCTGGCTAAGTTGTACATGGTTTACTCTTCCTTGTCGGTGCATTTTCATAAATTATTGAAGAAAGTACTTACTTTAGTTTTAAATAACTATAGAACGTAGTGTTTGCATATTAATGAGTAAGCAAGAAATACCGAGGCTTTAAGTAAGAGAAATAAAATACATTGATTATATATGTAGTTTAGATAATGAATGTGGTCTTTGTTACTTATTAAACTTCTCTCACGGTGAAAAAACGTTTTAGACTTATGTATGCGCGCACGATGAAAGATTCGTTTGTTTTATTGCGTGGGAGACAAATTGAATGGTTAGCAATTTTTACCGAAGAAAGAAGTTATTTACGATGCAAAAATAAAAGAAATCGAATAATTATTTTTGTTGTTAACCTGGTGACGGTTAAAATTACATTAGTTATAGATATTGAGACATCTTTATACCATTTGAACAAGTTTCTTGGTAAACACTAGGAGATAAATTCTATATTTTAGGATGAAACCTTACGATATTCTTCGCTTTCCAGCAGGTTAATTTCTGAACACGCTACTTTGAGGCATTACACGTCATTATGTGTTAGTTTCACTCAATATGTTCAATATTGTACAGGTGTTTTGCCAAGTGGCCAAAGGCAATTGGCACCATGATTTGACTTAAATAAATTACGTACACTAGGAGAATACCAAGTAATAATTGAGGATTTAATATATTACTAACCTATAAATATTTTCTTGTAATATAGCCTCTTGTATTACATATGAAAGAAAATAAGCTATGAGGCAAATTGTAGATAACTAATTAGCGAATATAACTTTAGACTAATTATATTTGGAAAGACAAACATTATCGGTTCTCCGTGATAACCATGCCTTAAACTACAAGTTGAAGTGGCCTACTAGTTGGCGTTGAGCGCTGTAAGGTCTGTCTCTAAAAGAACAGTGGTAATATGATTTAAAAACAGAAAATATGAACGGTTGGCAACACATCTACAAACCATGGCTTAATCAAAGAAATATAGTTATCATGCTTAAAATATTATAAAAAGAAAGGTTACGTTCCGCATTTTTCCATCATACTTAAAAATAATGAAAATACAGAACACAGAAGTGTATAAAGACTTTGCTATCTTATTAGGACATCATTACTTAAAATTGGAGTTATACACTCTTCTTATTTTTTTAAGTATAGCAATTACGGACCCATATTATAGGTCTAGTTTATAGCAGTGCATCAACGGTTGATAACATATTGAACGGTTTAAGTAGTATTTAAAAAAATACTATTAGTATTAACTACCTATATGCGCTATAAAGTACAAATACAAATATTAAGCAAAAATATTTTAATATTTCGAGAAAATAACAATCTTAGGCTGTATAAATCAACCTTTTTTTAATCGAACATTATTAAATGTGTAGCGCCCAGGTTGAAATTTTTTTGATGGAACCGGCAAAAAATCATGCTGGAACTTGCTGCTAATAGTGGAAGCCTTTGGCTTCCCTGCTGGAACATAATGGACCAGCAACAGATGCTGATTTTGGCTTGGAGAATATCGTAAGTTCCTTGCTAGTTCTTGCATGCTGCTCGTTAGACAGAAAATTATCTCCATTAGAATATGATGGCAACTTGTAAGCTTTGCTGGATACTACAAACTATACGTCTAAAATCAACATTTGCTACACATATCAACTGGCTTTTACGAATATTCATTCTATACGTATACTTCTATTACAAAAATATCTGTGTTGTATATAAGTAAGAAGAAATTGAAAGATATATTTGAAAAATAATTATCAAAGTTACATAGGCTGCGTAGTTCATGAATGAACGTTTTCTATTTTTTTTTTTTTTTTTCGGTTTTGAAAAGACATTTTTGACTATCGATGACTTTCCTGTCTCTCGATTTTAAAGTAAATTTTCCGTCTTCCAATTTTTAGAAAATTTTTCGTATTTATTCAAATACCCGAAAAATGTTTTTCCGAAAATTTACCGTGTTTCCATTTTGGTTTTTCGGATTTTCGAAAAAATCCGAAGCTTATTTCCGTTTTCGGGAAACACTCCGAATTCCAACTATCTGAGGAAGGATGTCCTCTGCCGTTTTCGGAAACAGTTTCCCAGTATCTGGAAAATTTTCTGTTTTCCGTAAAATTCTCCGTCTTCAATTTTTCGATTTTTTTTTTCAAAATTTTCCGTTTTTCGCTTTTCCGTATCTTACAAGAAAAACCAAATTAGCTTGCAGGTTTGTAGCATGTGTTGCTGGTAAGTTGGAAAATAATCTTGTATCGTTCCATTTTCCTGAAAACTATAAATATGTGTTCGAACAATATTTGCTAAATAGATTGATTTTCGCTAATATTCGTCATATACATATACTTTAAAAAATATTATAGTAGTATAATTTAAAAGGAAACGTACATATTTGAAAAAATAATATTCATCAAATCTATATTTTTTTTTTCCATGTTGAGAAAGTTTTTCACATTCCCTTAATCTTACATGGCACTATGAAACAACATGAAAACAGAGGTTGCAGATCTAACGCCAAAGCACATACACAATTAGCTGTCGAACTGATGCATGTATGGAATTGTTTCGTATAAAGATTCAATCCACACGAGTGCCACCTAGATTACAAGCCCTTCGCGCTGAGTAGCAAACACTCAGTGTCGTAATATTGACTATAGAAACCGCATGGTTTGTTTGTGTGTGTTGTTGTTGGTCACGAATCCAGCGAAGTAGACTGACTTAATGTTTGTATTATAGGATTTAACTAATACAACTATTGTTCTTATTTCAAAGTTGTGGAAACGAATGTTGCGTATTTGTCGTAATGAAGAATTCTAGTGTTTGTTTTCCATTTATGAATAAGGAAGGAAAGTAGCGTTTGTTTTTAAATGATGAATTATGTTCCAAATAATCACTGCAAAGTAAGAACTAACTTTTATTAGTACTTGTCATTTTTAGATATATATAAATCATTTCTCAGAGTCTTAATAGGGTGCAGAGGTAGAATAGATAGTTCCAAAAGTGGTAATTCCAAGATTAAAATTAGTGACTGCAATTATAAGTGAACTGTAGAATTATTGGATGTCGTAGAAATTAAATGTTACATGTAAGAATGCATATGAATTATTGTACGAAAGGTGTTGGTTTATTTAAGCGCACCATATTTTGGAAGATAAAATTCAATACTATGCATGAAAAGAGAATTACAAAGAACAAATAGTAAGAGATTCCTATAGGCATTTGATTCAATTGAATCGCTCAGTGAGCCTATTCATAAAGAACCGGTTTCCGCCCTTGAATTACGAAATGTTAGAAATAATACAAGTTTTATTACATTTCATGGTTCAAGGACAGGAACCGGTTCTTTACGAATAGGTTCGTTGAACGATTCAATTGAATGGAATACTTAGAGGAAGCTCTTGCCCAACAAATTTCTGGAAGTGATAGCACTAAATACAAAATTACACACCTGTATTTTATGTTTACAAGTGTAATGATGTGCTTTACTACGGATAAATGAGTACATATGAAATATGCCTATTTTCCACGGGCGTTGTATTTCTACAGGTGGAGCGCTACTAGTATGAAACCATGACAAGTGCTATTGAAACTCGTATCATTGCCAAAATCCATTTGCTTTCACTACCCTCGCTGACTCGTATACTCACATTCGCTGATGCCTCTGCTCTCTTTGGAGGCACCTCCTCGGTAATGCGTGGGCCACCAACTTTTGCTATCACTATGTCCAACTATTTTTCTAAGAATAAAGTTCAATTTTCGTAGTTTTTGTTCACATTAGGTTAGGTTATTTTGTTATATTATTTTAGTGTAGGGGTCCAGCATAATTTTCCGAAGAAATGATAAGATTTCGCTTGTTTCTACTAATATTTGGTTAGGTTAAATGTGTTAGGGTTAGCTTAGGTTAGATTTAGTTACGTTATTTTACGTCTAAGTATTTTCATCATCCATTTCTCTTGTACATTCTGTGTTTTTAGTGCTTTTGACTCATTCTGCTAAACATACTGCTATGCATACATCCGCACTCCGTACTTATAAACAAATAGTAATAAGAAGATTGTAATTTTCCAACAGTTGCTTATGATGGCCCCTTTGAACTTTAACTATGCCATCTAAGATATTTCAATGTCTCTCATTGCAAATAATTTAGGAAACAATAAGAAAATTAGTGACATAGTTGTAATTTTTAACAATTATTTCGAGTGGTGTGCCAAACGTAAATCTGCATAGCACGAAGTGAGACTTTTATGTAACATAGGAAGTCGCATGCAGCTCTACAATACGTAGGGAAATTACATAAAATATTTTAATGTACTTTTGTTGCTTGAAATAATCTCCGAATTCATTCTGCTTTCTTATTTTACTGGCGCATGCCCAAGTTACCGCGCACTGATTTATATTGGTTGACTGCTGCAGATGGCGGCACAGAAATACAAAGATTACGAAGAAATAAACAGAATCAGACTAAATGTGATAACGAGAGTAACAAATATTAGAGAAGTCATTACTTTAGGCTGATTAATAAGGGAGAAAACATAAGTTAAATTGTGGACTGTATGTGTTTGTGGATTGATGAGATATGAAGTGAGGTGTCAGTATTATATTAATGATTGGAACAAGCACCCGATTTTTTATGACCAATTCCTCTATACATGTGAATTTAATGATAAACACTGAAGGAAATAATGCATGACTAGACCGAGACTCGAACCTGGGATATTTGGTTTACTAAGCCAATGCGTTTACCACTACGCTACTTATTCCACTCGCTGTGATCTAGTGAAAGAGCATTGACTTCAGCAGTGAAAATGTATGGTTGTTCAGGGAGCGGACTCGGTAGCATGGGAGTTTTAAGCGCATCGGGTTGATACGCCAAAAATCCTTGATTCGATTTGATTTCATTATTTGAATTTTAGTTTAGAGTCCCTTTAGCAGCGATTCTATATGGGACGTGGACTACAGCTTAACGTGGAATTAGATCCACATGAGCTAACGCTAGGAATCGAAACCAGGTCTTCCATACTAAAGGATGCTTGATTCGAATCTCGGTGCAGTGATGCAATATTTCACCCTTTCTGTAATTGTGTAGACCTACTAGTTTTAATTCCATAGTGTGTGAGGTAGGAGATTGAAAAAGCGAGAAAAACTCGTCAATATACTCCTATTCACTTGCAAAATATAAAAATTGTAATAGGTATATTCTTTCCGGTGTCAAATGTAATATTCCTATGTACTTGTAAAATATAAAAATTGTAATAGGTATATTCTTTTCAGTGTTAAATATAGTTATAGTTAGTTTAATTTAAAAAAAGATTTTCATTTGGGGTAGGTCCTCAAAAACAGGATTGAAAATTAAATACGTTTATTTTAAAATGACAGAAATGTCAAGCTTTAACATTGAAGGACTGTTTGTCAAGGGCGCCGATTTCTTTGTAAATTTGGCTGGCCCATTCAAATACAGGTATATATATGAGGATTTAAGACAAATTGCATTAAAATTATGTAGCGAGGGCTCAGTGGTAGAGCGTTCACCTCCGGTGCTTGGGGTCTCTGGTTCGGTCCCAGCTCGTGCCGTGTGCACCTTCTGGTGGGCAAACACCGTGCTCGTGGGTTTTCTCGGGGTTCTCCCGTTTCCTCCTACTCTCTTAATTCCACCATTTCACTCATCTCTCATCATCACCTCGTTTGGCCTCACCGGCGTAGCCGTGGGACGTAAACCTTAAAGATTTCATTTCACTTTTTGCATTCAAATTATTCAAAATATAATTTATTCATAAATACAACAAGGGGGCTCACATGAGCTTTGGGGGCCCGGACCCCTCGCCCCCTCAGGACAGGCGCCCTTGCTGTTTGCTAAACATAAGCCTTCAGGGTCCTTGATATTGAAAACTTGGCAAAAACTCCGGAATATTGTATCGTATTTTCTTCGGGAATATAAAGAGAATTTCTACTAATTTTATAAGTTCAGTTGAATTACTTCTTGATTATTTTTACGTCCCACAATTATACCTTTTAGGATAAATCAGATAATTACTCCACCATAAATTCACATAGCCTTGGAACGAACTACGAACTCCTAGTGTCGGAAGTGGGTGTTCTACCATTAAGCCAGACTGGTTATTTAATTTTTATCTTTCTTAAGCCCAAGAGGTAGAAATCCATTGGTATAAGGTCTGGAGATATAATCATGGAACTGAAGACTTAGTCATCATGAAAAATTAATCTATGATGCGGTGGGACTTAGTCTTTTTTGAAAAATTTGGAGAAATCGTCAGTTCTATTTATCATGCTTGGGAACACATCTACCTTAGGATACGTAATTTTAAACACGTCGAGATAAATAATTTTAATCACAATTTAATTACGGGTTCCTCTGCTTTCACACAAAATTTCCAATAAATATAAATCATAACTGCTCAAGATAAAAGGACGACACAAAAGGTAACATGAAATGAAATCTGTCAGTTTAACGACCCACGATTATGCTTTTCGCAGTAAGGTAGACGGATGATTAAGGCAAGTGAATGATTATTTAAGAATCGGTGGAATGAGAACGTGGAAGTAAACAAAAGTACCCAGAGAAAATCTACTGACACTATGCAATTCACCGCGAACTTACTTGTTCGGAGATCGAACCACAGACCTCACGCACCGGAAATAAGCGCACGCCTACTTTTTATTTATGTCGCCCCAATCGGAATATTGTTCGAAAGCTGCTCCTCACGTCCTTTCGACATATTCCGAACAGTCCAGAATACGAACATAGAAATATCGAGGACAGTTAAAATGCTGACTTTGCTCTTCAGAAGGATATGAAGCGCAATTGGCTTCGTCTCACAATAGTCAATCTAACGTCTCAGACCGTTAGGCTACACACATACCAGTTTAAAATTAAATGAGTTTTTCTTTTTTTTTTTAGTTTAACGTCCCCAAATATGTCCTTTAGCCTAAGTAAGACGTTGATTAAAAAACAAATGAATGATGATAGAATAATTGGTGGAATGAGAAAATGTAAGGAAACAGAGGTATCCGAGAGAACCCACAGAACTCGATGATCTCTACCAGAAACTTACTTGGCCGCAGGTCGAACCAGGAAACCCACACAAGAGGCTACCACTGAGCTTCCGTGCTTCGCGTATGACAAAAAGTGAGATGGGATAATATTTCGAGTTTGAATTCTCTGTTTATCTCCCACTCCTATTACATGAAAAATTTAATTTAAGAAGGTACGCATGTTTTTGGTTCATTGAGAATAATATAGGAAAAGATTAGGCACTTTCAGGCCTGTCACATCCTTATGCGTCCAAACGCAATATAAATTATGTTAAAATACTACACAGATCGAATTATGAAATACGTTTTTTTATTATTATTTATACGTGAACAGAAAATCCTAGACTGAGTGTTGATAATAGCAACTTGAACAAAAGATGGGACGTTAATTAACTGTCATTTAAAATAACTATGAAGTCAACGGATTAAGTGATCAACCCAGGTTTATTTTCACACAGCTTCATTTCCGGACATATTTGTAGTTTCAAAGCAATAACTTATCAAATCTAAACCTGCAATAATTAACTAAAAATTTAACCTACAAATTGAAGAAGTGTAGTTAGTGTATTTATTGCTTTAACTTTCACTTACCAGCAAAATACTTAGTTTAAATTTTTTCCTTTACAGAATAATAGGCAGCCGTATGGAAGGAATCCCAATTACGCTTTTTGTAAAATAACCACTGAACGGGGACCAAACCTGCCAATTACCAAATCTGCCAAACGGAAAACACCAAACTCTGTTTGTATTATCATCAAATAACTGGATAACCTAGTAAAAAGCATACAGAAAGAAAGTATTTATGAATATCAAGCAAAAAACTAAGGGTAATTAATAGAAAGTAATCAAATCATCGTCCAAATATTTGAGGATTTGAACGTGGTATCCATTTACAATAACATTAACGTTTACTTAGTGGGGGAGACCGGGGCGACCTATGGAGCAACTGCCACCTTAATATGGAATTTGTAACTTTCGGATTATGGCGTCTATTAGATAGAGTGTTTTTGGCAGTCTGAAGTATTTTTTTCAGTTCTCCGTCACAACATTACATAATCCTCACTACGTGGAGTACAGAGGTAAGTAATATAGCATTAGTTAGATCTGAACTTTATTTTTATGGATATTCAAACAATAAAACTTAAATGCCAAACAATTGCTGAGTAATTAAGACTTTGTTGCACAACATGGCTTGCGGTTAGTTGGTGTATAGCATTTGGGCTTGGTTGCAAGTGCGCCAATCAACCTCGGGTGAAATTTTATTTCATTTTAATTTTATTGTTATATTGTTGTTTTTTTCTTGTTATGTAGTTCACAGTTCTACTAATGTTTTATTTCAATGTTACAGAATAGCATGCACGTATTGGATTACTGTCAAAATTTAGAAATCGGGATAAGAATGTATGCCAGACTCTAAATTTTCTGAATAGGCCTAATTCTCAGGATCAAGAATATTTTGTATGTGCTCTTTTGTTACAAAAATAGAGGCCTAGCTATTGCTTTCTCTTTCTTTGTGCAAAGTAGGAAATAAACTGCATTTCTCGATAATTCAGCTAAAACATATCTTAGTTTCTCTTAGCTACTTTGTGAACAGCGGGAAATAAACTACCTTTTTTGATAGTTCAGTTATTTTAATTACATTTTGAAATACTATGAAGAATTAACCTACACCATATCATATTAAAACTAATGTGGTTTGATAATCTTGTATCTTTCAATGTCATGACAACCAAGCTGGAATGAAACAAAGTTTTCATATTTCATAATGCTGATTCTTTTAAATGTTGTAAATAAAAGTCATTTCAAACTTCAAATAGCCAACTTCATTGCAATATATATATATATATATATATATATATATATATATATATATATATATATATATATAATAGAATTTTAAAAAATAGGCCTAACGTTTATTTCTAATAAATCCATTTTTTGTGTTTTACTATATTTAAAAAGTATGCCAACTAGTCCTACAATATCAGCCAACCAGCCCCTTAGTAGGAATCGGTTGGCATAATCCGTTTTAAAAGAAAAAAAATATTTCTCGAAAACTGTAAGCAACAAAACAAAAACAAAAATTGAATTTATTAGAGGAAACATTGGTCTGTTCGTACACATCCATTACATTGCAATACAGAGCACAATCTGCTCATAAAAAAATTAAAGAATGAAAAGTTCGCCAACTAGCCCCGGTCTCCCCTATATGTTTCAAAAGTTCGTTATTTTGTGAAGACAGGAGAAACATATGATGTAAAAGTTCAATAAATCGTACATGCTCTAACGCAATGAGAGAATTTGCTTGTAATTATGTGTTAATTTTGATGAATTTATAACTTAAACATTAATGTTCTTGTTATGCACTGAGGTTATATTTTGGGGGCGCCCGACCTCTTGGACATTACCATATATACATGTTACAGTTGCCAATGCTTCTTAAAATGACGTAGTTGGGAGAAATTTTTAAAACGATCGTTGCTTGTTTTCGTACCTTTGACACTTGACCAACAGTTTTTAGTAGTTGCGATTACCACATACTCTCCAAATTTCACGACTTTTAGCAGTATTGCCAACTTTAACATGCATTATCCTATCTCCTAAACGGTGTAAAATATCAAATTGCTGTAAACGGCATTATGATCATTACATCTTTCTGAAAATAATCCACGTAATTAAATGTGATACTTGTCTCAGCTCTTTTTCGAAATAAAGCCCTTTGCAAGAAGTTAAGTTTTGAATTCCTTGTAGCTTTTTTCTTCTGTTTGATAGAAATACACCATATGCTGACCATAGTATTCGACCCTAAGGTGCATTCGATTTGTGATGCGCCATCCGTCTCACTTGCGTCATTACTATTGTAGAGACCTCCAAAATTGGGAAGTTTCTGGAATTTTGTGATGTTATAGCATAATTAGTTTGCAACACTGAACAATAAAAGTGGTATTGTTTGTTTTCGATTTGTATGAAAACAAAATTTGTAATAACTTAACGTAGTGATATTAAAAAAAACAACTTTGTGTTGAGTTGGCAACACTTTCCATCCGGTGATATGAACCAATACGTGGCTAGGAGTCCCCCTTCCTCAAGTTGCTTGATGCAAGGTTTTGCTTCCCTCCCTCTTAGTTTTTCTGTTATCGCGGGTGGACATTATAAATGGCGCACCCTGTATATATCTGCGAAATGGTGTCTAGTAGTAAACCAGGAGACCGGCACGCTGAAAATTAGTCGATGACGTGTGGAACCGGCCGGGCTAGCCATTTATATCCTACCCGTACCTTCTAGTGGTGCAGACTGTTAATTTCCTGTCCACGATGAAACTTACAGGTTTCCCTAACGATAGGAAGGCGAACAGGGAGTGCTATCACCTACATGTCTGGACGACACGGTAATTTTTGACAAATACCTCCAACTTATTTAAACAATCATGATAGGACACAATAAGCCAAGATCCTCATTCTCCGGATGCCGAACTGTGTCCGGGCAAGGCAACCTTCAGAATCACATGCAGGCAGAGGTGCTAAGAATTCCCGCAGTTACGGACTAGGTTGCCATTTAAAACTGACCATGGCTACATACAATGCAAGCTCCCTGGCTTCAGAACCAAGATTCCAGGAGCTGGAAGAAGAGCTACAGAAAGTCAACTGGAACATCGTCGGATTGAGCGAAGTAAGAAGGAAAGGAGAAGAAAGGAGAAGACATTGAGTCTTACAGTTATCGATCGTGTGTTTTGTTGGTATTCCATGATGTAAAAAAATGATTTGCGTTTGTTTGGATATGAATTTATTAATTTTCTATTGTGTACAACCGTATTCTCAAGCTGTACCGGGTATTCACCCGTTCGTATATTTATTTAGGTTGTAGTTCTCAGTTAAATAATTTGATTTATAAATAAGATAAATTAAAGGTTAATTTAGATTATATATATTGGTTAAGGACTACACATGATTAAATATATTTTTAAGTTCCAATATTTATAAACTTCTAATCAAAATTTAGCTACAGTAACAAATGTGCAAGCTAAAATTTCTTTATCAGTATAGTGCATTCTGATTATATGTAATTATTTATATTTTAAACAGTCTATTTTCCACCCAAAGAAATTAATTATTACGAATATTAAACTAATTACAAATGATGTCGAACAGTGCATGAACGTTGATGGCTGTAATTGCTTCTCTTAATCGGTGCTTGCCATTTATAAGTACGGGCAGTTGAAATTAATAGCAACCAAACAAAAGGCGAGCGAAATTCAAAGAGGAAGTAAAGAAATAGTACTGTATAAAATAGATATTTTATACATTTTTGGATTAAATAATTTAGTATCAACATTTATTTAGGAATTACGGGAGTGAATTTTGAATATTAAATATGATTCAAGGCAATAATGTTCTTACAGAGATAAATTCTAGTTTGTTGATTGCTCGGCATTAGTTGTTAGGTGTGACGTATGAATATAATTTTGAAAAACCATAGTCGGTTTATGCGTCGGGACGAGTGCTGCTATTATTCAATTTAAGTTATAAAATTACATTTTGGGCCATTTCATCTATGCAAAATTATTGATTGGAACTTTGATAATGACAATAGAAGCAATGAAGTAATCTGAGTAGGACTTCGTACATGAATTTCAGTAGACTATGGACTTAACACCAAGATGATGATTCGTTTGTAATACGGTAATGTGGTGTTCCGACATCGTCAGATAATCTCTATCAGTCACGGGAATATACTGCAGGCACAACGAGGAAGTTTATTTGGGACTCGAACGGTGCTAGATGGTATAACTTTTATAAGGTAATCCCTCATCAATTATTTACTTCACAGGAGTTCGGATAGCTGCAGTGGGAATGTATGTGTCATTTAATGTTCGTGTGATGGCATGGCTGATATAAACTTTGTAATATTCGTCAGAACAAAAATTATAGTGTAAGATGACTTTTAAGCTAATATTTTTTTTATACTGCAAGAAATATCCCAGTTTCTTACCAGGCCCTATTTATATGTATTAGGTCTAAGTAATGGATAGATGAAGATACGAGCTGCTGTGTTGAGGCCAAACTCACTGTCTAGGAAACTGTCATGTATATGCGATGATGGATGTTTCTTTGTTATTTCTGAGTCAATAAACATATTGAACAGGTTATTTTTATTTCAATTTAAACTCAGTTACAAATTTCTCAATTTAATTACTGACCTACAATACAAGATTTTTGTTATGAGAAAGGAGTAAAGATTTAATTTCACTGATGGAATTGCTGCTTAGGACAAGATTCTGGTAACTTCTGATCAATAAGGAGATTTTGCTTAATGTCAGTACAGTAGATTTCTTTCAAAATAACGAATAGCGTAAAATCAGTTTTTTCATTAAAATATATTCTCCATTTTTTCAGTCATAATTATTTAATATTTTAACTATTTATTTCTACTTTGGAATAATAATAATTATTATTATCATTATTGCTGCTATTATATTCTGTCGAACGGTAAAGAAAAAAAAGAGAAATTTATTGGTCGTAACAGTGGCGACCCTAGCGTCGGATTTGGACTAAGTGAACATATTCCAAAAGTGAAAAAAAAGTGTAACAAAGATCTATAAATATAACTATTAAATTTATAGTAAGTTGGGGGATAAGTGAGTAAAGCTGGTAACGTGAATAATATAAGATTTTGTTAACTATGAGACAAGTGCATGTCGTAATATGATGAATTGTGATATGATAAAGAGATTCATTAATTCTGAAGTGGATAATTATGAACCAGACACGAGTCAGTGTTGCAAGAAAAAGAAATCAAAAGCACTTACGAAGTTTGTTAATTGTTACAAATGTGAAAATTGGTATCATGCGCGTTGCGTTAAATTGCTGCAATCGAAAATCGATCAGATTGATCGTGCGGAAATTGAGTGGTTTTGTCCTCAGTGTAGTACGCTGGAGGAAAATGAATATGAGAATTTCGATCAGGCAACAGCGACGTCTGTTGAATCTTCTGAGGAAGTTCTAGGTGAGACTGGTGATAAGAATACTGAACATAGTGACGAACTAGGAATTATGCATTCGAATGAAAAAGAAACCGCCTCTGTTGAAAATCAAGAACTAGGTGTACAATTAGAACTGGGATTTGAATCTTTAAGGCAGCTCATATTAAGACTTGATAGTAAAATGACAAATATGAATGATACGTTGTCCTCAAAAATTTCCTCGGAAATAACCTCATTAAAATCCGAAATGAGCACAATGAAAAACGAACTAACAGATAATTTTACGAATAAGTTTCTTCTGAAATGACTGCTTTAGATGATAAAATTTGTTCACTTACTGTAGATGTATTCGGTGTTAAATCCGATCTTAAATCTTTCCAGGAAGAAATAAATGTAAAATTTTTGTCTAAAAGTACTGATAAGAAATTAGATATATTAACAACTGATATGTCTAATCTTAAGGTAGATGTAGAAACTTTCAAACAGAATGTAAGTTTAGACTTATATAAATATAAAGATCAGTACGAAAAACAAATACAGGGTTTGCAAGAGGCAAATGCGAATGTTGTGGCAACTGTTACCGATTTGGAACGCGACGTTACTGCAGGTCAGGAGAAATCCAAAAGTAATTGTCAAGAGCGGAGTACTAGGTTGGAAAAATTAATACGGGAATAACGAGATAAATATGTGAAACGAAAATTTAGTACAAGATAATGTTAACAAACTTCAACATAAGTTGAGTCAGCTAAATAAAAATTTAATTCACCAAGGAAAGGAACTTAAAGTTAGATACCAAGCTTTAAGTAAAGAAGTTAATTATTTGCGTGGAAAGCAACAAGGAACCGTTGTACCCCTTGAGGAAACCGGGCAGGATCGTACTCCGGAGTCGCGAGAGGTGATTGAGTTAGTTGCCAGAAATCTTGGGGATAGCAATGAGGTTAATTATGGGGTAAAGCCAGGTATTACTGCAAACGTATGTAGTATAGAATCTGTTTCAGAATCTGAAACTGAAATATTCAGGGTAGTGGAATCAGGTAATGAAACTAATAATCTGGAACTTATGCCTAAGGAGAGGGAACGGGTAGCAAATACCACTAACGGTACAAGAAAGAAAAAACGCTGTGAGTGTCGAGAGAAAAGAAATAGACGAAATTCGTCTGAAATCGCAACTTCAAGAAGTGCGCAAAATAGACCAGCTAACATTGAAAAAGTGGATGTTTTATCAGATGGGAAGGTAATTCAAGTTTTGCCCTCTTGCGGTGCGAGTCAAAATCCGCCTTCTTCTCGGGAATTAAAAGATTTTCCCCGATTTAGTGAAAAAATGACCCAAGGGGTGGCCAGAATTTTCCTTGAAGAACTGTTACAGGCATTAGACATATATCATCTTAAGGATAAGGAGAAATTATATATTGCTTCGAAGTGCCTTGAACGATCCGCGAAATCATGGTATCGGAGCGTGATGGGCCAAATTCACACTTTGGATGATTTCGCAGATTTGTTTAGGAATCAATATATATCTCCACAGCTAGAAAGAGCCCAAAAGAGGAAATTGTATTCTCTCAGGTATGATAAAAGTAAATTCCCGTCATTAGTTGATTTCGTATGGTCTTTAGTAGAAAACTATCACTCTGTAGTCAGTTCCCCGTGTGAGCAGGAGTTGAAGGAACTTATTTTAGATTGTCTACCCGCGGAGAAAAGAAAAAAATTGAAATTAAGCTCTGTGAACACCATAAAAGAAATAAACTTGCAATTGGCTGATTTAGAATCTGATCCTATGGAGAATATTGAAATTTTGGGGGGAAATAAATTTCAAGTAACTAAACGTCCTAACATAAGACATGTTAAATATGCGAATTTAAAGAAAAGAAAGGCTGACAATTCTGTGCAAACGGACCCTATTTCATTTTGTGACAACCACAATAATAGGAATACACCACTCCATAATAACAATAATCCTCAACACTCTTCTTGGAATAAGAAAATTGAGTATGACAAACGACGCCCGTGGACAAATAGTAATAGGAGAAAGTGGAATGGCGGACTGGCTAGTAGAAATTGGCACGCTGCTTAAAATAATAGAATTCCGATAGAGAATATGCCAGTAACATATTATATGAACTTTCCTCCTCCATCGTTGCCTCCTATTTATACGAATAAGAACATGTTCAATCCCTTTATTCCAATACCTGTTGCTACCTCTAATCAACAAGAGTCTCCAATGCCTATGCCTGTCATTACCACAGTAACTTGGACACTAAGCCCTCCTTATTCGGCGGTAGGAAGAAGTCCAGTAGGATTAAGTTATTCATCTACTGGCTTTACGACAAAATCGGACAATCATTCGGAAAACTTATCCAGCAGTCACCCTTAAGAAGAGATGTCGGTGTCTGCTCGTCAAATCTTCTTTCCTCAAATATAAACTACCATTTAAGTTGTCAACCATCTAGTGAAAGTAACGCTAAATTATCAAATGGTTTGTTGAACCGTTAAGTATACAATTTTTCGCACAATTCGTATTACAGGAAAATTTGGAAAATATTGATTTCAAAAAGTTTGGAATTTTTCCCTCGCCGACGATAAATTGTGAAATGGAGGACGGCAAATTAACTGCATTTTAGATACTGGCGCTGAAGTCAACCTTCTTAACTATAAAATTTGGAAGACTATTCAAGAGACCTTTCCAGCGGCCAAATTAAAGCCCGCTTCATCATTTAATTTAAAGGCTTTTGCCTGAAAGGATACTTTTACTATTAAGGGTTTTCAGAACATAACTTTGAAGATCCAGGACAATTTATTTGATGTTCCAATTTTTGTGGTGAAAGATATGCAGGCCGATTTGCTGTTAGGTTCATCTTTCTCTATAAAATTTGAATTCAAGTTGGATAGCGAAAAGAAGAAACTGTACTTACGAGATAATAACAAATCAGAGGTTGTTTTAGATATTGTATACCCTAAAGTGTTACTAATACAGTTCGATACTGAACGAGAAATTAATGAAACCCGCTCTATCTCCAGTAATTCTCTTGATAATGGAGAAATTCCGGAGACTGAGTTGATAAAATATGTAAAAGAAAGAAAAGATTTGGATGATAAGTCAAAAGATAAACTAATAAAACTTTTGTTAAAATACAAATATCTTTTCAATGAATACGCCAGAAAGATAAAACTTGAACCATATAAAATAGAATTAACTGATAAAGAACCTGTAACTGGTAAATTATATCCTATTCCTCAGGCTATGCAGGAAGACTTTCAAAAGGAATTAGAGAAATGGATGAGATTAGGAATAGCGGAAGAAAGGCCAAGTACCTATCGTAATCCAGTCCATTGTGTTCGAAAGGCATCTGGAGGAGTTAGACCAGTGATAGAACTTTGCCTGTTAAACAAAAAGGTTATTACACCCAAAATACAGGTTGAACCCATCGAATAAATTCTTGCCAGAATTTCTGGGGCAAAAGTATTCAGTTCCATGGATGCCACTATGGGATACTATGGAGTACCATTACATCCGGATTCGTATGAATGCACGAGTTTCGTATACTTAGGTTGTCAGTTTGTTCTCCGTAAATAACCTTCTCCTGCTATATTTCAAAATATAATGAACCCTTACTTCGGTTTAGACACTAGAAACTTTGTAACTGTTTATTTGGATGACCTTTTATGTTTTAGTTTAAATTTGGATGCTCATTTTGAGGATTTAAAAAAGGTGTTTAAAACTTTTCAACTTGGAAATTTTTCTCTTAATTTCAAAAAGTGTCAGTTCCTGAAAACAGAGATTCTCTTTTTGGGCCACGTAGTAAGTGGTGAAACGGTTAAACCAAATCCAAAACATAATGAAGTTATTCGGCAGTTTCCGACACCAAACACCAAGAAAAAAATTAAGATCATTTCTTGGAATTCTGTCATATAGAAGGAATTTTATTCCTGATTTTACAAGCTTGACAGCACCATTGTACAATCTTCTGAAGAAAAATGTAAAGTTTCAGTTAAGCCCTGAAATCGTAGAATTATGCGAGCAACTCAAGATATTACTGTGTGAACCTCCAGCATTAAATCAACTAGATTTTTTGAGAGAATTCCATTTATATTCGGACGCATCAGCTGAAAATTTAGCTGGGTTCTTAGCACAATATGGTAAAGAGAGTAAAGAAGATTTGTTGGTTTTACGGTATCCTAGTCGAAAACTAAATTCATATGAACTTTCGTATTCAGTTTTACAACTTCAGTTAGCAGCAGTTTTATTTCTATGTGAGCATTTTACATATTACATTCTTGGCAGAAAAATCATTGTGATAATAGTGCGGTAACCTACGCGTTTACATTGCAAAACATAGATTCAAGAACTACAAGAATGCTATTTAAGTTGCAAAAATTTGATATTTCATTCGAGCACATAGAATGTCATGATAATAAAATTGCTGACATCCTAAGTAGAAACACTCCAGAAACACCAGGAGAAGTAACAACTTGCCAGATAAATTTTCTTACAAATGATGAGTGGTTTGATAAAGAGGAAATTGAGGCTAAGCAGAAGTGCAATTCCTACTGTAAAAAACTAATTTGTAGAATAACTTCCAATCCGAAAGATCCTAATGTTCAGCTAGTTACTAATTTACTCTTTATTAAGGATAGAAAATCAAATAATTGGCTATTGGTTATTCCAGAAGATCTTGTTCTAAAATATGTTAAGAGGATTCATGAAGAAGGTCACTTTGGTGTAACTAAATGTTTGGTCTTTGCAAGAAAATTGTTCTTCTGGAAGAAACAAAAACAAACGTTTTTGAAGTATATCAAAAATTGCGAAATATGTGCAAGAACAAAGTTTTCAAACCGGGCTATTGCCAGAGAGGATATGCATATTGAAGCGGATAAACCGCACCAAAAATTATGTATTGATCACGTGGGAAAACTTCCTTGTAGTTATGCGTTTTACTACATATTATCAGCGGTGGATGTCTATACGAGATTTGTCTGTTATTTTCCATTGAAAACTTCAACAACTCCAGAAATTATCAAAACATTAGGTAAAGAATATTTTCATGTTTTTCCGTATCCGACGTCTATAATTTCAGAAAAAGATCCACACTTTCTATCCCATCTGTGGAAATCATATTGTAATAAACACGGAATTCACCATATGCTGACTACTTCGTACAATCCGAAAGGGAACGGAATTGTAGAAAGATCTCATTCAGAGTTAAATAGAATAATTAGAATGATGTGTCAAGAAAACCACTCTAAATGGAAAGACAGTATCAGAATAGCCCAGAATTTAATTAACCATTCCTATAATAGTGGCAGAGATTGTACGCCTGCTAAGTTATTTCTATCTTATTCAGCAAGCGACCGGTTTAGAGAAAATTTCTCGTGGCCTTCTGAAAATAATAATTTTACTATTAATAGGAGATATGTTCAAACAAATCCGAGAATTTTAAGCAAAAGATTCAGGAAGCTGAAAAAATCTCAAAAGGAACCTATAATTCAAGAAGGTAATTTAATTATGATAAAAACTCATCTATTATCAGATGCTTATCATAAAATAATACATAAATACATGCCTACATACACAGGACCATACGTGGTAACCAAAGTAAATAAAAATAATGTTTCACTAAAAGATTTGGAAGGGAGAGAAGCAACGAGTCAGAATTTTTCCAATATTAAAATCTTTGACTGTCACGGTGAGAAACCCGAAGAGCTACTTCTTAACTTTCAATAATGCTTTCAAATTATGTTTAATATTTTAAGTTTGTTTAACCTTTTTTAAAAATATATATAATTATATTTTTTGTCCGTCCGCGGAAAATGTAAAAGATCCTTCTGAATCCTTGACATTGAGTCTTACAGTTATCGATCGTGTGTTTTGTTGGTACTCCACGATGTAAAAAAATGATTTGCGTTTGTTTGGATATGAATTTACTAATTTTCTATTGTGTACAACCGTATTCTCAAGCTGTACCAGGCTTTAGTATCAACATTTATTTAGGAATTACGGGAGTGAATTTTGAATGTTAAATATGATTCAAGGCAATAATGTTCTTACAGAGATAAATTCTAGTTTGTTGATTGCTCGGCATTAGTTGTTAGGTGTGACGTATGAATATAATTTTGAAAAACCATAATCGGTTTATGCGTCGGGACGAGTGCTGCTATTATTCAATTTATGTTATAAAATTACATTTTGGGCCATTTCATCTATGCAAAATTATTGATTGGAACTTTGATAATGACAATAGAAGCAATGAAGTAATCTGAGTAGGACTTCGTACATGAATTTCAGTAGACTATGGACTTAACACCAAGATGATGATTCGTTTGTAATACGGTAATGTGGTGTTCCGACATCGTCAGATAATCTCTATCAGTCACGGGAATATACTGCAGGCACAACGAGGAAGTTTATTTGGGACTCGAACGGTGCTAGATGGTATAACTTTTATAAGGTAATCCCTAATCAATTATTTACTTCACAGGAGTTCGGATAGCTGCAGTGGGAATGTATGTGTCATTTAATGTTCGTGTGATGGTATGGCTGATATAAACTTTGTAATATTCGTCAGAACAAAAATTATAGTGTAAGATGACTTTTAAGCTAATATTTTTTTATACTGCAAGAAATATCCCAGTTTCTTACCAGGCCCTATTTATATGTATTAGGTCTAAGTAATGGATAGATGAAGATACGAGCTGCTGTGTTGAGGCCAAACTCACTGTCTAGGAAACTGTCATGTATATGCGATGATGGATGTTTCTTTGTTATTTCTGAGTCAATAAACATATTGAACAGGTTATTTTTATTTCAATTTAAACTCAGTTACAAATTTCTCAATTTAATTACTGACCTACAATACAAGATTTTTGTTATGAGAAAGGAGTAAAGATTTAATTTCACTGATGGAATTGCTGCTTAGGACAAGATTCTGGTAACTTCTGATCAATAAGGAGATTTTGCTTAATGTCAGTACAGTAGATTTCTTTCAAAATAAAGAATAGCGTAACATCAGTTTTTTCATTAAAATATATTTTCCATTTTTTCAGTCATAATTATTTAATATTTTAACTATTTATTTCTACTTTGGAATAATAATAATAATTATTATTATTATTATTGCTGCTATTATATTCTGTCGACCGGTAAAGAAAAAAATAGAAATTTATTTGTCGTAACAGAATTAATCGAACTGAAGAACGAACACTTATTCTTCTACAGAGGATCAGAATGTGGCAAGACCGGCGGAGTCGGATTTCTTATCAACGAAAAATTGAAAAACAAGGTCCTTGAGGTAGATAGTATATCTAGTCGAGTAGAGCAAGGCTTGTAGTCAAACTTCCCAGAGATATACTCTACAAGTAATTGAAGTGTATGCACCTACCACAAGCCGTTCAGAAGAGGAAGTGGAAGTGGAAATGGAAGATAGGTTGTTGTGAAAAAGTTGCAGGCCTTCATCCAGCAGTGGATTGACAATTGTTGACAATATATATATTGACAACCCAGCCACTCAGTGCCTAATTGGGGATGCAAAGTTGAGTGCAACTGGATGCCTTCCACTCACCATCTAGAATGAGTGGGACAAACTCAGATATTAATCTGCGAGAGGTTTCTCATTTGGGGATAATTTAAATAAAGATACGTCCACTTCATTAAAATAAAAACACTGTATTTCGTTATGCTTATGAGTGTACTGTAAGATTTCAGAACGTTAGTAATGACGGATATTAAGATTCATTTGCCAGACGGGTACAGAAACGATCAAGTATTGAGCTTTTGAATCCTGAATCGGTGCTACACATACCTGGATAAAACTGGTGTATTTCCCTCGTTGCTCCGGCGTTGAACTCGGCTCCTTTAAGCTGAATCTCCTTGCTGGTGGAAGACGAAAACGAACATTGAGGTATGGCTCCTCTCAAATGCTACTCTCTGCGTGATGTTCTACGTAGTTAGAATGATCCGGAATATGAAGTATTTTCTCCTCCTGTCATCTGGCTGATTCTCGAATAGAACTTGGTTCTCCAAACTCGAACCAAAGAATGATCACTGTAACTTGATCATAGACTCTACTATAGACTTCCTATCGACTCTCGATGAACTCTCTATCGAATGTCCAAGAACTGTCGATTCTCGAAGTACTGTCCCCTGTCGAATCTCTACGAACTGTCCTAAAACCTTCTCGTCCTCCAGTTTTGTTTCGCCTTGTCCAACCTCCGTCGTCTGCTTGTCGTCTGCTGCAGCACGTGCAACACCGTTTTCACATGGAGAGACAAATTCCTTCCATGTGTCAAAACTCAAAATTGCAATCCTCGACACGTTCTGATTTCCCGATTCTAAGCAATTCTCCGTACATCCGTAATCTCATGAAATTCGTGAAATCTTACAGATTCACTTTATACAATTTCTAGAATCTGGCTAATGTGAGGATAGACACATTGTCAACATTTCCTTCCTACATTGCCAGACTCTCAACGATGACATTCTTGTACACATGTGTTTACAATAAACTGCTGACACAAACATTAGCAACATTGTGCAGCTTGCATTTACTCGCATATACAACATTTAATTCCCATAACCTTAATAAATGATTTTGTGACATAAACATAAAATAGAATCAAAATATACAAATTACTTTCCTCGAAAATCGAGTACTGCTACATGGCCCCCCTTAAAAACTTGGTTGCTCCGCAAACCAAATTAGACCTCGTAAGAGGGCGATTTTCCATAAACACCCTGTACATGATATATATACTGAATCCATATTGAAAGATAAATATAAACTTGAAATAAAATAAAATAAAACATGTATTATTATTCAGAATAGTTATATAAATAGTAATCAATATTCCTTCACCTAAAATTATTCAAAAAATATATATATTTGAATTTTTAATCTTTCTCTTAATTCCTATAATTATAAAATACAAAAACTTCAAATGTAATGTAGCAAAGTATATCCTCACGACATCTAGTGAGTTTTCGCTGAAATACATGCTCATCACATTTGGTCAAGAGTGATTGTGCATAATTACATATATGTTAGTTTGCAAGTACTCTTGAATTATCTTAGCGACAACGCTTTTAGAATCTCAAGTTACCAAAAACTTCCACTACTCTGTCTGTCCATACGTGCCAACCAATGAATTTATTGGCCGTATCAGTACTGGTTCAACTTCATTTATTTCCACCGCTATGTGAATGGAAATCTAAAACAAAGACTTGTAACATAGTTTTCAGAACATAGTTAGTTAATATATTCACATTTGCACTGTAAAAACTTGAAAATATAATTGTTTTATTTTCATCAAAATTTTATTCACTGACATTTTAGCATGAACGGAAATATAATCTTGCCGCAGGGCGTTGGATATCCTGTAGATACTTCCAGCATAGTAACTGCAAGATCAACAGTTTTCAATCAAGTGCGTCAAGGTTAACCTGACTTCCTTTTCCTGCCTTTCTGTTCGCGCGTCACTGTTGACTGGATAACATCGAGTGTTAATATTCCGTAGCAATTATTACGTTATTAGTTTTAAAACACTGTAATTTATAATACAACGACGTCACACGGTGTATGTGAATATTCTTATCCGTGTCGAATGTTTGTTAAATTCACTACAATTGTTCCAATTCTTGATGTTTACTTTCGGGATTTCGTGCGGGATCTCATGCACTGCAGTAGTGTTACCGATATTCAAGGCTCATACTAGTACTCAACCTTTACTCTACCAATCTGGCATATCCGTTTGTGATTAGAATATTTAAAATGTGATATATTAAAATTAATAAAATATTATAAAGTGATAAAATATTTAAAAGTGAAAATGTTATTGGTTAATACGTGATATATCCTTAAATGAATATAATTACTTTATGGACATTACACAGGATTACACAATGGACTATTTACTGGATTATCTATATGGGTAAGTACAAAATTTACACGCGAATATATATTTAAATACTATGACTATTTACTTATTATTAACCTATAATTATTATTATCCCTAACACTTGTAAACTGCATACAAAAATTGATTGCGATTCAGAGAAATGATGGATTTAACATTTCCTTAAAATCCTGAAGGCTTTGGTTGTTAAATACGGCAGCCTGACTTGCCGTATCATCTCAATCAAGATTTGGCTACAGCTAGCACATTTATTACTATCTATATACATGATTTTACAAAAATCTGACCGGTTTTCAAATTTCAAAACTTGATTCTTCTCCATACTTGCATTTGATAGAACTATCGTGACGTGATTCCTTTTTTTTATCAATATTGAAGACGTGACTATTTATTCTCCTAGATCATAACCATAGACTACTTAGTTATTATATTATTTACTTATTTACTTATTTGCCTAATTACATTGTCTAGGATGGCCATTTCCATAACAATTTCACTAG
Source organism: Thermobia domestica (assembly GCF_964235325.1). Lineage (NCBI taxonomy): Eukaryota > Metazoa > Arthropoda > Insecta > Zygentoma > Lepismatidae > Thermobia > Thermobia domestica. The sequence goes on along the minus strand of NC_137454.1, from coordinate 342,437,610 downwards.
GTCAACAATTCATTTTATTATTTATTACTATTAATCTTCTTATCATATATTTATTAACTTATTACTCTATACTTATAAGTACATTAAAATATTAAATTATTAAATTATTTTAACAATGCCGACAGGGACTATAGCGTGTGAGAAGGATTACTTTCGAAGAAAATTCCAAACTACTTCATATTTCCAACTCGAATAAGTACTAAATCTGTTCAGGGCTTCTCGTGTGCAGGAAAAACCTCTGCATGTCCCCGATAACACTTCTTTTTTCTTTTTTCACTATTCTTCTTGCGCTTTATTCATATATATCTATCTACTTCTTATATTCTCATAGAGTATTCCTAGCGCTAACATATGCATAAATATTCATCTATAATTCTATTCGTCGATGCATGCTTTATTCTATAAACTCATTATTTACTTCTATCTTCTTACTCTTATTTACTTATTAAACATTATTCATTATTTATTATTTCTCTCTTCTTCTCTCTATCCACATTTATTATTAATTTTAGTCTATGTTATAAATCTACTGTTGGTTACTTCTTTACGTCTTACATCTTTAATTGTTTACATTCTAAATCTATCTTCTACTAAAATTTCCTACTTCTCAATACTCACATTCCTAAATCCAACTCTTTTCCTCTTTCTTTCTTACTAACACAAATGAACCGATTAATCTAGACAATTCTTACATTATAACAAGAAGAATATAACTATATTCTATTTCTCCTATATTTTAGATGCACTACTAACATCTCTTTCTCTTCTGACTATCCTAGTATTCCCTAGGATATCGAATGATTTACTCACTAATTATTACTATCTTAATTTTAATCTTACGCTAAGGGACTAGCTAAAAATGAAGGATATCTCCACCAAAAAAAATTTGCACGGCTTTACACGTGATGTACGAGTCAACTCCTGTGTCTCTTTTCAACAATCACGGAAGACTTATGTGGCACAATAAATAAAATATTCTCATCGACGTTCGGTAATCGCCCAATTTTAACTCGACGAGAATGGGATTTCCTTTCTGATTAGAGTTTCCCCTAATGAAAGGTTTGCCTAATTATCGGGATTTCTTAATTTTAACTTATGTCTAGATTAAATCTACTTCAATTGCATCATTCATTTCTTGTTTTTTTTTATTCTTTCCTTTTCTTACATCTAATATCCTAATGCAAAAACTAATCACAAAATCATTCATATTTCATTTTCTTTGTTTTGCTTTTCTTTTCTCCATAGTCTTTTCTACTTTTATTACGTCACTATTACATTAAAATTATATGCCATAAAGACATACTGCAATAAAACGAATTGAAAGTCAGATTTTCCTCTTCCAATATTAATAATGCTACTATAACTACCCATATACTTATGTCCTCTATTACTAAAACAAAATTTCTTATAATCAAATTATTAACCTAACTAAATACTTAAACATTAATAATTACTAATAATATCTATCCTTACCCTATACATATAAAACTAATAATAATAATAATATCTATACCATTCTCTTATTTTACTTCTTCCTGGTCTTTAAGCTGACAACCATGGTGTTCGCTTTTTAAAGAATAAAGCAAAAGCTACTAAATCTAATAACGATTTATCACTCGCTACTATGATTTTTGCTTGTTTTTCATACAGAGCTACGGTAGTAATAAAATCTGAGATTTTCACTGCCTGAGTACAGATAAATCTATTCCTAAATCGATCTAGCCATTGATTTACTAATTCTTGACTCGCTCCACTAGTGAATAAAGCACATACCTTATATTTTAATTGATCTTCCTTGATCGCAAAAAATATGGCATTGCGTATCAACGTATTTGTTTCTGATATACCAGTAAGTATAGACAAAAAGTGTCTCCTAAATCCTAACTCTACAAGATCGTCTACGCTAAAATTCTTTTCTGAGAATTCAATTAGGTAATAATTCTTGTATCTACGTCCCAGAACGTTATCTCTGAACGTCTGTTCCTTCGTTTCGTCGTAGGTTGGATAATATTCAGCAAAGTACTTTAAAACACCTAAATCTAAGGAATAATACCTTGACTTGCTGAACATAGTCGCGGGTTTCCCATTATCCTTAAGAACAGGATAATGCACCCTGTGATTATTCTTTAAAGACAACATTGTAAGAACTTACTGCTATTTTCTACTAATTGAATACCAAATTGTTTAGTTTTAAGATTAATATAGGTTATATTTAATCTATTACACAGTAACTGCTTTGTCTTTGTTATTCTTCCAGCTCTGCTTGTAACCTAGAAACGGAGCAAATAATTCGTGCGGATCTTGACGTAAAATGAACAATCGTGTGCCGTCGTGTCTAATCGGCTACACTCGTGTTTAAGCGCTTGAGCCACAATCGTCGTTCGCTCAGCAAATCCTGTCTGATTCATGCATCCCGTTCTGTGTATTCAGAACGTAACAACAAACTTATTTCACTACTTTTCTTTTCTCTTATTATTATTATTCTAAACTTGTAATATATTATCACTATATGTGTTACTATTATTAACCTGAAGATTATAAAACAAACTACCATGAAATTACTACGTTTGGTGAACGTAATCCGTTATTTAATTTAAAAATATCACTGAAACACATTCCTGTTATACAATCGAGAATCGAACTCAGTCGTAACACTTGTTATACTGTTATACTTAATCGAAATGAGGGTGGGATGGGTGGGTTTCATTTACAAATATATAAATTACTAATTTAACATACTTCACCATGAATGGGCGGGTAGGGAGGGTTTTTAAATTTACTATTGTTTTAAATTTTCTGAAATCGCATAATTCACTACTATCACACTGGAATCGCTACCATGACTTTTACGTCTAACAGTATTTCCATCATGGATGGGCGGGAATTTTTAATTTACTTTACTAGACTATTTAACTGGGATTAACCCAACGCATCTGCACCATGGGAGGGATTCTAATCGTGTCTACTGGGAACGATACAATTGCAAAAGCAAACCAGCATCTACAACCATGAACTGAATTACTCCTGGGATCGTTACAATGGTCAAAATGACCTCACAGCATCTTCAACATGACAACCCAGCCACTCAGTGCCTAATTGGGGATGCAAAGTTGAGTGCAACTGGATGCCTTCCACTCACCATCTAGAATGAGTGGGACAAACTCAGATATTAATCTGCGAGAGGTTTCTCATTTGGGGATAATTTAAATAAAGATACGTCCACTTCATTAAAATAAAAACACTGTATTTCGTTATGCTTATGAGTGTACTGTAAGATTTCAGAACGTTAGTAATGACGGATATTAAGATTCATTTGCCAGACGGGTACAGAAACGATCAAGTATTGAGCTTTTGAATCCTGAATCGGTGCTACACATACCTGGATAAAACTGGTGTATTTCCCTCGTTGCTCCGGCGTTGAACTCGGCTCCTTTAAGCTGAATCTCCTTGCTGGAGGAAGACGAAAACGAACATTGAGGTATGGCTCCTCTCAAATGCTACTCTCTGCGTGATGTTCTACGTAGTTAGAATGATCCGGAATATGAAGTATTTTCTCCTCCTGTCATCTGGCTGATTCTCGAATAGAACTTGGTTCTCCAAACTCGAACCAAAGAATGATCACTGTAACTTGATCATAGACTCTACTATAGACTTCCTATCGACTCTCGATGAACTCTCTATCGAATGTCCAAGAACTGTCGAATCTCGAAGTACTGTCCCCTGTCGAATCTCTACGAACTGTCCTAAAACCTTCTCGTCCTCCAGTTTTGTTTCGCCTTGTCCAACCTCCGTCGTCTGCTTGTCGTCTGCTGCAGCACGTGCAACACCGTTTTCACATGGAGAGACAAATTCCTTCCATGTGTCAAAACTCAAAATTGCAATCCTCGACACGTTCTGATTTCCCGATTCTAAGCAATTCTCCGTACATCCGTAATCTCATGAAATTCGTGAAATCTTACAGATTCACTTTATACAATTTCTAGAATCTGGCTAATGTGAGGATAGACACATTGTCAACATTTCCTTCCTACATTGCCAGACTCTCAACGATGACATTCTTGTACACATGTGTTTACAATAAACTGCTGACACAAACATTAGCAACATTGTGCAGCTTGCATTTACTCGCATATACAACATTTAATTCCCATAACCTTAATAAATGATTTTGTGACATAAACATAAAATAGAATCAAAATATACAAATTACTTTCCTCGAAAATCGAGTACTGCTACAATATATATATATATATATATATATATATATACTAACTAAAATGCAAGTTCCTCGCAAAGTACGACAAAGTTTGTTAAAAATATTTGAATCCCCCAACTCCCCATACAATTGCCCGATTGATTACCTAATTTATATTGACTAAATCTATTCTTTGTTCATGTCATAGTCACTGTTATTTTTTTAAACTCCCCATCACTTACCATACCAGTGGGGGCTAATTTTACGGTAATTGCATGGGGAGTCACCAGTCATCTCCCTGACCCAGAAAATTAAGAATTCGACACAAATACCAGTCGTTTTCGATTATTTGCATATGTCATCCCCCTGTGACCCTCTTGGGGAGGAAAGATGTATCTCATCCCTACAGGGGTGTAGGCAGCAGGTTTATGTGGGAGGGGCTCGTCGTTTTTCAAGGGGGCAGTTACAAAGCCAAATGAAATTATGTTGCAGCTAGTGTTTTTGAGGCCTAAAATAAGGAAAATTTCGGTTTCCTTCGGGAAACAAAAAGCACTGGTTTCTAGCTTATTATTATAATTATTATTATTATTATTATTATTCGCCTTTTCTCCATAAATTACATTCCAGTTAGTTTTTATTATGTTTAACCAATAATACTGTCCCGGACCAAACATACCTTTGTGCATAACTATTTTAGTTTAAGCCCTTGTACACAGGCTCTCAATCTACATAAAGCTGATTTTCTTTGAAATTTCCCTTCTTTTAAGATTTCGTGAGAAATAATTATTTATTATTCGTGACCTAAAAAACATAATTATTTTATTAATATCCATGTCTCATTTCCTCTTCTAGGGGCCGTCCACATATTACGTAACGGTATTTTTGACCAATTTTTAAGCCCTGCTTGTCACATTTCGTAACGCAAGGCCGAACCCCTCCCCTTTCTTACGTAACACTTTTTTATTTTTGTTTTTTCATTATTTTAATTTTTTAGGGGTTATTACAATCAAAAAAACTATTTTTAATGGTAGATCTTTTTATTACAAAATGCTTATATTATTGTGAATATATTTGTAGCGTTTTTCGCCAACAAATCGTAGTATTAGAAAATGGTAGACTCGTAATAATATTTTATCCCCATAAGATGGTTTAATTAACCAATCCTAATGCTTCAATACTACTGTCGTTCGCCCTGCCCTACTTCAATACTACTGTCGAAAATACTACTTCATCTTAGGTCACTGGTGATTGGGAAAGAGAAAGTACTGCGGAATATGCAGTTAAAACGGGATTTAAAGAAATAGCATCGTCCTCTTCTTCCGAGATCCAAAATGCTTCGTGCATTTGAAGTTCGCCAGTGTCAACGATGCAAAGTTTTGTTCCTCCTCTACCATAGATTCGAAGTGGCTGAACACGTGAAGAAGCAGGACATCTCGTTTGTGAACAAGCTTACAAGCATCTTATTTGCACTTCGGACTTCAGTTTACTGCTTTACAAATTCTTTTTTTCCTAAATCAATGCGAGAATGCGAATAAACTCGATTTCTTCAGAAATATTCAAATCCAAAAAAAATAATAATAAAGTAGTACGACATTAATATTTGACGAATCAGGTTTTTAATATCCTTAGGTCTGCAAATGGTGCATCGTTCCGCGGAAAATATTATTTTACGAAAAAAGGTTCCTTCTATTTCATATGCGAAACTTCTTCGAAGAAAAGAGTGGGTAATGATTCGAATCAGAAGTTTTAAATAACTTTCTCAGAAATTGCGATACAAGTGGGAACACGAAGGAATTTTAAAGCGTTGGGTACGATCACTAACAACTAACTCCAGAAAAGCGTGTGGTGTGAATGCAATGCTGCGATAGCCACAAAACGGGGTTTTATTTTATTGTAATACACACAGGGTTCTTCACCAGTCATGCAGGTGTCTAGTGCGTCTTCGAATCTCTTCTGTATGATTCGATTTATATAGGCGATAGTTCGCAACTTTTCAAAATAATGGTAATATATATCTATCTATATATGTGTATATACACGATGAACGGTAACTACGTGGACGAACTTGGACGGGTGATAGTACATCTTAAAAAACGGGAAAAAAGTCCTAGTGAAATTCCGTTCCGTTTAGGAATGACAGAGTGTTGAAAGCGTGGGAACATGAACTTCAGAGGCCAACAGCTTACAAACAACACACCGTAGAGAGTGCGGTTAAAAACGTCACTTAGAAAGTCGTACCTATTCTATTGTAAAACGCAGCTACGTGTGCGCACGGGATTAACAACCTGTAACACTTCTTTCCTTTACAACATGTCCGAAAATCCCTTCGTTCCTTTGGGGAATCCCGTACGCATGCATAGCTATTAGTATCATTGTTTTATGGTAGTATTTATAGTACCTTGTTGAAACGTTGGTCTTCAAAGTGTCAAATATGAATCGCAGTAAATTCTGTAATCTGCTCTAAAAAATAAATAAATAAATAAATAAAATAAACTATACTGTTTTCCGATTGGTATAAGGAGGAGATACCATACTATTTTTCGATTTGTATGGTAAAATAGTATTTTTACATACTATTTTACCGTAAATTATTAATTATATGTAAACTTTGCTATTTTTGAGTGACTGAAGAGAGGTAATCTTACAATGACGTTTTAAAAGCTGGTCATTTGGGGGGCCAGGAAATCATTTGCGGGGCCTGGCCCCGATGTGCCCCCTCGTGGCTACACCCCTGTACCCCTACAACATTTTTTCCTGGTTATAAGTAAAATGTAATTGATCCACAATATAAGTAATATGTGTGATTAAAATTGATCCGCACGTTCCAGAGTTATGCTAGACAATATATAGATATATACAGACACACCTACATACATTATTTTTACATATAATCCTGTGACCCTTCTAGGGATGAAAGGGATATCTTTCGCCCATACTGTTTGTTTCCTCACTGTAAGTAATACGTGTACCAAGTTTGGTTGAAATTGCTCAAGGCTTTCCAGAGTTAGAACGGCTAGAACATATACACCCATATACATAGGGTCTACATACGTCTTTTTTATTATATACAGTACATCCACGTTTATCCAGACTATCTGGGACCAAAGGCAATTTGGAAAATCGAAAATCCGAATAATCCTGATAATAAGCAAAACAAATCCTGAGTCAATTCACTTTAACGTCTTTTGAGTAAAGCTTTCTAAAACTCGATAAGAAGCATTTTATGTACAGTATTACCATAAGTTATTGTTAAAAAATGGGCGCGTTTGCTTATCATGTTTTAAATCCTGAACAATTATCTGAAAAAGAATTTAGAGATTTACAAAACGAATTGAATGATATCAAACTAATGTTTTTAGAATTTTACATCGACTACAAGAATGGGAAAGCTCAACTTGATGAAAGAGCAAAATATCATCTTAATAAAATACACGAGCTGTGGAATAATGCATTACCCTATAAGAATTTAGACTACTATTTTAGTTTTAAGAACCATCATATTTTTATTAATCATATTAATAATAAGAAGTGGAGTGATTATATAAGTGCATTTTTGAAATGGAGGGTAAGGATGATGCCTTATGCAGATTGGAAGTAAAGCTAAATAAACATTTGTTTTATGAAATTACTCATAAAACGCTTATATCTAAAACTTATAACTTATAGCGCTGTCTTTGATTGAAAAAATAGTTTTTGTTTGATCGAAATCGGCTCACAGATGGCTGAATGATGATAAGTTAAAGTATGTTGATTCGCTGGTTACACCAGACGCACATACATATATTCAGCTTTCAAACCAGTTTCAGCTCAGAGAAGCAAAAGAGTATACAGTCTCTCGCTTTCCCTTCTCCTCACACTAACATACATATATATGCATTAGCCTCTTCCTTCAACAGAATTTGTAGCTAGCAGCGGACAGGGAGCGCTGTATATCAATGACGTAGTCTCCTTTGGAGAGAATACATCATACATGACGTCATTGAATCCGTGACGTAGTCTCCTTCGGGGAGAAAACGTAATACATGACGAAATATCTCTCGAGTTTCTTTCTTTTTCCTTCCCGTCAGCTCTGAACGACAGAGAGGTTTATGCAATAGAAACAGAGAGAGAATGATTAACGGCTGCATATAGCTCGGGCGCTGTATTCTTCGCTAAACTTTTCTCTCGTAACGATCAGAATTCGAGCGAAAAATATCGCGCTGTTACACGGCGGCCTTGTCGACAGATTCACTATTTAGTTCCAAAACGTGCCACATGCACGCGCTAGTGTTCCATATACAAAATGTATTTCTCACATCTTTTTCTCTCTCTTTCTCCCACACATCTCTAGATTTGAAAGCATTTATTGATACCAGATTTCAATAACTGAGTTGTATCTGTATATCCAAAGGTCTTAGCTTTTATGGCATTACCATAAAAACGCTTATACACTTAGAACATATTTAAAATTACAAGTTCGGGAACTGATAATGGAATCTTCTGTTAACCTCGTTCTCTATAGGAAACAATGACTTCTTAAACTCTGTCCACTGATCATAATTCAAGCTAAATAGACAACCGTTAATATCAAAAACTACTTGAATTTCGGTTTGCACATTTTTCACAATTACATTGAAGTTATTAGTAAGAATGAACTTTTTTTGAAGATCCGTTTTAATCGCTCTATTTTTTACTTCTGACAACATATTTTTGTTCATTTTTGTTCATTTTTTGCATTCACATACAGAACTCAACAGTTGGATAATTATCTTTTAAACCAGTGTATTTGATTTTTATCCTATCTTTAACGATCTCATCAATCATTTTATCTGTTAAGTGTTTTGTAAATCTAGGTGGAAGAAAAACCTTGAACAACTCACACTCGACCAAAATGCTCTTTCCAAACTTAGTTTTAATCTTTTCCATTTTTACAATTTTATATTCCGTATTTAATTCTAATTCTCTTAATCCAATAACCTGTTTTTGTTTAAGACTTCCAAGCTTGTTTAAAAAATCAACGTGTTTTGCCATCGTATTTATTATATAGAAAATCAACGGTCACTCTTCAATTTTTATCTTCACTAAAAAATATTTAATCATTTTTATCAATTTCGTTTGATGGAAAAACTTCCATAAAACAATCGTTAATGAAAACAGTTTGAGGATGCAAGGGTATCTTTTCGATACCCTTTAAAGTCGCCTATGGTTAACTGATAAAGGGCCAGTAATACTGGACCTTAGATTCTTGAACCGTAGGGTGAGCAAAACGCTCACCCTTTAAAATCTCTATATGTCCGTTTAAATTTTGTTAACTATCTAAAACTCTTCTACTACTTTCTCATTCTTGGGATCATATGTAAAGTTCTTTCGCCCAATTAAAATCGCATAACATATAGTATCAGCAGCCACAGCTTCTGCAAAGTCTACAACAATCTTTATGTTTGTTCTCTCATTTACCGATACATTTTTCCTCTTACTACAATTAATCACATACATTGGTCTGTTATCTATAAACTCTTTAGGGTCATAGTACATTTCCGTGTTGCCACATGTTATTCTCTTAAACGCAGTATAATCTTCGTACATCTTAAAAAATCCTTGTTAGCAATATCTAAGTTTCTGGATTCTTTTGGAAATACCTCATTCCTCCCATTCTTAAGATAGATATTCTTTACCTTACAATGATCAAACTTACTTGCATCCGCCGTTTGTTTGCCACTTCTATCAGTTTGGAACATTACAACTACGAAATCAGGCATATCAAATTGTCTAGAATTAAATTGAGTAGTAACACCAAACTCCAAGAAAGAACCTGTAACAGTCTTTTGAACACATTGATAAGTATGGAATGAAAACATGATTTTTGGTTCTTTAAGAATATTCAACTTTAACTCGTTTTCATAATTAGATTCGTATTCAACAATAGGCATTCTTATCTCCATACTTTTTATTGTTATTTTTCCATTATTAGGAGCTGCTTCCGAACCAGTCCATTTGTACAAAACATCGTTATTGTTGTTAGCTTTTGTAAATGTTATTCTCAACCCACCTTTCCACATATCCTCTTTATAATCACTTAACAAGCCTGGAATTAATCTTAATGGATACAAAACACTAAAGTCCTTTCTTAGACCAAGTTTATCATCTGTTTCAAATCCTGCTTGTTTTAAATATTCAACTTCTGGCTTGGAAATCTTTAATGTTCCGACAGCTGTAGATGTTATTCCTGGTAGTTCAATCTTATCTATAACAACTCCATGTTTTCTAACCTCAATTTGAGAAAAGAAGAATGGGAAGAAGTTATCTACAAGTTTTATAGTATCGTTTGCACCAAATGTTCCTCCAACTGATGCACCAACAAGTTCAAAAGTCATATGACAATCTGCTTTGTGTGGATGTATGAAACCATCCCCCACATTGAAATCAAACTCAATATCTTTGTTAGCTTCATTCAAATTATTAAATGTTCTTGTGTTAGCTTTAAAACTCTGTAACTCATAACTCTCAACACTATCCATTTATTATAAAGAAAATCTTGAAACATCGTTGATAAAAACTGTTTGAGGATGAACGTTCTGTAAGGGGGGTTAAAACTCCCCCTTGGCGCTTTTATGGGACATACCCATAAAAGAATCATACATAATAACACAAGATCATGTAGACGAAGAAGATAAGAAAAATTTTCAGAAGTTAAGAGCGCCAATTCACCGCTCTTATAATCCCCATCCCAACTTAAACTTAGCATTCATAGCAGTACCAACCCCAAAAGCAGCTAATCGTTCACCAATTGGCGCATCACTACTAAATGCTCTTTTCCATGCTTTAGTTTCTAGTTCCTTATCTGCAATATGTCTCGACTTTGTATCTTTATTGTCTCTGTAATATATACCGTAGGAATAAAAATAAATAGTCATAACTTAACATAGTTTTTGAATTGATTTAAAAAAATCAGGATAATTAAGGATTATGATTTTGAAGTTCATTGAAACAAATAATTGTTGGTAAAGATCACCAATCTTTTGTTAATACATTAACGGTATTTTGTTAAGCCCAGAACCAAGTAAATTCCTTAAAAAAAACTTGCAATGATAATATTGCGTCGTGGTGTTTAAGCAATTAACATATAGGCCTGGTATAATTTTTAATAAAGGTTTTTAGGAAAGTAACTTTAACCAGACTAGGGGGCGGAAAAAATTATTGGGCCTAGGGGCGCCAAAATGCTAAATCCGGCCCTGAATGTTTCACGTTATACTTGTACAGGAAAGGAAACGGAAATCCGGCAACGTCACGCTTATACACCATTAGGTTTCCCCTAGACGTCAAGAGTTTTGAGCTGGTCTGTAATTCTACATTATACAGGGTGCATGCAAGAACTTGATGTTTGACAAAAACATATTTTATTTTAAAGATAGGCATACTACGCTTGAAAATTTCCTTTGAACTAACTCCACGAACATAATAATAGTCATATTCTGTTTTGTGCATGCTACAGTATGGATGGTGTCTATTCAGGCTTGTATTTCCCATTAGGCTGACCATGCCCGTGCGTAGAGCGCATTTTTTTAAAGGGCGCCAAATTAAAGAAACTTCAAACTTTTTTGAGTTTAAAACTTAAAAAAGCAAGAGCAAAATAAAGGATCTTTTACGTTTGATAGAAGTGTCATCAACTTCAAATCTATTCAGAAATGTTGAATAGAAGCGCTCTGAATCTACTCAGTAATGATACAATTGAAGGAAAAAAAGAGGAAAGATTGGAATTTTTGGAGGGCGCTGAGCTTCTAAATGCGGCTGCTGTGTCTATTCAATGCCAAATTCCGAAAATATACAAATTCCATTTTTCATAAAACAGTGCACAATTTTGTACATATCATCCCATCTAGTGAGATAATTATGAGAAGTTAACTGTGTGTCTATTTTATTCTATTTTTCTGATTTCTTTATGGAAGAAAAAATCTACTTGTTATCAAACGTAATAAATATATTATTATGCTATCATTCTCACAAAGATGTAGATTAGTTTCGACTAATTAAAATGAATGAAATTTTGTTTTTGATCGAATGACAGCCAAATGACTCAACCTATTAACATGCATTTTTGGACCTAGTTAGTACCTACCTTGAACTAAAGTTTCATTATGTCGCTTTTATTAAAAAGAGTGTAATAAAGAAGCAAAAGTTAGAATTTCACCCTGCAACAGTAGATTCATTAGATAATAAATTTAAACATTATCTGCTTTCCTCTTTTCTACGTCATAAAATATTCTTAAATGTTTCTAAGGTATACGCTCTAGATAAACTACATAATGCCACTGAGAAAGACATGAAACTTAGAAAGGAAAAACAAGCATTCTATGCTCAACGACAGACATAGAACAGCACAGGAAAATGAAATTACACGGAATTGATTAGACAACGAGAGAGCACTTTTAACACTTGGGTAGAGTTGAGTTCTCACAATTTATTTAGGTATCCTAAAGAAGGGAAAGTGGGACCATTTACATGTTTCAAAAATTTCCCATTCTTTTACTTCTCTGATAGAAAAGATGGGCATTCAACCAGTCTTTTAAATGAAACAAAGAATTTGAGTAAAGAAATTATGCCTGATACTATTACATTACTCATAGCATCCTACTTTCATTATCTTCTCTTTAAGTAGTTTACCCAATCAATCATATATTACAACAATCAGTCTTGTCGTTACCTGAGTAGAATATTATATTTGTCAGCTTATGAATTCCTTATTAGAGTTCGGGTACACTGACTTGATGACCGAGGCGATGAAATTGTAGGTAGATATAAGCTAACACAACACTGTATTGACTACACAAGAGTTGCGAGATCTTAAGATTTTGAAACTGTCAGGAACAGAATCTACTGTGAATTAATAAAAGCAGAATATACTGATGTCAGGAACAGAAGCTACTATCAACTAATAAAAGCAGAATACACTGATGTCAGGAACAGAAGCTACTATCAACTAATAAAAGCAGAATATACTGATGTCAGGAACAGAAGCTACTGTGAACGAATAAAAGCAGAATATAGTGATGTCAGGAACAGAAGCTACTATTAACTAATAAAAGCAGAATACACTGATGTCAGGAACAGAAGCTACTGTGAACGAATAAAAACAGAATACACTGATGTCAAGAACAGAAGCTACTGTGAAAGAATAAAAGCAGAACGTACTGATGTCAGGAGAACCTGCTGAGAACGAATAAAAGCATGCTGCAATAATTTTTTTTAAACTTATGATAAATGATGTAGGACTGTTAGAAATGTAAATTCTTCATTAAAATATAATTAATGAGCAACAAAGATTTTAGTAACATACTTGATTATTTGGATTTAATTTTAGCGTATTTTTAGTATTGAGGCTATATGATACGTGGGACGCGAACCACATGAGCTCCCACGGGGATTTTAATATTGTTTTGTGAGTGTATTTATGTGTTGCAGTTAGTTTTAATGAAACTTCCAGTTACCAACAAAAATTCTTCTACTTTACAATCAGGAATGATATGTGTTTGTTATAAGTAAATTCTGAATATCACACTTATTCCTTTTTCTTTCCCTAAAAGTCGTAAAATTTCCATTTTCTTTCTCTGAAAAATCAAGCATCCATGACTTAACAATAGTTCATGAACCACCATTAGCTAATGTCTTTTGTATTTAACTATGTGACGGTTTGTCACAATGTATTTAGGTGTAATTCCAATCTAGCCAGAGATAAAGTCATTATAGTTATGCTATAACTTCCAATCAAACTTCATGAATTTCTACCAAGTACAGATTATTTCGTTTCACTTCTTCTTTGATATTTCCCTCTTTGTGACACCTACGTAAGCTCTGTTATTCCTAATTCCTTTCTTCTTGTTAAGGAATCTGGTTTACCAAAACTTTTTTATATTACTTTGGTTTGTGTCTCTTCATCCGTTTGGGAGACAGAAAATTTCAAAAACTATTTAAGAGATCATAATCAACTTTGGCCAATTCATAGAGGTTAAAAAGTTAAGGATTGAGATCGTTAATGGAGGTGATGTTGAAACGTTAATCGTTAACGTTAACGTTAATCACTATGAAACGAAAAGATACTTGTCAGCAAGAAGCTGTTCCCTATAATCACTCAAGCTCGTAAGAATTCTTTTCATCTTCATCCTTAACTCACTGTTAAAGCCGAAAAGAATAAATATCCGCTACAACTCCTGGTTTCAGTATTGATCTACATAGAATTATAACGATAAAAGATAGACAGAGGTGGCTTTTTGGAATCAATTTAGTATTATAAGAATGAATAGATACCATATTCTCTCTCGACTCCCTATTCAAACCAAAAGAATTTCCGGGTTCGATTCGTGGCGGGAACAATCGGTCCAAAACATGTAACAGCTTTTTCAGCTCAGTCATCCTCAGTAAGGTTTTCCTGGTTTTTCCCTCACTCCCACCAGGTAAATACTGGGATCGTATCTAACATAATTGTCCCAGGCCAATTCCTTCCTTCTTCATTCATTTTTTCCTCTCCATTTACCCGGGCAGTGTGATCACCGAGGGACGTCATCCCTCATACGTGTGACGGACCAACATTTTCTATCTAAATAGTGGGAAATTTCAACATTATACAAATTTCCCTCTTTACCCCCTTTAGGTGCGTAATTTGCGAAAACATTAAAATATATGTTTAGTTACCCGCTTTGTTAATGGGAAGATTAAATGTCGACTTTCAAATTCCTAATATCTACAACTTGTGAGACACTCTATTCTTAAAGGAGAAAAACTATGCTTTATTTCATCTTTACTTTCGATACTTATTATTAAAAATCCTTCCATATCCATTACTTTCGCGACAAAATGATCCAAATTTCACATTTCTATGTATAATGGTAGAAATAAGAACCAGAATGTATCGATGCACATGCTGGAATTTATTTGTAGATAGAGAAATTCAAAATATATTTTATTTGTAGCTGTTGATCATATACATTATAACTAAACTAGTACAGTTATGATTTGTGTAACATACAAATAAAATATATTTTGAATTTCTCTATCTACAAATAAATTCCAGCATGTGCATTGTTCTTTTAAGAAATAGCTGGTAGGCTCTAATCCAAACTTAAAAATTTCTTTAGGTATTTTTGAAACTTGACTTGTATAATATACATAATCACTTTGAAACCGCGCAGTGTAGGCCTATTTAGTGGGGAGTTTGCAGTGTCTTTACAAGTGTTAAAGGAATATACAAACATTGTACTGTAAGAAAGCTATTTAAAAGAAATTTCGAATTAATGCTAAGCCAAGTGTACAAAAACTTCATGTTTTTCGTTGCTGACTTATCAGAATACTTCTTATTAAGTTATTCAACATCTTTCCAGAACATAAAGAAAAATAATTTTGTTAGAGTGAAATATAACAAGAACAAAGATTTTGTTAGTTGCATGTGGCAAGCCATAGAAAGAGATGAGTGAAACAGAATAATGTATTTAAAATACCCCAGCGACATCATTACACTAGCTCCTAAACAAACAAGAGGGATTTTATGCCATATTATTTTTGAACTATTAAATTGCCTGATAGCACCTGCAACCCACAAGACAGCGTATATGTGCTGGTTGCATATGGAGTCAGGCAATCCAGTAGTTTCAAAATAATTCGGCTTAAAATCAGAACGGATAGGGCAGGGTAAAATTTCTCAACCTCTCGTACGCGTACCATTGGTGGTACGAGAGACACTGCTGGGCTGTAGCCACGGCTTTCACGACTTGTATGCAAAAATATTCTTTAGCCTGAGGCAAAAAGAAGAAGAAGAAAACAAAATGTGGCAAGGTCGAATACCTAACTCGACATTTCTTTCATCTGGTAAAGCCATAAAACTTTTATTGGTGTTTGCTACTACCTACCTATTCGAATATGCTTTGTCTTCCATCAAGATATCAAGAACAAGTACAGGAATAATTGACTGTTCAACCCAATTTAAGACTGAAATTAAGTCTATTGAAACCAGACATTAAGGAGCTTTGTTTTGCTGAACGAACACAACCTTCACACTGAAGAATAAAGGGTATGAGCCATTGCACTAAACTTTGTCGCTCTCATTTCTTAAAGTGTCTCATATCAAGCTGTAATTATTACGGAACCATATATTTACGAAGTATGAACAAGATTATAATAGATGTTTCCGGAAAACTGTGTCGAAGAAAACAACCTCCAAAAGCAAATTGTGTTTGTCATGAGAAATTTTTAATGCCATATCGTTGAGATATTCCATAGATGTTAATTTATGAAATATGAACAAATTAAAATACATTGTCTTTGAGAAAATAATTCGGTAAAGACTCACACAAGAGAGTAACTACCCCTTGTGGTTTTTAAAATTAAAATACCCCGTATTATAGGCTTTTAAACGCAACATTTATTTCTCAAATATGAACAAAATTGTCTGAGTCATTTTTTAGAAAATCGTATGGAAATAACACTCTCATTTGGTGCGTATACGAGCACAACACAGCAGGCTGGTTTCAGGTTTTGTTTGATGGCGTCGGCGGGTGAGGGAGATGCTCCGATATAAGCAATAAGCAACAGTTCCCCTTTTACATTACTATATATATATATATATATATATATATATATATATATATATATATATCCCTTTCCGTACAGGAAACTTTTTAACATTTTTATAAATCCCCTACAAACTTCAACCACAAATAAGAAATATGTACTCTCGTATGGGATTGACGCATCTGTACGACTCATGTAACCCGCAAAATTGTAGTCAGCGTACTTCAAATTATATTGCCGTAGCCAAACTCCGTCCATAAAAATTGTTGTGTGAGTACTGCAGGATTTTGAAACGTGGATTTTTAGATAGGACATCTATAAGTTCCTAAGTGAAGTCTTGATCCGACTACAGTACATACCATAGTTTTGGAGCTACTAACCTTTAAAGTTAATTTTTCATGTTTTCGGCAGCCTATAACTCCAAAAGAAAGCATTTGTGTACCCAGATTGGTTTATACTTTTTGTCTTATCTTGGTGTCTGGAGTTACCTCCCAAACGTTCTCGGTGTTGTTTTGAAACACACTGTATATCTAATTGACAAAAGGAAAGTAAGACAATTGAAATCATATAGGCCATATAAAAATATAATAGCCTATAGAGTAAAATATGATCAATTTAAATAGTATGTAGCCTATGTATAGGTCTATATGTTACGAACTTAAATACATGAAAAGTAAAAAGAAATAATTAGTATTCCAGTACTTCAATATACAGTAACTTGTATTGTAGGAATAATATTGTTTATTGTTATTATTGATTCAGCTTCTACCACTCCTCCGAGGTCTACTACTGCTGCACACATTTAATATATATTTTTGGTTTCTTTTAGCTACCTCGAGAAAATCAGTCTTCACCAATTACAAAATGATTTTAGTTTTTTTTGGGGGGGGCAACCGCATTGGTACTTGTCTGCCACTGGTTTGAGGTTTCCATTTATTTTCAAGGTTGTGTATACTAACGGGGGAACGAGACTCCAATGATGATAATAATAGTAATACTGGTTAATACAAACTTTATCAATAAATACTAGAGAAATCTGCGCTCTCTACACAGCGCATCATTCACATTTAAATATGAATCTCCTTGTCATTCCTCACAACAACTGTACATGTCCCTTTACAGACACAACTGAAAGATGTTTCGATAAAAATCGGCAAGGAGTACTATAAAGAGAAGATTTTTCGATTATTTTTCAATATCTCACACCGTTTGTAAGATTGGGCCGACTTCCGGTTGGAAAAATGAAATCTTTGAGTGTGACGTCCCACAATTATGCCGGTTAGGCCAAAGGAGAAAGTGATAATGGGAAATGAATGAAATGGTGGAATGAAGAAAGTGGGAAGAAATGGGAGAACCCCGAGGAAGCCCACGCACACGGTGTTTGTCCACCACAAAGTTCACTTGGCGCTAGCTGGGATCGAACCAGGGACTCCACTCAGCAGAGGTGAACACTCTACCACTGAGCCACCGCGTACTTCCTGTTGAAGTTTCTAATTCATGTATGATCAGTGTTTTCTTTGTTCTTCCATACAGTATTAATAAGCAAATAATTAATTATACACACTGCATTACACACACAATTAATTATAATGTCAGTGGTATATGGTATTCGTTGGGCAAAACAATCCAAACAATAAAGATTCATCTTAGCCTGGAGAAATGATTATCCTTCGTTTTTCATTTAGTAGGGGAAGCTTAAGGCAAAATATAGCCAAACCCTGCACTTTGTGTTAAAAAGATGCCACTCGGATATGTTGTTCCCCTGATCCAACTAAGCAGAAATCGAAGTGGCCCCACTCCGACAGGTGACCACAGTGGCGGTGATTGGACGTTAAAAGTGGGGTGGAAGACATTATCTGAATATTTGTATATCAATGTTAGCTACCCTGGTTGTTTCTAACACTTTGTTTAACGAAAGGTTGTATAATTAATAGGATACTGTATTTTTAGTTAAAGTACTGTATATCATATTTCATATTTTATTAAGTAAATCGACAAGAACAACGCAAGTAGGTACTAGCCCTTTGTACTCAAACAACGAAGATGTAAGAAGAGATTTGATTTCTTGCTTATCAACATCTTAAAATTCTGTCTGGAATATTGTATGATCAGGTTATCTAATAACAAATTTGCAAAACAAATAGATAGAAAGGATAATATTAATCCTAGTAATAAATAGCTAGTAAACCTGCAGGTCCTGCGCAAGCGCAGGACATTATTGTTGTCTGAATGATTGAATATGATACAAAATTAAAAATATATATGGCTAGTAAGTAGTTTTAATAACACCTTAATAATATCTTTAATTAAGAATTTCTCGATAATTACTCAAATTTAAGACGTCCTCGAATCTAAGACGCACCCCGATTTCGCCGGATTAAATTAAGGGAAAATAGTAATATGTTCCGTTTTTACAATTACTAAAGCGCTCTTTCATATTGGTCATTTTCGGTGATTTATATATATATATATATATATATATATATATATATATATATATATATATATATATATATATATATATATATATATATATATATATATATTGTAAAACTTTGTGTATTTTGTCTCATATATAAGGAAGAGGTAGAGCTGTTAATAAAAAGAGCGTCCGGAATCGAACTCCCACTACCAGTTTTATTATAAAATCCACTATAAAGTATTTGTAGAAAATACTATACAATCTGATCTCTATTTCGAAAGGTAATTAAAAGGTAGTCTTTGACCGAGTGGACGCAGACAGGATCTCCAACAGAGCCCCGTAGCAGGCTAAGCCAGGAGATAGGATAGGCGTAGTCCCATAGCAGACTAGAGGCCTGGGGTTAGGTTACCCCAAGAGTCCCGTAGCAGACTAAAGGAGGGTCACCAGAAACTGGTACTGAGCTTGATTCTTCTGTCCAATTTATAGCGTCCCTTGGGTGGCGGTGGCGCTGGTGCTTGAATTTCGTCTTCTGCTCCGTGGGAGGGGCTAAACGTCGTCTGCAGGTGATTACAGGTCCCCCTGGTGGAAGTTCCTCTTGATGAAGCACGAGGTAGTGTTTATAAACACTTGATGCGTGGATTTGTTTGTAAACAACTTCACATGGGATATTACAATATATATATATATATATATATATATATCCCTCTCCCATCCCCATGTTGCGGGGCACGGCATCGGAAGTGTCATTGTTCATCTCAATGACCTCAAAAACTATAGATTCGACACTAATATCTGTCATTTTGGACATTTTCAAATATTTCTCCCCCTCCCTTAAGTTACATGTCAAAGTGATATGACAATAACCATCTCAGATTCGAACGTTATCTAGGTTGATGAAAATTTGATTGAGATCGGTCAGGTGGTTGAAAATTTGATCATCTCCTCCTCACCCTCCCCTACGTTGCATCGTCAAAGTTAAATTATAAAAATTATCCCATGCTCGAATGTCATGTATGTTGAAAATTTGATCGAGATTGGTTGAGTGGTTCAAGAGTTAAGTTCTATTTATTTTTATACATTAATCTCTCCTTTCCCTCCCCCTCCCCTAGGCTCTACAGTCAAAGTGAAAATATTAAAAAAAAAACTTTCCAGGCTCGAAGGTCATCTATGTTGAAAATTTGATCGAGATCGGTCGGTTGGCTCAAGAGTTATTAAGTTTTATTTATTTTTATATCTCTCTCCCCTCCCCTCCTTCTACCATAAGTTCTACCGTCAAAGGGATATGATAAAAACCACCCCAGGTCCAAACGTCATCCACGTTGATAATTTGATTAAGATCGGTTCGTTGGTTTAAGCGTGATGAAGTCACAAAGACAGTCACTTTTATTATTATTTTTTTACATATATATGTCCCCCTTCCATTCCCCTTTGTGCTGTCAAAGTAAAATAATGAAAATATCCCAGATCCGAACCTTATCTATGTTGAAAGTTTGATCGAGATCTATCGGGTGGTTCAAGAATTGTTAACTCATGAACATGGTCACTTTTATTTTTATATTTATTGATTTTTGTATCCCTCCTCCCCATCCCCTACTTTGTTCCGTCAAAGTGAAATGGTAAAGTCCATCCCAGGCACGAACGTCATCTATGTTGAAAATTTGATCGAGATTGGTAGTTTGGTTCAAAAGTTAATAAATTTTATTTCTTCTTTATAATTCTCCCTCCCCCAACCCTAAGTTCTACCGTCAAAGTGAATAGCTAAAAACACTCCCAGGCCAGACTGCACCTACGTTGAAAATTTGACCGAGATCGGTCGGGCGGTTTAAAAGATTAAGTGTCACAAATATAGTCACTTTCAATCTGGAACTGAAGTTCTTTGCTCACAGACACCGCTATTAATATCGTGTCGTAGTGTTGTAAATAGAAAATAAAACCGTTCGTATTTTTTCAAAAATGTACGTTTTTTTAGAAAAAAAACATTGCCTCTCGTTTTATTTCTAAATTTCGTTTTTTTCAAATAGTCATTTGTAATGCATCTTACGTCTATTTAAGTATGAAATATTTTTATGTGCATGTAATCACCGTAAAATGCAACATAAATTAAACGCTAGATACTGACACGCTACAAATATTTTACAATTTATATGAATAGCATACCTACTAACAATTCAGGTTTCAGCAGTTTTCATCAATATCAACTAAGAAATAAAATTAGAAATGAAATTTTGCTTTTTTGTGAAAGCAGGCCTTTAATAAGTACGAAAATATGTCACGAACAGTATAAAACCCAAATAATTTGTCTAAAGGTAAAAACTAGTTTGTACTAGTTTACTAGTAAAAACTAGTAAATACTAATTTGCCTACTAGTATTTTTCTAAATATCGTATATAAATAATTTGTCGACTACATATATATGATATGCAGAGCCGGCTCTACCATATGTGTAACACGTGCGTTTGCATGGAGCGGCAAGTTGGAGGGGTCCGACAAAATCTGTCATAAGTATATTATTTAAATTAAATATTTCTTGTTGGAAAGACTTCATGATGATGTAGTTACATTTACTAAACTGAACTTTTATTTGAATATTACATTCATAAATTATGTTTAGGTCGCATTAGTTTAAGGTTACATGGACAATGCTCAAGCAAAAGGTCAAATAAATGCGAGCACAAATTGCTTGATTATTGTCATATGCAAGAATTCTCGAATAGTAGCGAATATTCGTTCCATTTAGTTAGTTATCACAGTTTAGATTTGAAAACTAGTCTTGTTGTTGTCACAAACAAATTCCTTATCATTGAAGATAGAAAGAAGGGTAAGGGTTCGGCTCTTGAGTCTAGCCTAGAAGGAGCTGAGCTATTGGAACGAAACTTACACGATTAATAGCCCATTGGGCAACAACCAAACCGTGAAAAAATAAAATTTTCAATTTGCAAGCACAAAGGGGGGACGGGGGCAAAACCCTAAAAAAATGTCCAAATGCCACAAAACTCATAAATATAAATCACAGTAACGTACTGAAGACAAAAATAATTTTTAAAAATTTCCTACTACTATTTGAAGGGAGCAGAGGGGGCATATTCCTCCAAAAAAACCTATGGTTCCGCTCTTGGGTCTACCCTAAAATGAGCTGAGCTATTGGAACGAAACTTGCAGGATTAATAGCCCATTAGACAACAACCAAACCGTGAAAAAATAAAATTTTCAATTTGCAAGTACAAAAAAGGGACGGGGGGCAAAACACTAAAAAAATGTCCAAATGGCACAAAACTCATAAATATTAATCACAGTAACGTACTGAAGACAAAAATAATTTTTAAAAATTTCCTACTACTATTTGAAGGGAGCAGAGGGGGCATATACCTTTATAAAATCCTATGGTTCGGCTCTTGGGTATAACCTAGAAGGAGCTAAGCTATTGGAACGAAACTTGCACCATTAATAGCCCATTGGACAACAACCAAACCGTAAAAAAATTAAATTTTCAATTTGCAAGTACCAAAGGGGGACGGGGGGCCAAACCCTAAAAAATTATCCGAATAGCACAAAACTCATAAATATTAATCACAGTAACGTACTGAAAACAAAAATAATTTTTAAAAATTTCCTAGTACTATTTGAAGGGAGCAGAGGGGGCATATACCTCCATAAAATGCTATGGTTCGGCTCTTGGGTCTAGCCTAGAAGAAGCTGAGCTATTGAAACGAAACTTGCAGGATTCATAGCCCATTGGGCAACAACCATACCGTGAAAAAATTAAATTTTCAATTCGCAAATACAAAGGGAGAACGTGGGGCAAAACCCTAAAAAATTGTCCAAATGTCAAAAAACTCATAAATATTAATAACAGTAACGTACTGAAGACAATTTTTTTTTTAAATTTCCTACTGCTATTTGAAGGGAGCAAGGGGGGCATATTTTTCCATAAAATCCTATGGTTCGGCTCTTGGGTCTAGAATAGAAGGAGCTGAGCTATTGGAACGAAACTTACATGATTAATAGCCCATTGGACAACAACCAAACCGTGAAAAAATTAAATTTTCAATTTGCAAGTGCAAATGGGGGATGGTGGGCAAAACCCTAAAATATTGTCCAAATGTCACAAAACTCATAAATATTAATCACAGTAACGTACTGAAGACAAAAAAAATTAAAAAATTCCTACTACTATTTGAAGGGAGCAGAGGGGGCATATTCCTCCATAAAATCCTATGGTTCGGCTCTTAGGTCTAGCCTTAATGGAGCTGAGCTTTGGAACGAAACTTGCAGGATTAATAGCCCATTGGGCAACAACCAAACCGTGAAAAAATTAAATTTTCAATTTGCAAGTAGAAAGGGGGGACGGGGGGCAAACCAAAAAAATTATCCGAAAAGCGCAAAACTCATAAATATTAATCACAGTAACGTACTGAAGACAAAAATAATTTTTAAAAATTTCCTAGTACTATTTGAAGGGAGCAGAGGGGGCCTATACCACCATAAAATCCTATAGTTCGGCTCTTGGGTCTACCCTAAAGGAGCTGAGCTGTTGCAACGAAACTTGCACGATTAATAGCCCATTGGACAACAACCAAACTGTGAAAATAATAAATTTTCAATTTCTAAATAAAAAGGGGGACGGGAGGAAACCCTAAAAATTGTCCAAATGGCACAAAACTCATAAATGCTAATCACAGTAACATACTGAAGACAAAAATAGCTTTTAAAAATTTCCTACTACTATTTGAAGGGAGCAAGGGGGGCATATTTTTCCATAAAATCCTATGGTTCGGCTCTTGGGTCTAGAATAGAAGGAGCTGAGCTATTGGAACGAAACTTACATGATTAATAGCCCATTGGACAACAACCAAACCGTGAAAAAATTAAATTTTCAATTTGCAAGTGCAAATGGGGGATGGTGGGCAAAACCCTAAAATATTGTCCAAATGTCACAAAACTCATAAATATTAATCACAGTAACGTACTGAAGACAAAAAAAATTAAAAAATTCCTACTACTATTTGAAGGGAGCAGAGGGGGCATATACCTCCATAAAATCCTATGGTTCGGCTCTTGGGTCTAGCCTAAAAGGAGCTGAGCTTTGGAACGAAACTTGCACGATTAATAGCCCATTGGGCAACAACCAAACCGTGAAAAAAATAAATTTTCAATTTGCAAGTACAAAGGGGGGACGGGATACAAACCCTAAAAAAGTATCTGAATAGCTCAAAACTCATAAATATTAATCACAGTAACGTACTAAAAACAAAAATAATTTTTAAAAAATTCCTACTACTATTTGAAGGGAGCAGAGGGGGCATATACCTTAATAAAAACCTATGGTTCGGCTCTTGGGTATAGCCTAGAAGGAGCTAAGATATTGGAACGAAACTTGCACCATTAATAGCACATTGGGCAAACACCAAACCGTGAAAAAATTAAATTTTCAATTTGCAAGTACCAAAGAAGGAAGGGGGGGAAAACCCTAAAAAATTGTCCAAATGGCACAAAACTCATAAATATTAATCACAGTAACGTACTGAGAACAAAAAGAACTTTTAAAAATTTCCTACTACTATTTGAAGGGAGCAGAGGGGGCATATTCCTAAATAAAATCCTATGGTTCGGCTATTGGGTGTAGAATAAAAGGAGCGGAGCTATTGGTACGAAACTTGCACGATTAATAGCCCATTGGGCAACAACCAGACTGTGAAAAAATTAAATTTTCAATTTGCAAGTAGAAAGGGGGGACGGGGAGCAAACCATAAAAAATTATCCGAATAGCACAAAACTCATAAATATTAATCACAGTAACGTACTGAAGAAAAAAATAATTTTTAAAAATTTTCTACTACTATTTGAAGGGAGCAGAGGGGGCCTATACCTCCATAAAATCCTATGGTTCGGCTATTGGGTGTAGAATAAAAGGAGCGGAGCTATTGCAACGAAACTTGCACGATTAATAGCCCATTGGACAACAACCAGACTGTGAAAAAATTAAATTTTCAATTTGTAAACAAAGGGGGACGGGGGGAAAACCCTAAAAATTGTCCAAATGGCACAAAACTCATAAATGTTAATCACAGTAACATACTGAAGACAAAAGTAACTTTTAAAAATTTCCTACTTCTATTTGAAGGGAGCAAGGGGGGCATATTTTTCCATTAAAATCCTATGGTTCGGCTCTTGGTTCTAGAATAGAAGGAGCTGAGCTATTGGAACGAAACTTACATGATTAATAGCCCATTGGACAACAACCAAACCGTGAAAAAACTAAATTTTCAGTTTGCAAGTACAAATGGTGGATGGTGGGCAAAACCCTAAAAAATTGTCCAAATGTCACAAAACTCATAAATATTAATCACAGTAACGTACTGAAGACAAAAAAAATTAAAAATTTCCTACTGCTATTTGAAGGGAGCAGAGGGGGCATATACCTCCATAAAATCCTTTGGTTCGGCTCTTGGGTCTAGCCTAGAAGTAGCTGAGCTATTGGAACGAAACTTGCAGGATTAATAGCCCATTGGGCAACAACCAGACCGTGAAAATATTAAATTTTCAATTTGCAAATACAAAGGGGGGACGGGGGCAAACCCTAAAAAATTATCCGAATAGCACAAAACTCATAAATATTAATCACAGTAACGTACTGAAGACAAAAATAATTTTTAAAAATTTTCTACTACTATTTGAAGGGAGCATAGAGGGCATATTCCTACATAAAATGCTATGCTTCGGCTCTTGGGTCTAGCCTAAAAGGAGCTCATTAACTTATCGAGCCGAACACAGAAGTGAGCCGAGCCAACAGCTCATCCAACCGAGCCAGCTCGAGTCGGTGGCTCACACGAGCTGAACCGAACCGACCTGATTGCTTACCCCAACCGAGCTCGTTCGAGCTATCGGCTCAGTTGAGCTGATTCGAACCCAGCTTATGGACTCGTTTCAACGGAGCTGGTTCGAGCCATTGGCTCCAATCGAGCAGAGTCGATGACTCGTCCCTACCGAGTCGGCTCAAGCCATTGGCTCAATAGAGCCCAGTCGATGGGTCATCTCAACCAAGCTCAAGCTGTTCGCTCAGTTGAACCGAGTCGAGCCGAACATCACTATCCCGATTGGGCTTCTACTTTGGCTAAAAAAATTAGACCGTGCAGTTCTCAGCCTTGATGGTATACTTATATTGGTGCTCACGGCGTACTTGTTCCGCCACCAACGAATTTCGAGGTACTTTGTTTTGCATCTTTTGTGCGTGTTTTGTGTCGCTTTGTGAGCCTATTCCTACATTTTGTGCGTCACCGGAAGTGGGTCAAAATGGGCCTACGAATATGGCGGAACAAGTTATTGCTGTTCCGCCACCAATGAATTTCGAGGTTACTTCTTTTGCATCGTTTAGTGCCAGTTTCTTGCCGTTTTGAGCTCATATTTTCACTTTTGTGCGTCACCGGAAGTGGGTCAAAATGGGCTACCAAGATGGGACGAAAATGACCAAGAGTTCCGCCACTATCGAATTTCGAGGTCGTTAATTTCACATCACGTACCCTTTTGTGCGCTTATTTCGACATTTTCCGCGTCACTGGAAGAGGGTCAAAATGGGCCTCAAAGGTGGGACGAAAATGACCCACTGCTCCGCCACTACCGAATTTCGAGGTCCTTCTTTACGCATCGACGAGTGAATTTTTGTGCCGTTTCTTGTCCCTATTTCCACGTTTTGTGCGTCACCGGAAGTGGGTCAAAATGGGCTTCCAAGATGAGACGAAAATTACCAAGAGTTCCGCCACTATCGAATTTCGATGTCGTTAATTTCATATCGCGTACCCTTTTGTGCTCCTATTTCGACGTTTTGTGCGTCACTGGAAGAGGGTCAAAATGGGCCTCGAAGGTGGGACGAAAATGACCCACTGCTCCGCCACTACCGAATTTCGAGGTCCTTCCTTTCGCATCGACTAGTGAATTTTCGTGCCCCTATTTCCACGTTTTGTGCGTCACCGGAAGTGGGTCAAAATGGGCTTCCAAGATGAGACGAAAATGACCAAGAGTTCCGCCACTGGGGGGCGCGGTGGCTCAGTGGTAGAGCATTTACCTCCGGTGCTTGGGGTCCCTGGTTCGATCCTAGCTCGCGCCGTGTGAACTTTGTGGTGGACAAACACGTGCTCGTGGGTTTTCTCGGGGTTCCCCGTTTCCTCCCACTTTCTTCATTCCACCATTTCACTCCTCTCTCATCATCACCGTCTCCTTTAGCCTAACCGGCATAACCGTGAGACGTAAAACTTAAAGATTTAATTTCATTTTCAGTTCCGCCACTATCGAATTTCGAGGTCGTTAATTTCACATCGCGTACCTTTTTGTGCGCCTATTTCCACGTTTTAGCGTGTCACCGGAAGTGTGTCAAAATGAGCCTCCAAAGTGTGACGAAAATGACCCACTGTTCCGCCACTATCGAATTTCTAGGTCGTTTCTTTCGCGTCGTTTAGTGACTATTTTTTAAAAAGTTTTCTGGACCTACTTCCTCGTCTTGTGAGTCACCGGAAGTGAGTTAAACGGGCCTTCAAAATGAGAGTTAAATGACTCATTGCTCCACCACTACCGAATTTCGTGGTCCTTCTTTCGCATTGACTAATGCCTGTTTTATGCCGTTTTGTGCGTCACCAGATGTGGGTCAAAATGGACCTATGAATATAACGAAACAAGTTAATGCTGTTCCGTCACCAACGAATTTGGACGACTCCTTCACATCGTTTAGTGTATATTTTGTACCGTTCTGTTCGCTTACTTCCACGTTTTGAACATCACCAGAAATGCGTCAAAATGGTCCATCAAGGTGTGAGGAAAAAGAGCCATTGTTCCGTCACTATCGAATTTGGAGGTCGTTTCTTTCGCATCGTACAGTGTTTGTTTTGTACAGTTTTGTGCTCCTATTTCCACTTTAGTGCGACAAGAAAAATGGGTCAAAATGGCCTACAAGTATAGCGGAATAACTTAATGGTGTTCCGTCACCATCGAATGTCGATGTCGTTTCCTTCACATTTTTTATGCATGATTTGTGTTGCTTTGTGCATCAGTGGAACTGGTCAAAATGGTCCTTGAATATGGGATGAATATGTCTTTTTCTGCCATATTTGTAGGTCCTCTTTGACCCACTTTCGGTGGCGTACAAAACGTGAAAATATGCGCAGAAACTGTACAAAACATGCACTAAACAATGCGAAAAAAAACGACTGTGGGATACTGGTGGGATAGTGGGTCATTTTTCTTCCCACATTGAATGCCCATTTTGACCCACTTTCATTGATTCACAAAACGTGGAAATAGGCTTAGAAAACGGTAGCAAGGAAATAATTATAATTGATAATTATAATAATTACCTATATAATTGAATCCATTGTAATTTAGTCAATGAAAAAAACTACCATTTCGTACTAGCTGTTATGCCCGTTCTTCGCACGGATCAGATAAAATATAAATGTAAACAAACTGAACAACGGGAGAACAAATAAGAAACATTTCTAAAATTGGATATATTTTGTGTGAATATATATCCAACAACGTACATGTGTTTTCATTGGGAAGGCCGATGGGGGCTGAATTTGAACGTAAACACTATCGGGGGTGTCACTATACATCTGAGCAACCCCGATAAGTATGGATTCCACACAAATATTGGTCTTTTTCTACTACTTTTACATGTCCCGGTGAGCACCCCCTCAGACCCCCTTGGTCCAAATTGTGAAAAAAATCTCCTCTGACCCCCTGCCGATACCGCGAAAACTATGAATGTGACACTAACATCTGCCATTTTCTACTACTTTTTACATATCCTGGTAAAAGCCCCTATGATCCTCTGGTTCCAATTTTCAAAAAACAACGTCTTTGGCCCGCAGCCGATGGGGGCTGCATTTAGAAGTCAACGCCTGTGGAAGTATCACCATTCATCTCAGCGAAAGCGAAAACTACAGATTTGACACTAATATCAGTCATTAACGATTATTTTTACATGTCTCTTGATCCCCTTTATAATGCCTCCGTTCCTTAGCTAATGGGAGCTAAATGTGAAAGTAAACGCGGTCTTGAGTTTCACCATTGAGCTCAGCGACCCTGAAAACTATGAATTTGACATTAATATCGGTTATTTTCGATTATTTTTACATGTCTCGGAATTCCCCGCTCTGGTGACCTAAGGCCCGCATACAACGGTGGAAGAATTTGAAAGTCATCGCTAATAGTAGTGTCACCATTGATCTCAGCGACCGTGAAAACTATGGATTTAACACTAATATCGGTCACTTTGGATTACTTTTACGTTTCGGTATCCCTCCTCCCTCCCCGTTGACCCCCGGCCCGCAGCAGAATAGGGTGAATTTGGAAGTTAATGCGATCGGAGTTTCACCATTGATCTCAGCGACCGCGAAAACTATGAAATCGACACTAATATATGTCATTTTTCTACTACTTTTACATGTCTTGGTAAAGGCTCCCCTGAGACTCCCTGGTTCGAATTTTGTCATAAACGCTTTTCCTTGGTGTGGGACCTGGCCAAGGTACCCGTGACCAAAATTTGGTTACTCTCGGTCAACTTGTCTGGTCCCTAGGCCGTTCCCGGAAAACGTCCCCCTGAGACCCCCTTAGTTCGAAATTAAAAAAAAAACTCTCCGTCTTCATCTGGGGCCGAGACCAATCTACCCGTGACCAAATTTTGGAAAAATTCGGTCCACTCATCTGGTCTACAGGCCGCACAAAGATAGACAGACAGACGCAAACAAACTCTTTATTTTATTTTTATTAGAAAGGTCAGATCTGCCGTTATTGTAATAGAGCGGTGCTTGAGCGATTGATCGTAGAAATTCAAACTCTGATGAGTGATAATTTCATAGGCTTGTTTTATTACAAGTTTAAACTCTTTAGTCAATAGAGAAGAGGGCGTGAATCATGGGTAAGAGTTAATGACAATAGGTTTTGGTGGGTCTGTGGGTCACAGTGGGTGAGAATGGTTCATGGTGGGTGGTGGGTCAGAGTGGGTCACGGTGGGTCGTGGGTCACGATGGGTGGTGAGTCAATTGGTTGTGGCTAAAGTTTTCATTGTCCCACGCCCTCTCTGAACTACAGTGTTGAAAATTAATCAGTGAAAATCAATTGCAATTGATCAATCAATTGAAAGTAATTGCTGTGGAAATCAATTGCAATTGAATTAATTGCCAATTGATTTCAATTGCAATTGAATCACTGAATTCAATTGCAATTACTTTCCACTGCAATTACTTTCAATCAATTGATTAATTGCAATTGATTCTCCATTATTAATGGCCAACTGCAATTAACAATTAACCATTACTTACTTCAATTGTCAATTGCAATTAACAATTAAATTTACAGATTAATTGTTAATTGTTAATTCAATTGAAATTTGCCCAACACTGCACCGCACTAACGGTTCGGATCACTGCACTATACACTTTCGCTTCAGTTTATCAAATTGACTCAAGGCATGTTGTAGTTATCACTGGAACGCTTATTTATGAGATATTAATAGACGATTTTGGAAAACTTTGAATGAAACTTATAGAGTACACTGTGAATTGTAGACTTCGTTAGGAAACATTACTTACACCATCTTATAAGACAGATAACGAAATATTTATTTATGAAATATGAACACAATACTTAAGCAATTTTCGGAGTATGTCCGAAAAAAGAAATAAACTCACCCCAAGAATAATCCACCTCTTGTTGAACTTTTTAGGACAAATTATATACGTTACATTATAGGATTCTTAATGATATATTTATTCGTGAAATATGGATAGAATAGCCTGCTTCGTGTTTCATAACATTCTCCGAAAAAATCTCATCCACAAGAGTAAGTTACCTTACCTTTTGCGAATTAGTGTTAATCATTAGTTCCACACCATTATCTAATCATATGTCCTCTTACTGTTAGTAGTGTTTTGTTCCCCCTTCTTTAGTATTCATTCCCAATCGCCGTCAGTAGTACTATCCATTACAAGCGAATAGATATATGCTCTTGCACAACAAGAACTGACCGCGGGAAGTAAGGTAGTTTTTGACGCTTTCATAAAATTGTTGTAGTTATTACACTAAATATTAAATTTTTTGTGTCAAAATTATTTGCAAGTATACGTTGCATGGGAACATAAGAAAATGCAAATAATCAAACATAGGGTTGTTACAAATGATTGGAGCTGTTTCATGAATTTGCTGTAGTTGTGATATTTGGCATAATATCACGAAGCTTTACAATAATATTGTGCAGTCGCCCCTTGTCAGTCGGAAAATTCAGATAACGCGCTAATGGATAGTGTAATTGAGGATGTCAGAAGTGACAAGTTGCGCCCAGGATTTTGTAAACATAGAACTTGGTAGAGCGTAAACTACAGGATCTGACCTGGGTTGCATATAAATAAAATCAAACAAATACAAAACAAACAGATTGTGATGTCAAAGGGGTTGAAACGCGTGAGAAGGAAGTAACTGTTAAAACTGGTTAATCTACTTGCACTTACTTGTGAATCTTAGTGTTTTCTTCTCGATGATTCTCCCGGTGGATTGATGTCTGTCGATCCTTCTCTCTGGTCAGCTGGTCGTCCAAGTAGTTGTGAGTTAAGGGATGGCGAAACCCGGGCAAGAAAACTAACGTTGCGAATACACTAAATCTAATCAAAGTCGAAATTGCTCTTTAACGGATTATCCATCGCAACTGATAACTACAGCGCTAACTAAGGCGAATTGCTCTCTATGTTAGAGCAAGGTAAACTTCTTGTAAACTCGCAATCGTGGTTCGTGCTCCTACATGTTGACTCGTCTCTCATACGATCCGGACTACCTCATCCAAAAGTCTCTCAATGGTTTTTGTTCCATGTCCCTTTCGGGTTAATATCCTGGGACGTTGACTATTTCTTCAGTCTCGATGAAAAGTGCGTGCTCATAGATTAACTAAAGGTGATGTGATGATAGGAATGCTGACAGGAAAACAATCTGTCGTTTTTATTGATTAAGAAATTACATGTGTTGAAGAAATTAACAAACTGCTAGAAAATACCTTGTAAGAAAAGTAAATGAACTTAGAAAAAAAACGAAAAGTGATTTAACTTTAAATAAACGATTATGCTTTTTACTGCATTGAATTTTGAAATGAAATGTCCCAAAGTCCGAAATAAAATGCTTCATTATGTGTCCAAATACACATATCTTCACAATAGTAGTAGTGGTCCGCGTATGCGCGAATGACTCATCCTCACTCTCTTTCATGACCAGGGTGAAAGGTCAATGACCTGGCCCAGGGTCAATGACCTAGGGGTACCTAGGACCACCCCCTCTAAATTTTGGCAGGGGTACCTTGGCCCACCCCCTAAATTTTGGCAGGGGTACATAGGACCACCCCCCTTAAATTTTGGAAATTGCCAAATCTAAAAATTTGGTATGGTAGCCTAGGACCATAGTATGTACCTCTATCAGTATTGGGGGTCTATGTCGTTCCCTTTCATGGGTAAAAAATTGCCAAAAATTCAAATTTCGGGGGTTTTTGACCTAATTTATCCCCTTTGATGAGGTATTATTATCCTATATAGTTATATGGGCGTATACAGGGGTCCATTCCCTTTCATAACATATGGGTATATTAATGCACCCCTTGAAAAATTTGGGAGGGGTACGTTGGCCCACCCCTTAAATTTTGGAAATTGCCCAATTTAAACATTGGGTATTATAGTACAGGACCCTAATATGTATCATGATAAATTTGGGTGGTCCACCTCATTCCCTTCTAGGGGTACAAAATTGCCAAAATATAAACGTAAGCAATACGTTGTACCACGTGTTTGGTCTTTTGGCCCAATTTGTCCTCTTGGATGAGGTCCTATTACCTTATATGGTTATATGGTCATGTATAGGGGTCCATTACCTATCATAAGACATGGGTATATTAATGCACCCCTTGAAAAATTTGGGAGGGGTACTTTGGCCCACCCCTTAAATTTTGGAAATTGACCAATTTCAACATTGGGTATTATAGTATAGGACCCTAATATGCATTATGATAAATTTGGGTGGTCCACCTCATTCCCTTCTAGGGGTACAAAATTGCCAAAATATAAACGTAAGCAATACGTTATATCACGTGTTTGGTTTTCGGCCTAATTTATGTGCTTGGATGAGGTCCTATTACCTTATATAGTTATATGATCATGTATAGGGGTTTATTACCTATCATAAGACATAGGTACATTTGTGCACCCCCGGGAGGGGTACAATGGTCCACCCCTTAAATTTTGGAAATTGACCAATTTAAACATTTGGTATTATAGTACAAGACCCTAATATGTATTATGATAAATTTGGGTGGTCCACCTCGTTCCCTTCTAGGGGTACAAAATTGCCAAAAATATAAACGTAAGCAATACGTTATACCACGTGTTTGGTTTTTGGTCGATTTTATTCCCTTTGATGAGGTGTTATTACCTTATATGTTTACATGAGCGTATACAGGAGTCTATTACCTTTCATAAGACATGGGTATATTGATGCACCCCTTTAAATTTTGGGAGGGGTACCTTGGCCCAACCCTTTAATTTTGGAAATTGCTTAATTTCAACATGTGGTGTCATAGTACTGGATACTAATATGTATCATGATAAATTTGGGTGGTCCACCTCGTTCCCTTTTAGGGGTACCAAATTGCCAAAATATAAACGTAAGCAATACGTTATACCACGTGTTTGATTTTTGACCTAATTTATCTCCTTGATGAGGTCCTATTACATCATATAGTTATATGGTCATATAGGGGTCCATTCCCTATCATAAGACATAGGTACATTGATGCACCCCGGGAGGGGTACAATGGCCCACCCCTTTAATTTGGAAATTGCTCAATTAAACATTTGGTATTACAGTATAAGACCCTAATATGGATCACTATAAATTTGGGTGGTCCACCTCGTTCCCTTTTAGGGGTACAAAATTGACAAAATATAAACGTAAGCATTACGTTGTACCACGTGTTTGGTTTTTGACCTAATTTATTCCTTTGGATGAGGTCCTATTACCTTATATGGTTATATGGTCATGTATATGGGTCCTCGCTATCATAGTACATGACCTCAATATGTATCATGATAAATTTGGGTGGTCCATCTTGTTCCCTTTCATGGGTAAAAATTGCTAAAATATAAACATAAGCAATATGTTGTACCATGTGTTTGGTTTTTTGGCCCAATTTCTTCCCTTTGATGAGGTTTTATTACCTTATATGGTTATATGGTCATGTATATAGGTTCATTTCCTATCATAAGATATGGGTACATTGATGCATCCTTTAAAAATTTGGGAGGGGTATCTTGGCTCATCCACTCGGTTTTAGAAATTGTTTAATATAAGCATTTGGTATCATAGTACAGGTCTCCAATATGTACCACTATAAATTTGGATGGTCCACATCGTTCCCTTTTCATAGGTAAAGAACTACCAAAAATCAAATTTCGGAGGTTATTGACCCCTATTTAGCATGTTATATGGTTTATTACCTTTATATGTTTATGTTCCCTTTTAAATTTGGGAATTATCAAATAACAAAATTCGGTAAACGTTTTCTAAGACCCCATTGTAGATGTTGATGTTCCTCTTATGGCCAAATATTCAAAATGTAAATATTATTGACCGGCTTTATTATTGAATAAGTACAGGATTTATTACTTTTTTCATAAGACACAGGTGTATTTGTGTACCAATCTTAAATTTTGGAAGGGGTACATTTCTTATTGTCGTATCAATAATTGGTAATTGTTCATTGGGTAAATCATTACGATCACGTGATCGGTTATTGACCTATGATGGGATTAGGAGTCCAGGACATTGGTACATTGAAACTTTGTAGGATAATTTGAGAATGCGTCATTGGTTTTGATTATTCCCACCAAATATAAACGTAAGCAAGACGTTGTACCACGTGATTGTCCTTGATGAGGTAGTGTACAGGGATTCATTTCCTTTGTTGTGGTACTTCTTAAGTTTGAGTACACACACACTTCTAGAAAACAGTTGGTTCTACTCAGGTAAACAATTGACGGACATTATTGACCTTATTGAACATATAATGATATGATTAACTCTAAGACTTAGGTATATCAAGAGAAGTATTCTTTAAATTTGGGAATGGTGATAAACAGAATTTTAACATGAGGTGCGAAATTTGAAACAATACATTGAACTTTAGTCACAGCTCATAGTTTAAGATCATTGGTGGTGATTGATTTGAAATCTGATAGCTAACCTTATTGAATCTTATGACTCATAGACGAAAGGCAATACATGCTACAACAGTTTAAAATTTAATCATAAGGTGATGTAATCTGACACTAGCAAAGTTATTGTGTATGCAATTTGATTGGATGATCACTATCTTTCCTGCAATCTGATTGGTTGATCACTATCTCTCGTGCAATCTGATTGGTTGATGATTTTCAAATCTTTGCTGTATTCAGTTTTAAGTTTAACATTTAAAAATCTTGGTTTCGTTCATCATTTTGCACTCACTGATAAATATGATCAAAACCGTTTATTTGTTAATCGAATAGTTAAAAACCGGTTAAAGTTTGACGGTTAACCGTGAAACGTAAAATTTTTTGCTTGAAACTTTTTGTTTAAAAATTCTTGCTTTCAAATTTTTGTTTGATTTTTTTTGTTTCAAAATTTGGTTTGACATTTTTCGTTTCCAAATTTTTTGTTTAAAAATTTTTCGTTTGAAATTTTTTGTTTGAAAATTTTTGTTCGAAAATTTTGTTTAAAATTTTTTGTTTGAAATTTTTCGTTTCCAAATTTTTTGTTTGAAATTTTTTGTTGCAAAATTTTGTTTGAAATTTTTTTCGCTTCAAAATTTTGTTTGAATTTTTTTCGTTTGAATTTTTTTCGTTTCAAAATTTTGTTTCAAAGATTTTTTGTTCTAAATTTTTGTTTCAAAGTTTGGTTTGACATTTTTAAAAGTTTGTGCACTCATTAGTAAAGAACCGGAACTGTTTAGAGCAAAAACCTCTGGCAACATGTGGTGCAATAGTACATGTCAGAACATGATAATGCAACGTCATCAGTTTTGCATCATATATAAGTATCGTTCGAGTTAGTATTCATGATAACATCATCATGGCTACTTGTCTGCAGTTTCTAAACACACGTGATGTGATGAAATCATTTACCAAGATTACTGATTTACAACAGAATGTACCTTATAGAATCTTAGCTAGCCAAATGATCCCTACAAAGTTTGGATTAAGAATCGTAGTGAAGCTTGAAAATGATAAGAATATAATTTTACCAGCAAGATATTTACCCATGGAAGCATCAAAACAAGAAGAACTACTGCGTTTCTTAAATACTGGATCTGTATCTTTATGTTACAAAGGATTCTTGGGTCGAAGTCATCAACTTGAATTTAGTACACAGCAATTGTGATGAAATCATGAATCAGCACATTTCTTTCCAATGACGTCAGCTGTAGTTGTATGAATTTGGTTGGTCGGCATGACGTCAGCAACTGTGATGAAATCATGAATTCAAACGTCAGCACATTCCTTTCCAATGACGTCAGCAATAACTATAAACCAGCAAATACAGTGTCATCCCACGAAATCATTTGAGCAAGTGCTTTTCAGGAGGAAAGATGTGTACTTCTAACGATAAAGAGTTCATCTTCGCAAGCTATTATCCAATAAATATATTTCAAACAAAACATGTGATGATTGGTATCAGTGCTAGAACATTTGAACCTGTGATTCGATTGGGCAAAGCAGAACAATTTGGTGTACAACTGACCTGTGAAGAATGGCAAATATTATGTTCACGAATCGACCAAATGAACGATTATTTTCATGATGAGCTAAATGTGACCATAGTCAAATCATTAGGCTCAAATCATGAAGTGGTGCTACGTACAGTCCTCGAAGAGAAGATGGTGCTGTTACGTAAAAAGAGTACATCTCATGTCCCTCGCAACATGGTGTATCTAACGGAAACAGAATGGAACAAATTCATCAGCGTATTCCAGTGTGTGAAACATGCAGTGGAAGTGTGCAACAAAACTAGTATATTCCTGAAAAAGTACTATTTTGAAAAATGTGTTATGCATATTGTACAACATGTATCTAGATATTGTGATGGTTGTCAACATCGTTCGTGGGTGCATAATTGTATTGATAAACAGTTTATTTGTGATCAAATGGACATTGAGTTTCCACCAATTGATATCGCAATAGACCTTAAAAGACTTCAACTGGAATTAAAATTATATGCTAAAGACAAACTAGTGCAAGAAGTTCAAAATACATTGTATCGACAATATCCAGATCATATATCT
Source organism: Thermobia domestica (assembly GCF_964235325.1). Classification (NCBI taxonomy): domain Eukaryota; kingdom Metazoa; phylum Arthropoda; class Insecta; order Zygentoma; family Lepismatidae; genus Thermobia; species Thermobia domestica. The sequence goes on along the minus strand of NC_137454.1, from coordinate 342,400,122 downwards.
GGTATGGATGTATGTGGAGTGTAATAAAATGATCCATTTCAATGAATTGTGTTTTTTCATTTCAAGTACAACCCCAGGTTCTGACGTGCACCACAATGTTGTCAAAGGTTTTTGTTCTAAACAGTTCTGGTTCTTTACTAATGAGTGCACAAACTTTTAAAAATGTCAAACCAAACTTTGAAACAAAAATTTAGAACAAAAAATCTTTGAAACAAAATTTTGAAACGAAAAAAATTCAAACGAAAAAAATTCAAACAAAATTTTGAAGCGAAAAAAATTTCAAACAAAATTTTGCAACAAAAAATTTCAAACAAAAAATTTGGAAACGAAAAATTTCAAACAAAAAATTTTAAACAAAATTTTCGAACAAAAATTTTCAAACAAAAAATTTCAAACGAAAAATTTTTAAACAAAAAATTTGGAAACGAAAAATGTCAAACAAAATTTTGAAACAAAAAAAAATCAAACAAAAATTTGAAAGCAAGAATTTTTAAACAAAAAGTTTCAAGCAAAAAATTTTACGTTTCACGGTTAACCGTCAAACTTTAACCGGTTTTTAACTATTCGATTAACAAATAAACGGTTTTGATCATATTTATCAGTGAGTGCAAATGTTGAACGAAACCAAGATTTTTAAATGTTAAACTTAAAACTGAATACAGCAAAGATTTGAAAATCATCAACCAATCAGATTGCACGAAAGATAGTGATCAACCAATCAGATTGCAGGAAAGATAGTGATCATCCAATCAAATTGCATACACAATAACTTTGCTAGTGTCAGATTACATCACCTTATGATTAAATTTTAAACTGTTGTAGCATGTATTGCCTTTCGTCTATGAGTCATAAGATTCAATAAGGTTAGCTATCAGATTTCAAATCAATCACCACCAATGATCTTAAACTATGAGCTGTGACTAAAGTTCAATGTATTGTTTCAAATTTCGCACCTCATGTTAAAATTCTGTTTATCACCATTCCCAAATTTAAAGAATACTTCTCTTGATATACCTAAGTCTTAGAGTTAATCATATCATTATATGTTCAATAAGGTCAATAATGTCCGTCAATTGTTTACCTGAGTAGAACCAACTGTTTTCTAGAAGTGTGTGTGTACTCAAACTTAAGAAGTACCACAACAAAGGAAATGAATCCCTGTACACTACCTCATCAAGGACAATCACGTGGTACAACGTCTTGCTTACGTTTATATTTGGTGGGAATAATCAAAACCAATGACGCATTCTCAAATTATCCTACAAAGTTTCAATGTACCAATGTCCTGGACTCCTAATCCCATCATAGGTCAATAACCGATCACGTGATCGTAATGATTTACCCAATGAACAATTACCAATTATTGATACGACAATAAGAAATGTACCCCTTCCAAAATTTAAGATTGGTACACAAATACACCTGTGTCTTATGAAAAAAGTAATAAATCCTGTACTTATTCAATAATAAAGCCGGTCAATAATATTTACATTTTGAATATTTGGCCATAAGAGGAACATCAACATCTACAATGGGGTCTTAGAAAACGTTTACCGAATTTTGTTATTTGATAATTCCCAAATTTAAAAGGGAACATAAACATATAAAGGTAATAAACCATATAACATGCTAAATAGGGGTCAATAACCTCCGAAATTTGATTTTTGGTAGTTCTTTACCTATGAAAAGGGAACGATGTGGACCATCCAAATTTATAGTGGTACATATTGGAGACCTGTACTATGATACCAAATGCTTATATTAAACAATTTCTAAAACCGAGTGGATGAGCCAAGATACCCCTCCCAAATTTTTAAAGGATGCATCAATGTACCCATATCTTATGATAGGAAATGAACCTATATACATGACCATATAACCATATAAGGTAATAAAACCTCATCAAAGGGAAGAAATTGGGCCAAAAAACCAAACACATGGTACAACATATTGCTTATGTTTATATTTTAGCAATTTTTACCCATGAAAGGGAACAAGATGGACCACCCAAATTTATCATGATACATATTGAGGTCATGTACTATGATAGCGAGGACCCATATACATGACCATATAACCATATAAGGTAATAGGACCTCATCCAAAGGAATAAATTAGGTCAAAAACCAAACACGTGGTACAACGTAATGCTTACGTTTATATTTTGTCAATTTTGTACCCCTAAAAGGGAACGAGGTGGACCACCCAAATTTATAGTGATCCATATTAGGGTCTTATACTGTAATACCAAATGTTTAATTGAGCAATTTCCAAATTAAAGGGGTGGGCCATTGTACCCCTCCCGGGGTGCATCAATGTACCTATGTCTTATGATAGGGAATGGACCCCTATATGACCATATAACTATATGATGTAATAGGACCTCATCAAGGAGATAAATTAGGTCAAAAATCAAACACGTGGTATAACGTATTGCTTACGTTTATATTTTGGCAATTTGGTACCCCTAAAAGGGAACGAGGTGGACCACCCAAATTTATCATGATACATATTAGTATCCAGTACTATGACACCACATGTTGAAATTAAGCAATTTCCAAAATTAAAGGGTTGGGCCAAGGTACCCCTCCCAAAATTTAAAGGGGTGCATCAATATACCCATGTCTTATGAAAGGTAATAGACTCCTGTATACGCTCATGTAAACATATAAGGTAATAACACCTCATCAAAGGGAATAAAATCGACCAAAAACCAAACACGTGGTATAACGTATTGCTTACGTTTATATTTTTGGCAATTTTGTACCCCTAGAAGGGAACGAGGTGGACCACCCAAATTTATCATAATACATATTAGGGTCTTGTACTATAATACCAAATGTTTAAATTGGTCAATTTCCAAAATTTAAGGGGTGGACCATTGTACCCCTCCCGGGGGTGCACAAATGTACCTATGTCTTATGATAGGTAATAAACCCCTATACATGATCATATAACTATATAAGGTAATAGGACCTCATCCAAGCACATAAATTAGGCCGAAAACCAAACACGTGATATAACGTATTGCTTACGTTTATATTTTGGCAATTTTGTACCCCTAGAAGGGAATGAGGTGGACCACCCAAATTTATCATAATGCATATTAGGGTCCTATACTATAATACCCAATGTTGAAATTGGTCAATTTCCAAAATTTAAGGGGTGGGCCAAAGTACCCCTCCCAAATTTTTCAAGGGGTGCATTAATATACCCATGTCTTATGATAGGTAATGGACCCCTATACATGACCATATAACCATATAAGGTAATAGGACCTCATCCAAGAGGACAAATTGGGCCAAAAGACCAAACACGTGGTACAACGTATTGCTTACGTTTATATTTTGGCAATTTTGTACCCCTAGAAGGGAATGAGGTGGACCACCCAAATTTATCATGATACATATTAGGGTCCTGTACTATAATACCCAATGTTTAAATTGGGCAATTTCCAAAATTTAAGGGGTGGGCCAACGTACCCCTCCCAAATTTTTCAAGGGGTGCATTAATATACCCATATGTTATGAAAGGGAATGGACCCCTGTATACGCCCATATAACTATATAGGATAATAATACCTCATCAAAGGGGATAAATTAGGTCAAAAACCCCCGAAATTTGAATTTTTGGCAATTTTTTACCCATGAAAGGGAACGACATAGACCCCCAATACTGATAGAGGTACATACTATGGTCCTAGGCTACCATACCAAATTTTTAGATTTGGCAATTTCCAAAATTTAAGGGGGGTGGTCCTATGTACCCCTGCCAAAATTTAGGGGGTGGGCCAAGGTACCCCTGCCAAAATTTAGAGGGGGTGGTCCTAGGTACCCCTAGGTCATTGACCCTGGGCCAGGTCATTGACCTTTCACCCTGGTCATGAAAGAGAGTGAGGATGAGTCATTCGCGCATACGCGGACCACTACTACTACAATATATACCTTAATTTATTTAATTTCGAACAAATAGTAGTCAAATTTGATCCAAACATTGGCTATTCACAACCCTCTATTCTCAAATTCGACAAAGATTGGGTTGAAAGATTTCGAATAAAATTAAACTATTTAGAACGACTGGTTTGTTTAAATTTGACTACATGTTGGTACAAATCCAATTGCATATTAAAATCAATTGAGAATTATCTAATCTTGGTTCAGATTTTTAACAAATAAAGTTTAAACTGTTAAACTATTAAAGACGTTTTGAGCCAATAAATAAATTGGTTTAAATTTATTTATTTTTACTACATTTGGTTCACAAATTACGAACCAATGATCTAAATGAATCTAGGTCGGAACGGTTTCAGTTTTCTGCTTCAAAAAATAAATTTGTTTTATTTTAAATTTTCATTTTTCTCAGTGTAAAAGTTTCGTCAAATTGTATGGTTTTTATGCTCGCAGTTTTTGTATTTAATGGATAAGGCATATTTCTCTGTATGAAGCATAGTTATAAAGAATTAAGGCGAAAGTAAAGTAAAGTAAAAAAGGGGAAACAAACATATATGTTATTCTGGAGATATGAAACTGAAAACAATCAAATTACAAATTAATTTCAAAGCTATAGCAGTCGAACTGAACCACACACAAACAAACACACACACACATACACACACACACACAAACACAACTGAAAATTGTCCGAGATTTTATTTCTTACTTTGCGTCCAAGTGAGATTGGCTGGTAGATGGACCGAAATAATTTTATGTCATGTAGCTATTTTTTTCTCACCAAAGATTGTGATTTGGGACTGTGTTTACGAATTGTGTATTAACACACATTCTGCCTGCCAAGGTTGTTCTTCAACAGCGTCCGCCATTAGAAAGCGCTTCATCTGAGCCGTTTTTACGGACCTTATTTACCCGTGAAGTTAAAAGCAACCAGACTTTTCCAGCGTATAATAATTCGGTACATAGCCTTACGACAGGTCCCACACACGAACGTATTGACAGGTGCTAACAAGCCTACTGTATGAAATTTTATGGTCACAACTGAAAAATACGCTAGTGTATGGCCCGCCTAACAGAAACTGTCATTGTTCTCTTTTCAATCGTAAGCACAAAGACATTGAAATTCTGAGTTCATTTATTGTCATCACAGCCATTCTAGCCTAACCCATTAGCCGAATAATAAATTTATATGAACAATTATGCCACATCTGCAGAAAACAAACATGGATAGAAAAAAAATATTTTGGTCCTCCGAACCTCATTAATTATTGTAAATTTTATCCCATTCACAAATTTATATAAAGGCAGCCTCATCACTCCTTCGAATGTGCAAACACAAATTCTTTCATCTGGTTTCTATATTTCTACTCACAGGCAATGACGTTATTAATCCTACAAGTTTCGCTCCAATCTCTCCACTCCTTCTAGGCTAAACTCAAAAATCGAAACGGGGGCTGCGGTGGCTCAGTGGTAGAGCGTTCACCTCTGGTGCTTGGGGTCCCGGGTTCTATCCCAGCCCCCGCTAAGTGAACTTTGTGGTGGACAAACACCGTGTGCGTGGGTTTTCTCGGGGTTCTCCCGTTTCCTCCCACTTTCTTCATTCCACCATTTCATTCATTACTCATCATCACCATCTCCTTTAGCCTAACCGGCATAATCGTGGGACGTAAAACTCAAAGATTTCATTTCATTTTTTTTTCAAAAATCGAAACAGGATTTTATGGAGCAATATTACACCTCTGCTCCCTCCAAATAGCAGTACAAAAATTAAAAAAAAAAACTGTCTTCAGTACGTTACTCTCATTAATATTTATGAGTTTTGTGCCATTTGGACAACTTTTTTGGGTTTTGCCCCCCGTCTTCCCTTTGTATTTGCAAATGGAAAATATATTTATGGGTTTTGCTCCGCGGTTTGGTTGCTCCCCAATGGGCTATGAATCCTGCAAGTTTCGTTCCAATCGTTCAACTGCTTATATCCCAGACCCAAGAGCAGAACTATATGACTTTTTGACGGAATATGACCCCTCAGCTACTTCCAAATACAGTGAAACCTGTCTATGGTGGCCAACATCGGTTCCAGCGAAAAGTGGCCAACTTAGACAGGTGGCCAACTCACAGAAAATAAGTGTGATTTGTGTATTTTTAAAATAGGATTTCTAGTATTACTTGATTGTAAAATTTTAATAAGCAGTGGCACGACAGCTACTTATAAATAATGTATATAGAGTAATCATAAAAATATACAATACTAGAAAATATTACTAAAGTATGCAAGAGCGCCGATTTCTCTGTAAATTCGGGGGGGGGGCTCATTCAGATGCAGAAGGTATATATATGAAGATTTTAAGACAAATTGCCTCAAATTATACCAAATATTGTATACTCATAAATAAAATAGGGGCCACATGTGCTTTGGGGGCCCGGGCCCCCTCGGTCCCCCAGGATCGGCGCTCTTGATAGTATGTTTAATATACTGTATGTGCATACCTTTCTCTTCCTGAAAACTAGTCTGATACATTGGATTATTCGGATTGAAAACACAATAACATAAACAACAATAAAATAGAAGCGTATGTACGCAGTTTATTGAAATTGATATTATAGCACACTGAGTTATTCAGATTGAAAACAAGAAAAGCTAAGTTATAAATTGAGAAATTCATATGCAGTTTATATGACTTCTTTTCAGTTGTTACTGAATGGTGGTGTATTCTAGACATATTTGCTTTATTCTTTTTGGAACTACCTCTTGTTAATGAGCTAGAAGTGTTTCCCTCGGAGCAAAAGATGTTTTGAGAAAATATTGATGGAATTCATATCTCAAAAACTTCGCTATTTTTTGACGAGCCGACAGGTGCCAATAGTTGATAATTGAGATGGTTAGTTTTAACCTTGAGAATTTTCCGGAATTACTAAAGCTCCCCACTGATGAGAGCAGTTGATATAGCTAATGGTTTAACCAAAACAGACAGGGTAAACAAATACGTACAACCATTTCCTGAATTCCTATACGTGCTTTTTCTTATTCACATCTTCCTTCACCACCCCTTAATGAGGATAGTATTCTGGCCATAGGCCTCTAAGAACAAATCCTGCGAATCTATGCTTCTTTGTGTCAAGTCACAAATACAAAACATCTGCCTCTCATATGGGAATTCGAAAGAGTTAAGAAAAATAACAAAACTGTATTTTTCGTGGCCAAGATACGCAGGTAAATTTATCATTATCATCATAGGGTAAACATTGCTTCAGTGTGTCCAACTTCCAAGGTAGACAGGTGGCCAACTTAAGAGTAGTAAGTAACGAATGTCTTATGGGAAAATGCAGGTTCAAGACGAACTAGGCCAAGATAAGCAGGTGGCACACTTTGAGAGGTGGCCAAGTTGACAGGTTTCACTGTAGCAGCAGAATAATTATAAAAACTATTTATGTCTTGAGTGCGTTTCTCTGATTAATATTTATATGTGTTGCGCCATTGGGAGAATTTTTTTGGGTTTTGACCCCGTCCCTCCTTTGTATTTGCAAACGGAAAATTTATTTTTTTCGTACATTTATTGGTGTTTGATGGGCTATAAATAATGCAAGTTTCGTTGCAATCGCTCAGCTCCTTCTAGGCTAGGCCGAAGAGCCGAACCATATGATTTTCTGGCGGAACATGCACCCTCTGTTCCCTACAAATACCAGTAGAAAAATTTCAAAAATTATTTCTGTCTTCAGTGCGTTAATCTGATCAATATTTATGAGGTTTGTGCCATTTGGACAATATTTACGGTCTTGCCCCCATCCCCCCTTTGTATTTGCAAATGGGAAATTTAATATTTTCGCGGTTTGGTTGTTGTCCAATGGTCTATTAATCCTGCAAGTTTCGTACCAATCGCCCAGATCCTTCTAGGTTAGACCCAAGAGCCGAATCATAGGATTCTATGGAGGATTATGTCCCCTCTGCTCCCTTCAAATAGCAGTAGAAAAATTTTCAAAATATTTTTTGTCTTCAGTATGTTACTGTGATTAATATTTATGATTGTTGTTCCATTTGGATAATTTTTTAGTTTTGCCCCCCGTCCCCACTTTGTATCTGCAAATGGAAAATTTAGTTTTTTCGCGGTTTCGTTGTTGCCAATGGGCTATTAATGTTGCAGGTTATGTTGCAATCGCTTAGCTCCTCCTAGGATAGACCCAAGAGCCGAACAATAGGATTCTATGAAGGAATATGCCCCCTCTGCTCCCTTCACATAGCAGGAGAAAAATTTCAAAAAAATTATTTCTGTTTTCAGTACGTCACTCTGATTAATATTTATGAGCTTTCTGCCATTTGGATATTTAGAGTTTTGCTCCCGTCCCCTTTTGTGTTTGCAAATGGAAAATTTAATTTTTTCGCGCTTTGGTTATTGTCCAATGGGCTATTAATCCTGCAAGTTTCGTTCCAATCGCTCAGCTCCTTCTAGCCTAGACCCAAGAGCCGAATCATAAAATTATATGGAGGAATATGCCCCCTCTGCTCCCTTCAAATGGCAGTAGAAAAATTTCAGAATTATTTTTGTCTACAGTACGTTACTCTGATAAATATTTGAGTTTTGTGCAATTCTTTGATATTTTTTAGGGTTTTCCCCCGTCACCCCTTTGTGTTTGCAAATGGAAAATTTAATGTTTTCGCGGTGTAGTTGTTGCCCAATGGGCTATTAATCCTGCAAGTTTCGTTCCAATCGCTCAGCTCCTTCTAGGCTAGAAACAAAAGCCGAACCATAGGATTCTATGGAGAAATATGCCCCCTCTGCTCTCCTTAAATACCAATAGAAAATTTTTAAAAACTATTTTTGTCTTCAGTGCCGTACTCTGATTAATATTTATGAGTTTTATGCCATTTGGATAATTTTTAGGGTTTTGCCCCCCGTCCCCCTTGTATTTCCAAATGGAAAATTTAGATTTTTCGCGGTTTGGTTGCTTTCCAATGGGATATTAATCCTGCAAGTTTCGTTCCAATCGCTCAGCTCCTTCTAGGCTAGACCCAAGAGCCGAACCATAGGATTCTATGGAGGAATATGCCCCCTTTGCTCCCTTCGAATAGGAGTAGAAAAATTTTAAAAATTATTTTTGTCTTCAGTGCCGTACTCTGAATAATATTTATGATTTGTGCCATTTGAATCATTTTTTAGTTTCTTGCTCCCCGTCCCCCCTTGTATTTGCAAATGGAAAATTTAGTTTTCTCGCGGTTTGGTTGTTGTCCAATGGGCTATTAATCCTGCAAGTTTCGTTCCAATCGCTCAGCTCCTTCTAGGCTAGACCCAAGAGCCGAACCATAGGATCCTATGAAGGAATATGCCCCCTCTGCTCCCTTCAAATAGCAGTAGAAAAATTTTAATTTTTTTTCAGTGCCATACTCTGATTAATATTTATGAGTTTTGTGCTATTTGGATAACTTTTTAGGGTTTTGCCCCCCGTCCCCTCTTGTATTTCCAAATGGAAAATTTAGTTTTTTCGCGGTTTGGTTGTTGTCCAATGCGCTATTAATCCTGCAAGTTTCGTTCCAATCGCTCAGCTCCTTCTAGGCTAGTCCCAAGAGCCGAACCATAGGATTCTACGGAGGAATATGCCCCCTCTGCTCCCTTCAAATAGCAGTAGAAAAATTTTTAAAAATATTTTTGTCTTCAGTGCCGTACTCTGATTAATATTTATGAGTTTTGTGCTATTTGGATAACTTTTTAGGGTTTTGCCCCCCGTCCCCCCTTTGTATTTGCAAATAGAAAACTTAGTTTTTTCGAGGTTTGGTTGATGCCCAATGGGCTATTATTCCTGGAAGTTTCGTTCCAATCGCTCAGCTCCTTCTAGGCAAGGCCCAAGAGCCGAACCATAGGATTCTATGGAGGAATATGCCCCCTCTGCTCCCTTCAAATAGCAGTAGAAAATTTTTAAAAAATATTTTTGTCTTCAGTGCCGTACTCTGATTAATATTTATGAGTTTTGTGCTATTTGGATAACTTTTTAGGGTTTTGCCCCTCGTCCCCCCTTTGTATTTGCAAATGGAAAATTTAGTTTTTTCGCGGTTTGGTTGTTGTTCTATGGGCTATTAATCCTGCAAGTTTCGTTCCAATCGCTCAGCTCCTTCTAGGCTAGACCCAAGAGCCGAACCATAGGATTCTATGAAGGAATATGCCCCCTCTGCTCCCTTCAAATAGCAGTAGAAAAATTTTAATTTTTTTTTACAGTGCCATACTCTGATTAATATTTATGAGTTTTGTGGCATTTGAATAATTTTTTATGCTTTTGCCCCAGGTCCTTCCTTGTATTTGCAAATGGAAAATTTAGTTTTTTCGCGGTTTGGTTGTTGTCCAATGCGATATTAATCCTTCAAGTTTCGTTCCAATCGCTCAGCTCCTTCTAGGCTAGTCCCAAGAGCCGAACCATAGGATTCTATGGAGGAATGTGCCCCCTCTGCTCCCTTCAAATAGCAGTAGAAAAATTTTAAAAATTATTTTTGTCTTCAGTGCCGTACTCTGATTAATATTTATGATTTGTGCCATTTGAATCATTTTTTAGTTTCTTGCTCCCCGTCCCCCCTTGTATTTGCAAATGGAAAATTTAGTTTTCTCGCGGTTTGGTTGATGTCCAATGGGCTATTATTCCTGGAAGTTTCGTTCCAATCGCTCAGCTCCTTCTAGGCTAGACCCAAGATCCGAACCATAGGATTCTATGGAGAAATATGCCCCCTCTGTTCCCTTCAAATAGCAGTAGAAAAATCTCATTTTTTTTTCAGTGCCATACTCTGATTAATATTTATGAGTTTTGTGGCATTTGAATAATTTTTTATGCTGTTGCCCCCCGTCCCCACTTTGTATTTGCAAATGGAAAATTTAGTTTTTTCGCGGTTTGGTTGTTGTTCTATGGGCTATTAATCCTGCAAGTTTCGTTCCAATCGCTCAGCTCCTTCTAGGCTAGACCCAAGAGCCGAACCATAGGATTCTATGAAGGAATATGCCCCCTCTGCTCCCTTCAAATAGCAGTAGAAAAATTTTAATTTTTTTTTACAGTGCCATACTCTGATTAATATTTATGAGTTTTGTGGCATTTGAATAATTTTTTATGCTTTTGCCCCAGGTCCTTCCTTGTATTTGCAAATGGAAAATTTAGTTTTTTCGCGGTTTGGTTGTTGTCCAATGCGATATTAATCCTTCAAGTTTCGTTCCAATCGCTCAGCTCCTTCTAGGCTAGTCCCAAGAGCCGAACCATAGGATTCTATGGAGGAATGTGCCCCCTCTGCTCCCTTCAAATAGCAGTAGAAAAATTTTAAAAATTATTTTTGTCTTCAGTGCCGTACTCTGATTAATATTTCTGAGTTTTGTGCTATTTGGATAACTTTTTATGTTTTTGCCCCCTGTCCCCCCTTTGTATTTGCAAATGGAAAATTTAGTTTTTTCGCGGTTTGGTTGTTGTCCAATGGGCTATTAATCCTGCAAGTTTCGTTCCAATCGCTCAGCTCCTACTAGGCTAGACCCAAGAGCCGAACCCTTACCCTATCCTCATGTAAGGACTGCCAAAAGTATATCTAAACCACTCTAGCGAAATTTAACTGAACTTTGCAGAAGACTCAGGGTCAGTTCAAAAAGGTTCACAAGACAAGACAACATGGAGAATGACTGACTGTAAGTTCACAGAAAGTAAGGTAGGGTAGAATTGTCAGTCAGGAATCGCTAGCACGTGCAGAATTTAGTTTCAATTTCAAAAATCTCCTTTGTAAAACATACATAAAACAATTTGACATCTCTGACCTATATGATTTATCTCTGTGCACTGATTTGTTTAACCGTTGGTGTTTTTGTAGGAGAAAAAATACCGTGAGTTTATGACATTTTGAATTCACCATGTGGCAACGTGAAGTTATTCCGTATATATTGATAAATCAAGATAAGGTTTAACTTTACAATGCCCGCTCCAGCTGGTGCTGGTATGCACACTCAGAATCAAATAAAATAATTTTATGAACTTGCAGTTTTACTACACTAGTGTAAGTAACTAGTGATGGACAGTGGGAATATTCCCGGTGGGAAGGAATTTAAAAAATGGGAATATTGCCGGGTTTTATTTCCCATTTCCATTTTTTTACTTTATCTTCCAAATTATAAGAACCATATGACTATTTACTTTATTTTATTATATTATGATTTACTTGTAGGTTTTAAGAATTTGGAGGTTAAAAAATTTGAAATTCTTCGACTGTACTTTATGTACGGTAACTAATAATATGCTTTTTTAGGGTCCATTTCCATTTGCACTAAAAGTAAGGTAATTGTTTAGTATTGGAGGGCCAAAACTAACAAAAAATAGGATGATTTACGGAACAAATGAGTTGATACTGGTGTTCAAGTAGTCAAAAAAGTATCGAACACAATTTCTCTTAGGGCAGTAGGGAATTTGTAAAAACCCGTAAACCTAAGTGCAAATGATTTATTTGAGAAAGAAAAAGTCAATTGTTGGTAAATAAGACAGAAAACAACGTGCCATACGGAACTCTAACCCGCCTTCAATCGCTAACGCTCGCTCTGCAATGCTGTCTGAATTTAATGTTGGTAACGTAATTTAATGTATGAAACCATGAAACAACCGCATCGGAATAGAATATCACAAAAAATTGGTGCGAAAGCTGGCCCTCCAATGCTAAACAATAGCCAAAAATAGCAAACTACTAATTTACAAGTGATGAAAAAAGAACCATATTGTAAAGCAATGTAGAATTACGTACAAATAGAGATGAAGTACTATTGATAAACCCTGAACCACCGTTAGTAATAGACGTCGGTCTGTCTCGTCTCTCTGACCTGACTTTCTGAAAAGGTACTTCCGTACTCGGACTTCTCTTACATGTGAATTAAGGAATGAAATTTCTAGAAATGGGCAGGAAGAAAGCTCGTGTGTGGCAATGTTACATCCCAATTATAAAGATAAGAAAGTTTCTTGGTAATATTGTGAACGTACATATTTATGCGCAAATGTTGACGAAATGTTTATGACATTTAAAAATTTAATATGTTTATAATGTCAGTAGTAGAGTCAATTTTAGAAAAGCCACTTACATGTAAATTTAAACTTTTTTAGCTGTTTAAAAGTATATGGACTTACTTTTAAACATTTTTGAAACATATTTACTTTCATAGGACATATTGTAAATAAATACTCATTTATGCGTACTCTTTAAATATAATAGAATATTAATAGAATAACATAACATCATTCAGAATATACATTTTAAGGACATACTGTTGGGGACAACAGTAATAACATACTGTTATATAAAAACGAATTTATATTTGAAATCATAATATAGTAATAGAATGCAAATTTCTTTGTGATTGTACATACATTCCCGTAAAATTCCTATTTTGCGGAAACTTCCCGGGAATATTCCAGAAAAATATATTCCCGGGAAGTTACCCATCATTAAGTATAAGTAGTAGTAGATGTAGGGGTAGAAACGGGTTAGAAGCCCCGCAGCGGTTCGTTGGGTTCTGTTCTAGACATAAAATGGGCAAATTAAAGACTTTCCTAAATTTTTGGTGGCTGTGTAAATTTTTGGATCCGTATAGTAAAACTTTTAAATGTCCAGAAAGATTTGGACATGTATTAAATTTCCCCAATTTATGTCGAAATCAGAATTCAGTCAATCCTTGCGGGGTTTGTAACCCGTTCTTTCTACTACTTGTTGTAGATCCGTATAATAAAACTGCAGGAATAATTGTTCCAAAGATAAATTCTTTCATGATTTCTGTGCAAATACTCGGTTAAAAAAACTAGAATAAAAAGCGAACCAATTTGTGCTAAGTGGCTATCAAACAGCAAGAATGGTATGTAGGAGATTCAGGCAGTGCGAATCTGGTGCTCTGATTTCAGTCCTGAGATCAGCTTAGCATGGAATTGCCAAATTGCATGACTTGGAAAAGATTCCTCTTGGGATCCCTTCCTTGCTACAGTCAATCACTCACAAATTTCATAAATCCATAGGGAATAAGTCAAGATTCACGCCCTGTCGGATAAGAACTCCAACGAACAGTTAGTAGGATTAACGCTTCAACCAGTAAGTCAGTTACGATCTATGAAATCCAGAGTTTTGTTTAAACTTGCTAACTTCATACAAGTACGAAGGAAACCAAAATAAATTTGTATTGGAAACGTGTGTATGTGAACACAGTCTCAGTATGTTTGGCCACTACGTAAAGATACGTTTTTAGTACTCAGTGTTAATGTGTCACTTGAGAATTAATTGTAGCAGTGATGAGTTGAGAAGATTTCCGCCTGGAATTGAAATACTGTGGAAGCACCCATAACCCTACTCAGTAAAAACGGAAGAATCCTCAAGGAGGGGAGGATTTTAGCTACCGGAAAAGAAAAAACATTCAGTCTGTGTTTAGCAGAAGTTGCCTAGCTCTTTTTTCTTAAAAATTGTACAATTTTGGTAATTTCTGTTCACACTAACTTAGTTTAGGTAAGTTTACGTTACGTTAGGTAACTTTAAGTTAGGTAACATTACTTTATGTTATATTATGTTAGTGTAAATGTCCACCATAATTTTCCAAAACAATGATAGAATTTGGTTATTTGTACTAATATTAGCTTAGTTTACGTTAGTTCAGGTTAGCTTATGTTAGGTTAGATTTGCTCTTGTACTTTGGGGCCGCCATCTGCGGAAGTTAACCCAGTTAGTTTTGTTATCTTTTCATTGGCACTTACGTTCACTGTTTATATAAACTGGACACAGCCTTGTTCGTATCATTGTCTTGTTGCACCGTACATCTGAAACGGTACTCTGCTAAATAGCACTCCATGTGTTGTTTTTTCTTTCCATGTGAAACTTCCTCTTACCAACTATGAAATTTCTACGAAATTCAATTCGAGGGAAATTAGATCTAGTGATTACATGCTTCTTATGTTTACGGTTACTATTACTGTTGCTACCAAGATTAGTTCGGTTACGCGATTACTATTATTGTTTCTAATAAGGTTCGGTTCGGTTATCTTACCGGTAAAATTAGGTTCAGTTCTCATTCGTTTTACTGGTGGCGAAATGTCGTGTATCCTAACAGATTTGCACTTGTCGTTTATACGATATCTATGGTAGTCTGTCGTACCACGTCTGTAATTAGGTTCAGTTACATTACCGGTACACATGAATTTAACATTACTTTTCACATTGGTATCACACTTTGATCTCACATGTACACTTCGAATTTGATTGCGATTAAAGTTAATTTGGTGCAGGTTAGTACAATATTCCATCATTGATGGATTTTTTCAAAATTTTGCAATGTCATACCCAGATAATTGAAGTTAACGCACTTCTTCGCATTCGCTAAAATCACCATCTGATTGTTGACTATTATTGTTATGCTCTTTTCGTTGAGTGAACATATCAATACCTCTAACTCCATCGAACACTCACTAGACGCGTTGGTGAGAACTCACGTTCTCTTTCTGAATTTCACGAATACTGGAATCAGCTTTCCTTCTGCTACATGAACTAATGTCGTGTGCATACCATTAAACAATTCTATTACAATTACTTTATTTCCAGAACTAACATCATGTTGAACATATCGTGAATACAAGCAATCAATAGCGTTCACTAGGCAGAAATCATCATAACTTTTCGCACATTAATACACACCAAAATCTTCGTTACACAGAGCATTATGATACAATCAAAAGCATTCGAATGAAGAGAAAAGTTGGGATAATCTGAACCAACATATACTGCAGAATATTTTTGTCAACACTCAACAAATTTCATCCAAAGATTGAAATCAATGATGTCATATTTCTTCGTTGATGCTAAATTAGGATCTGTATTTTGCATTGTTTCTGTGGAAGGTTCAGGTTCACCTATTTGAGTAGTATGATCATTAACTATAGTTTCTACCACTTCAATAGAATTTTGCATCTCAGTGAATCTACGTATAATACGATCTATTTTAGTGTCACTTTGTTCAATTCGTAGATTTGTGTGGTAAAATTTATTGTTAAGTTGTTTCACTTGTTCCTTATATTGATTCATTCAATCACTAAAATCTCGCTTTAATTATCCCATCTGTTCGTTCATTTGATCAGCGAAAACTTGCTTTAATTGTCCCATCTGTTGGTTAATTTGATCAGCAAAATCGTAATTTAATTGGTTCATCTGTTCCATTTGTTGATCCATTCGGTTACCAAAATCTTGCTTTAATTGTCTCTTAGGTTGGTTGATTCGTTCCATTTGTATTTAATGAGATAGGCCGGGTCAGAAAAGATCATTTCCCTATTACCACTTGATTCTGTTGGATTTCCATTGTCAGGACGACGATAGCTTGTGGATCAATTTGAAGTACATCCTGCCCAAAGATGTTGAAATACAAGTAGAACATTACACGTATCGTTAATTACTAACGTAAGTCACACTACTTGATTCCTTGTATTAATATTTTTTCATCTTCTTTTGTTAGGTAAATACAAAATTCAGTTTTATTACCTTCCTAAAGATGCATACTTTAATGACGATTGCTTTAATTCAAATAATTTCTTCTGTAATTTTGTATTTTTTACGTGATTCTCGACCCCTTCTGCTAAAGATACTCCAAACATTATCTGTGGTAGAAAAACAAACTTTAGAAGAAGATAATGTTGACACTATACTAATAGAAAGTACTAGAAGTAACGTCTGACTTAAAACAATATTGGTAAAACGACGAAAATATTAAACGATTGTTTCTTTGTAAGGTGGAGAAAAGTCTGCAGGCTTTTTTTTTAAGAGCACCACTCGAGATAATTGTTGAAAAAATGTAGTTGTTTCACGAATTTCGTTCTTATTGCCCCCTTAAAAATTTGCGATTTCAGTATGAAAATCTGTCGCTAGACCTAGATAAAATTCACTGGGTTCACCAGAAGTAATTGTTGGAGAATTACAATTCGTTTACGATTTCCGAATTAAGAGAGCTTGAGGATGTATAACCTAAAAACTACAGCGTTAAATGTCACCAACCGGTGCTAGGTGGCCACTAAAAAGGACACAAGTACTATCTACCCGGGACACGTCAAGGCGAGTACAGGAGCAGGCGTGTCAGCGTAGGTGGTTATAAGCGTAAGCGAAGTTAGTGAAAAGATGTTGGTACATGCTTCAATAGCATTTGCTATGCTTTCATACTAATAACGCTATACATGTAAACATTAAGTGCAGCGTCTGTACACTGTACACAAATACACCGCTGCTGAAAAGTAGTAACTAATAGAGCCGTTTTCCATGTGGAATTACTTATATTATCCGTCGTAAAGCAATTGAAATAATTACGGCAGTACCCTTACAGTTGTAAACCTAAAATACTTTTGTATCCTTTTGTATTAAATTTTGCCGCTTGCAGAAATTTGTTCCTTAAAAATGTGTCTTTTCAGGTCTTCCTATTAAAAGTATTCCATTTTTCATGTGGATCTTCAAAGATTTGCTCCAAAACTAAACCAGCTCCGAGAAAATAACTTTCTTCTGCGTCCTAATAAAGAAGATAATCATTTAAATTGTAAGATTGTCAATATAAATAGTTAATTATTTTAGTAAAATAAATTTATTTTAAAAACTTGGTTAAAGAGAAAGGTAATATAGTTGTGTAAAGCAAAAATCGAATCTCAACAAAATATAACAATGTATAAGAAAATTATAATATCTGTGAAAAAAACTATAGGCAATATTCGGTATGTAAATAGAGAAATTTTTTTTTTTTTTTTTTTTTTTTGATAGGACAGAAATTTTTTTTTAAAAAAAGGACATGGTCATTATTTCGATATTTCTGTATAATTCTGTATCTTCGGCATTTAAGTATATCGAACGGCGTGGAATTTCCAAAACGTTTTTGGGTGTATACCAATGGCGGACGGTCGTATATGTTTTCAGTGGAGTCTCGATATTTTTTGATTGATTTCCGTTTAGTTAAAATCTTTTATGAACACTGTCACAAAGGGTTTGCTCGCTTCTATTCACAATATAGTTCTATTTTTTATTTGAGGGATTGCCTTTAACTATGCCAGAGAAAGGCAGGAACCTGGAAGTGGGTTACTTGGTTGCCTTTGCACAAACACGTTTGAACCAAACAATTATGTTTTAGAAGTTAGAAATTTTAACTTCCAGCTCAATGTTTTACTTTATTTTATTTTATTTTATTATTAATATTTTTTTGGTAATAGCAAATGAGAAATATTTATTTTCTCTTGTTTCTATCAAACTAAAAATCTTGTGGGAGCTGGAAGCCCGGAACACCCACTTAGTCGGCACCCATGGGTATATAGATACGTCGGTATAAGTAGTTGCAAAGTTACGCATATATTAAAGTACTGCTTTCAGTAGTTTTTCATCCCAAGTCTCATCCCCAACTTCTCATCTCACTAAATAATTTTAACTTAATCTTGAATTATCGTTGTCTTCTTCCGGCCTGATCATAAATTTTGTTAAAACGAATATTATTTTTCTTATTGGTTTCAGATCTATTGTTTTTTTTTAATAATAACTGCAGAAGATTTCAAATCTCCATCTTGAACAGGTTTGTGCAGCCGAAATGGCTTCAGATTGTTTCAACTTTGCTTCTAATAAAACTGAAATGAAAACAGAAATCATTCCTATTAAAGTTGAAATGAAAACAGAAAACGAGTTATTTGTGGAACGTAATTACAAATTATGTACTAGTGACACTTGTGATCAGAAAGATATTCTTGCTATAGCTTTGGCATATAAGGAAAGAGAAAGTGCAACGGAAGTAGAGAATATCACTTCAGAGAGAAATGAGGATGAAACAATATCAGATCGGAAACTAACTTCGAAAGCAATATGTTTGGTGGAGCGTTTACCAACAGGTGATGTACTTACAAAGACCGAACGTTTTCACAGTAACATCAGGCCAAAATACTCCGATCTTACATACATCACGGAAGGGTCAAGCAGTCACATGTGTGCCAGTTTTGGAGACAAGATCGATGACGGAGCGGATGTTCAAGAAAATGATAATGGAGATGCTGCTAGCAATGCTCAAGCCCTGAGGTATGTTTATATGCTTTTATTTCATCTGGAGTATATTTTGTATAAATATTTCTTTTGAACACTAGCAGTACTTCCTTAGATATGATTATTTCCTTCGTCTTAATCTGTGTTATTGGAATTGTAAACATTTAAACACCAATAATGCAACCTAATGCGTAGCGTTGTAAGAAGTGAGAGAGTTTGGCTCTGAGATAAGTATCCAAATGTGACAGTAAATTGCTATAAACCATTTTGAGTGTTAGGATCAAATAGTGACATGCTTCGGAATAATATCAATATCCAGTAATATGTTCCTGTTATAGGGAACAGTACCTGGCCAAATTCTTTATATCTTTCTCCAATCAGTGAAAATATTTTCATGGTATAAGTCATATTTTAGTATTTATTTACCTGGGTAAATAAGAATGCCAAATTCGGATCGCACGAACAAATTGTCGAAGTTTTTTTTTTTTTTAATTTTATTTTTATTTTTAACGTTGTTAACGTTGCAGAACCCTTTCGTTTATTCTGATTGTTCTAATATTGATGTATGTCGTATCGAGAACAAACTCTTACTAGAATAACCAGAAATTCAGATTTTTCTCGTTTGCAAATAACTCAAGCCGATTTTATATTTAGAATTTTCTTCAGTGTTAAAATTCCTTGATTGTGGAAATTTATATCCAATTTTTTAATATTATATCTATTTTAACAATGAAGAAAATTTTAAAGAAAAAAATCGAGATTAATTGCTGCCTTTGACTGATTATGAAGTTCCTTTTCTAAAAATTTGAAATCTCCAGGTTGAATTTTGTAAGAGAGATCGTGAATTTTCGTGAAAGTTAAGAAATAAGTAATAGAGGTACGAAGACTGCACTGACATGTATCGGCAAAGTTTGACCCTTCAGAACAACCGTAAATAAATAAAATCAAACACACATAAGAGACGTTAATACATAATGCTTTTTTTCAGCAAGTGCTGCTTAGGCGTCCAACATAGTAGATGACAGTTCATCATAGTGGTTGCGAAAATTGATAGGTCATAGTAGGTCACTGGGTTGAGGTACAAAGTGCGCTCAGTGGATCGTGGTGTGAATTGGTGACTGTTACACCCGTGAAGTTTTTATCGACTCACACTTTTCGGATACGCACGTCTCCTTTTTAAATATGAAGTATGTCTGACAATTTTCTATTATTTTTTATGCCCTATTAAAGTGTTCAAAAGAAATACAATCTCGATCTTGTCACTGGAGTGAAAATTGGCCAGTTTCAGTACACATTTTTTTCAAAGAAAGAAAACTTTAACTGAGATGATATACATGAAAAGTGTATTCTCTTTTCAGAATGTGATATAGATGGGGAGAGAATATATTTTCTACACCGGTATTTTGAATGTGATTTCGTTTTCCATTTTCGTCGTTATAACGGTTTGAAAACATTGAATACTCACCACAACATTAGGTATAGAGTATCATATATATTTTACTGCCTCAAGCGGTTCTTCAAAAATTCATATAATGCACGAACCTCTTAAAGCTATATAGATACACTTGGTGAAGAAAGTCTTTTCCCGTGAACGTAGTAGTGCAATAGCTCGTAAATTACATATGTAACATGAGTGTGAATAACGCAGAAAGAAAGTATGATTGTTGGACATATTTTCCCCACAAGTAGATTACTCCACTTAAGTAAAGAGATACGTCAGGAACTAGAAAATTGCGTAATTTAGAAAAAAAATTATGAAAGCACTTTGTTTGCCCAAAGAAATTTCTGAAATTTTATGCCATAAAACCATCTACAGCGTAAGGCTGAGCACATGTTAAAATTTCCCAGCAAGACTATAGTTGTGTTTAAGATGTGTGGTTTCACATCTAAATAATATTTGATGACATCCACATGAGAACCTAGTTTTCCAAAAATTGGGTGTGTGTTGACCAAACTGAAGTTACTAAACTGTTTTAGATGATATGCAATGGGAATCTCTACATAATATATTAATTTTGTCATACTCCAAAAAAGTCATTTGGTATATTTTAAGAAAACTACATAAATAGCCCGCTTTCATCTCTTAAAGCGTCGTTCACTCGCCTGCTGGTTTTTGATAAAGATATTATATAGAAATTCCTTCATCGTGACATTATCCGCTCGTCAAATACCAGAGGTTTGGCCTACAATTCAGAAATGTTCGAATGCTCATAGGTCCTCATTCCAGTCGGAGACAATGGTAACATCAGTATGAAATTTCATTTCAAACGATTCAGCCGTTTCCTGAGCTAATGAGGAGTGGATGTGAAATTTAGGTCCTGAAAAGTAATACACAGATCTTTTTCCTTTTCTTGGAAAAAGAGTATTTCCCAAAACAGGTGCAGGACACAGTTTATTTTGAATGATAGACATGTGTACTAAGTTCTCTCTTTCTAAGAAGACATACTCGTGAGATGATAATTTTTTACGTACATTTCTAATTCTGTACTTCTAATGATAACCACTTCAATTAAAGTAGCATAATAGAAAGCGAATTGAAGTTTTCACGCAAGATATTAGAAAATTTATCTCAAGTTATTCAGCTTGTCTGCGTTTATAATGTAATGTATAGCACGTTTTTTTAAATTCTTATAATATGAGAACCTAGCATAGTATGAGAACCTATGAATCTATTAGTTTCTAACACTAATAACCCAAGGGAGATTAACGGGGCATTCACTATCCTCATTATCGGAGCGTCTAATCCTACAATCATAATCACATTGCTTATAAAAAAGTGAAAAGGTACAAGGGATTAAAAACTGAAGGTTTCTCCAAAGGTTTTAAGTTGAAATAGCGCGTAGATATGTATATAATTGGACATCATATCGTAATGTTGATTAAAATTTAATATATCCAAGCAATCCGAGGATTTTAGAAACACCCGCAGTTTTTGTTATATTGATTCAAATGACATACTTGGTGCAAAATTTTAAAAGTTGTTATAGCCTTGCTTTGTTTCCTTGTTACAGTAACAGTATCTGGTGGTTACAGTTGCAACAAATTTTCGCATTTACTAAATTTTCTGGCACATGAATTAACAGTATATTTCATAAACATATTCATTGATTTCTTACCTACATTTTCCCCTCTAAGGTCATTGCATACCCCAACAATTTACCTTAATATATACTTGACTTATATCTAATTTCGAATATTTAAATGTATAAACAAATTCTGATATTGATACAAAGAGCATTTTTCCTTCGGAAAATATGACTGGTACGGGTTTTTTCTGAATTACATATTTGTATATTATTTCAGGTAATGTTTCAATAGTATCAGATTTCAGTTTATCAGAAAATATAAGGTATGAGTGCCTGGGAAGTTGATGAAAAATAAGTCTCATCCTATTGGTGTGTATCTTTTATGGTATACGTTTGCGTTTTTCGGGAGTTTCATATTCTTTATTTCCATGTCGTGCTCCTTTATTTATTTCTTATTATTATTTCCAGATTCCATAAACTTACCCTTTCCAGAAGAGAAAATACGTTCGTTAAACGAAAGGAGAAAAATGCTCTTTCAGGTGAAAAATCTATTAACAGGAATGTTTACAAGAGAAGTCACATGTGCCAGGAATGTGGAGAGGGATTTATTACGGAAGCACAATTAGCAACACACATGTTAAAACATAAAGTTAGAAAACCTCACAAATGCCAGGAGTGTGGAAAGGGATTTATTAGGAAAACAGAGTTAGCATCACATATGTTTATACATACAGGTAAAAGAATTCATATCTGCCAGGATTGTGGTAGGGGATTTATTACGCAAAAACAATTAGCAACACACACGTTAATACACACAGGTGAAAGACCTCATTTATGCCGAGTATGTGGAAAGAGATTTACTCGCAGCTCAAGCTTGAGAACACATATGTTAATACATACTGGTACAAGACCTCATTTATGCCAAGAATGTGGAAAAGGATTTAATATAAAGTCTAAGTTAGCAACACACATGTTGGTACATACAGGTGCAAGACCTCATGTGTGCCAGCAGTGTGGAACACGATTTACTCAAAGCTCAAGCTTGAGAAGACACATGTCAATACATAGTGGTGAAAGGAAGCATTTATGCCTAGAATGTGGCAAAGGATATAGTAGGAAGTCTAATCTTGCGACACATATCTTGATACATACAGGTGGAAGACCCCATGTATGCCAAGAGTGTGGAAAGGGATTTATTAAAAAAACAGAGTTAGCATCACATATGTTTATACATACAGGTAAAATAATTCACATCTGCCAGGAGTGTGGTAGGGGATTTATTACGGAAACACAATTAGCAACACACACGTTAATACACAAAGGTGAAAGACCTCATTTATGCCAAGGGTGTGGAAAGGGATTTACTCACATCTCAGGCTTAAGAAAACACATGTTAATACATACTGGTGCAAGACCTCTTTTATGCCAAGAATGTGGTAAAGGATTTAATATGAAGTATGATTTAGCAACACACATGTTGATACATACAGGTGAAAGACCTCATGTATGCCAAGAGTGTGGAAAGGGATATATTAGGAAAACAGATTTAGCATCACATATGTTTATACATACAGGTAAAAGAATTCATATCTGCCAGGAGTGTGGTAGGGGATTTATTACGGAAAAACAACTAACAACACACACGTTATTACACACAGGTGAAAGACCTCATTTATGCCCAGTATGTGGAAAGAGATTTACTCGCAGCTCAAGCTTGAGATTACATAAGTTAATACATACTGGTACAAGACCTCATTTATGCCAAGAATGTGGAAAAGCATTTAATATAAAGTCTAATTTAGCAACACACATGTTGATACATAGAGGTGAAAGACCTCATTTATGCCGAGTATGTGGAAAGGGATTTACTCACATCTCAGGCTTAAGAAAACACATGTTAATACATACTGGTGCAAGACCTCTTTTATGCCAAGAATGTGGTAAAGGATTTAATATGAAGTATGATTTAGCAACACACATGTTGATACATACAGGTGAAAGACCTCATGTATACAAGAGTGTGGAAAGAAATTAATTACGAACAGAGAATTAGCATCGCACATGTTCATGCATACAGGTAAAAGGACCCATATGTGCCAGGAGTGTGGTAAGGGATTTATTACGAATAGAGAATTAGGAATACACTTTAATACACACAGATGAAAGCCTCATGTATGCCAAGAGTGTGGAAGGGATTTATTGCCAAGAGTCGTTTAGCAGCTCACATGTTAACACATATCAGTGAAAGATCTCATTTATACCACGATTGCACATTGATATTTACTCGAAGCTCATTTGACAACACACATATTAATACATACAGGTAAAAGAATTATATATGCGAATAGTGTCTCAAGGTACTTATTACTTAGACACGATTACCAACACATGTTAATATATGTGTGAAAAATCTCACACATCAGGAGTGTGGAACGTGATTTTCGTAGCAAATCAAATTTAGCACATGTTACTACATACAGATGGAACTCCGATATGCCAAAAGTGTGGAAAGGTATTTATTAACAAGAGAAATTTAGCAACACACATGTAAATACATACAATGAAAGAACTCAAATGATTTATTAACAGATCAAATTTTGCATAACACGTGTACAGAAAAAGCCCCTGTATGCAGTTTTTACATCATAAAAGAGACATAACCAATAGTAAGAAAGCGGATTTTTCTACAAAGTACGTTTGGGTAAGCATTTATCATCATACATATGAAACTATTCATGTATACCTTATATGTACAGTGTACTTTACATTCTTTCGTTAGAAAAAATGATTAAAAATTACTGATCGAAATGCTGTTTTCTTGATAGTTGCTGATAACTTCGTAAACTTCCTCTTCATTTACTTCCTCTTCATTTAAAACTTCTATGTATTTTACGAGAGCAAATGCTGGTTCATGTAAGATTTCGACCGGGAACATAAAAATAGAAATTCTTTTAAGGATCATGAATCTCAGATGAGAGAATACACCAAAGTTCGTACCAGGTATTTTTGTAACCAAGTTGATATGAATTGATTAGATTTGCAAATAGCTTGAGGTTTACACTCGTTAAAGCAAATACAGAATTTGTAGTAAGTGATTTTATTACAATGAAGAAAAGTGGAAAATTACAGAAAAATACTAGAGGCATACATGTTGTACGGTACATTCTAGCTTTATACGACAACTCGAATTTAACTAACTATATGCTGTGAGCTGCTAGAATTAAGATCTGCGAAACAAGAAAGTTAGTTAAAAACCTCTTTCGTCAGACTCCAAGTTAAGAGAAGTGAAATCGAAGTGGAAGAGATGTTCATATTACCTTAAAGCATGATAATTGTGTATGGGTTACTGCTCGTTTCTTTCTAAGCATCGGAACGCTCAACTCTTTATGATTCAACACTCCACTTTCTTCTTTGTCACCAACTCGTAAGATCTAAGTTAGAAATTTATACTTGCAAAATGTGCTGCTCTTGTGGCAGACTAACGCGTATTACTTCTGATCTCCCGCCGTTAGATTTCGAAGTGAGTGCGGTAACAGTCTCAAGTGTTGCTGATTCTCATATACCACATGCCGTCCTAGACCTGGTCCAAATCCGTTTTTCCCCAGAGGTCAGTTGGGCAACGTTCAGAGAGATCAGACATTCCCACTCAGGAGCCGTGCCGTTTAACAGTCTTCTAGCTTTGTTTTCATTGGCTTAATCAGGCTGAAGGAAATATTAACATTCTTTTTTTTTCATGTTTCATATACACATTTTTTTATTAATGTACGAAAAGATTTTTTTACATTATTTAATGGCACACGTGGAGTTAATACTGTGGCGTAATACTAAAATAGTCACACTACGTAAGTTACTGGCTGCTGTCATAAGAATTTTATAAGTTGACGCAGTGTCACAAAACACGCCCTCCCATCAGCATTTGTAAATCAGTTGTTTTCGCGAATTTTGCCTTTCGCTCATTTCGAGCTGTGACTAAGCGCTCCGCTCAGAAACTTTCTGAATTCCACGTTAGCTGTCTAAACTTGACTTGCGACATTAAGAGTGCTTGACCACAGTGCAGTCAATTTGGGTGGAAAGTCGCTATATCTAGGTGATTCGGTATCCAAGATAGCGAAAAAAAAATTTTTTTCCGATTAGCGACTTTTATGGCATTTTTTGAATAAAAGTTTGGCGAATTAGATAAAAATCTAGTGACTTTTGTGCTGCGACAGAACTACTCGTGTAGACAAGTACTATTAGCTTGAATAGTTCAGATATATGTTTATTTCCGTATGCCTATTTGAGTCAGCGGAAATGTTGAGGAGCTGCCAAAGTACGTAGGATTTTTCTCCTTATTCCCTTTTTGATTCCAGGTATCTCTTGTCCTCTGATGGAGACAAACTCCAAATTTTAATGTCTTTTAGTGTGCACAGCTTCCATTTAGATTCGCAAATAATGCATTACCGATAGCATGTGATTATCTGTAGAAACATCAGTAACAGGAAATAGGAAATAAGGTATTTTTCTTTGCAGACTTTATATTTGTTCATTTCTCTAAACTTATTTTTGATTTCGTTGAAGTGACATTGACCATAAAGTGAAAATATATATATATATTGTACAAAAAGTGAAATTATTATTTGTTATATACGCTTTTCAGCCTGGATGTATTATGACTTGAATTAATCACTTATCTGAAATAACTTAGAAGATCACATACTTGATGAGAGAGAACGAGAAAAAGAAAGACGGAATTTCAGGAATAATTTTTTTAACGACTTTACACCCACAATTGGGGTAATTTCATCTCCCGTTTAGCTACTTTTTATATCAACTTGTTGGCAACTCTGCTTGACCAGCAGCAATGCAAAAAGAAGAGATTGAAGGTACAGAGAAGAAAGTCATCTTAAATTTTAATAGAATTATTTTATATATTATTACATTTTGTGTATTTGCGCAGCTACAAAAAGTAGTACTGCTTTGATCAAAGTGCGCTATTTGATTACAGACTAAAGTATTGTGTATAAACATCAAGGTAAAAAGATTTTTTAAAGATAAAAATAACAGCATACATGCAAGCAGCCTTATCCTAATATCAGACCACATATAAAAGATTTTTGAAAGGAATTGAATATTAATACGACGTTTGATAAATCTAAATTAATTGCCTACGTTATAACTAATAATAGTTGGACAATGATTATTAGACATTCTGCGGGTTTAAGATCAAAGCAAAGGAAAGTTAACCTTTAGTGTTCAAGAAGCATTGCGCTCGCATAGGTATATTTAATTAGACAATTGATCAAGTCACGTGATTACCGTTAGCAATCAGAAAAAAACTAAATTAAAACAAAGAGCTCTTGAATATAAAATCGTACTACCGCTAATCAACGAAATATAAAAGAACCTAAGCATGTCACAAAAGTTATCTATATAAATTAAATCTTTCATTTAGTCAGGTAAAATTGTAGCTTGGAAATAAGTATAGTGTTAATTATATTGTCTTTCATATTGGCTAGTTAATTCAGTGAAAAGTATCTAAGTATCGTAGAAATTACTAATTATTTCTCCATTAAATGATTGCATTTCATTCACGTACATTGAAATCACACAGTGGTATCATTGGAATTTAAATATAAAGTTCTGTACAACTTTTACGTAGTATAATACTCACTATTTTCGTACTGTTACATTATATAAGTGGATTGTGTTAGGCTTCGTCAAGTACAGTATCAATTCGAAGAAAACTTAAGAACGTAAATGAAAATATATGTGAATCAAAGTTGAATTACGTTTGTGCATGGCTAACACAGTACTGTTCGTAATAACATAATCGCACTTTACTTAAATTTGATAGGATATGTATATACGTTTTGAATATAACTATCAGAATCATGATCCGCTTCCAAGAATGATGAAAGATTAAGAAAGAAATGAATAAAGACGATTCTTTCTATGTAAAATGTTTCTCTCTATACATATCAGATAACAATACAATCACTTTTGCAGTGTGGACTCTCATTTATTCAGCAAAGACTCTTATTAGTAGTGGAACTTTATTGTATTATTATTTTTGTTGTATGTAGTATTTTTTGTTTCTTTCATTATTCTATGTATCTTGTCTCTTTTGAATACTTGTTAATATAAGTTAAAAGGTGAATTAATATTGATGTAGTTTTATGCTGAACGTTAACACTAACCAAAGTCTAAGACATTCTCAAATTATTATTGAATGTCTATTTGTGTTAAAACATCGTTCTTTTGTGATGAGTGTTACCAGTGGTGTATATTAATACAATTTTTTGGTATATTATGGTATTATAGGAACAAATGTTGTAAATAAATACATATATATTCGTTAATACCATGTTTTCTCAAACAATACATTGATGTATATATTTGTCAAAGAATTTAAAATATCTGAGCCTAGGTTGCTTGCGTCATCTCAGTAAACAGCCCACGCTACGTCTGACAACATCGCGAATATCATCGGTGTAGAGATTTTATTTGATACTTGAAAAGTAAGTTGTCAATTACGACCCAAAAGAGTTCTAGCATTAATATTAGTATTCTTATTTTAGTTCACTACTTTTTGATATACTTGGTTTAAGGAGCGTGCGCTGCTGCTGCCGAGATTCCGGCTAACGGGAGGTTGTTGAAATCTTGTTCCGTTTTTTAACCACTAACAGACTCCATCGTTACAGCAGTATTTAGGAAAATAAATGCAGAGTTGCACTGAATTATTAGGGTACAGGTGAGGCCGTTTACTATTTATACACACTGGATCTGTGGACACGGGACTTTGTTAAATGGGTGCTAGCCGTTGTAGTTTTTGGCCGGCAATAAAACGTATGGCTCTTTACTTAATTCTGTAGTAAATTCCACGAACGTTTTTGACTATTTTCACAACGGGAGAAAACTTTTGGAGTCGACAGGCTTCAATCGAGACTGGTCAATGTTGGCAATATATTTTAAAATGTTATTATGTTAAACCACCTGTATGGAAATGCAAATTAAATTTAAAATAATTTGCGTTAATTTACAGTTTGCTGGCCACGATATAGGAAAATACATTGGCAGCTAGTGAGAATTTCTAGATGAAAACGAACTGAGCGGTATGGTTGTTACCGCTCAGTCGTTGGAACATTTGGTCTGCTCTGGCTAAGTTTTTCATGGTTTGCTCTTCCTTGTCGGTGCATTTTCATAAATTATTGAAGAAAGTACTTAATTTAGTTTTAAATAACTATAGAACGTAGTATTTGCATATTAATGAGTAAGCAAGAAATACCGAGGCTTTAGGTAAGAGTAATAAAACACATTGATTATATATGTAGTTTAAATAATGAATGTGGTCTTTGTAACTTATTAAACTTCTCTCACGGTGAAAAAGGGTTTTAGACCTATGTATGCGCGAACGATGAAAGATTCGTTTGTTTTATTGCGTGGGAGACAAATTGAATGGTTAGCAATTTTTGCAAAAATAAAATACAAATCGAAGAATTATTTTTGTTGTTAACCTGGTGACGGTTAAAATTACATTAGTTATAGATATTGAGATATCTTTATACCATTTGATCAAGATTTTTGGTAAACACTAGGAGATAAATTCTGGATTTTCGGATGAAACCTTACGATATTCTTCCCTTTCCAGCATGTTAATTTCTTAACACGCTACTTTGAGGCATTACACGTCATTATGTGTTAGTTTCACTCAATATATTCAATATTGTACAGGTGTTTTGCCAAGTGGCCAAAGGCAATTGGCACCACGATTTGACTTAAATAAATTATGTACACTAAGAGAATACCAAGTAATAATTGATGATTTAATATGTTACTAACATATAAATATTTTCTTGTAATATAGCCTCTTGTGTTACATATGAAAGAAAATAAGCTATGAGGCAAATTGTAGATAACTAGTTAGCGAATATAAGTTTAGACTAATTATATTTGGAAAGACAAACATTATTGGTTCTCCGTGATAACCATGCTTTGAACTACAAGTTGAAGTGGCCTACTAGTTGGCATTGAGCGCCGTAAGGTCTGTCTCTAAAAGAACAGTGGTAATATGATTTAAAAACAGAAAATAAGCACGGTTGGCATCACATCTAAAAACCATGGCTTAATCAAAGAAATATAGTTATCATGCTTACCCTAAAATATTATAAAAAGAAAGGTTACGTTCTGCATTTTTCCATCATACTTAAAAAGGATGAAAATACAGAACACAGAAATGTATAAAGACTTTGGTACCTTATTAGGACATCATTACTTAAAATTGGAGTTATACTCTCTTCATATTTTTTTAAGTATAGCAATTACGGACGCATATTTTAGGTCTAGTTTATAGCAGTGTATCAACGGTTGATATCAACATATTGAACGGTTTAAGTAGTATTTTAAAAAAATACTATTAGTATTAACTACCTACATGCGCTATAAAGTACAAATACAAATATTAAGCAGAAATATTTTAAAATTTCGAGAAAATTACAATCTTAGGCTGTATAAATCAACCTTTTTTTTATTCGAACATTACTCAATGTGTAGCACCTAGGTTGAAATTTTTTGATGCAACCGGCAAAAAATCATGCTGGAATTTGCTGGTAATAGTGGAAGTCTTTGGCTTCCCTGCTGGAACATAATGGACCAGCAACAGATGCTGATTTTGGCTTGGAGAATATCGTAAGTTTCTTGCTAGTTACTAGCATGTTGCTCGTTAGACGGAAAATTATCTCCATCAGAATATAATGGCAACTTCTAAGCTTTGCTGGATACTACAAACTATAAGTTTAAAATCAACATTTGCTACACATATCAATTGGCTTTTACGAATATTCATTCTATACGTATACTTCCATTACAAAAATATCTGTGTTGTATATAGGTAAGAGGAAATGGAATGATATCTTTGAAAAATAATTATCAAACTTACATAGGTTGCGTAGTTCATGAATGAAAGTTTTCTATTTTTTTCGGTTTTGAAGAGACATTTTTGCTGCTTTCCGTTTCCCGAGAAATTTTCTGACTATCAATGATTTTCCTGTCTCTCGATTTTAAAGAAAATTTTTCGTCTTCCAATTTTTAGAAAATTTTTCGTATACCCGAAAAATGTTTTTCCGAAAATTTGCCGTGTTTCCATTCTGGTTTTTCGGATTTTCGACAAAATCCGAAGTTTATTTCCGTTTTCGGGAAACACTCCGAATTCCAACTATCTGAGAAAGGATGTTCTCTGCCGTTTTCGGAAACAGTTTCCCAGTATCTGGAAAATTTTCTGTTTTCCATAAAATTCTCCGTCTTCAATTTTCCGAATTTTTTTTTCAAAATTTTCCGTTTTTTGCTTTTCCGTAGCTTACAAGAAAAACCAGATTAGCTTGCAGGTTTGTAGCATGTGCTGCTGGTAAGTTGGAAAATAAGCTTGTATCGTTCCATTTTCCTGAAAACTATAAATATATGTATTGGAACAATATTTGCTAAATAGATTGATTTTTGCTAATATTCGTCATATACATATACTGTAAAAAATATTATAGTGGTATAATTTAAAAGGAAACGTACATATTTGAAAAAGTAATTTTCATCAAATCTATATTTTTTTCCATGTTGAGAAAGTGTTTCACATTGCCTTAATCTTACATGGCACTATGAAACAACATGAAAACAGAGATTGCAGATCTAACGCTAAAGCACATACACAATTAGCTGTCGAACTGATGCATGTATGGAATTGTTTCGTATAAAGATTCAATCCACACCAGTGCCACCTAGATTACAAGCCCTTCGCGCTGAGTAGCAAACACTGAGTGACGTCATATTGACTATAGAAACCGCATGGTTTGTTTGTTTGTGTGTGTGTGTATGTTGTTGGTCACGGGTCCAGCGAAATAGACTGACTTAAAGTTTTTATTATAGGATTTAACTAATACAACTATTGTTCTTATTTCAAAGTTGTGGAAACAAATGTTGCGTATTTGTAGTAATGAAGAATTCTAGTGTTTGTTTTCGATTTACGGATAAGGAAAAAAGTGGACGTTTGTTTTTAAAAGGCGAATTATATTCCAAATAATCACTGTAAGGTAAGAACTAATTTCTATTAGTATTTGTCATTTTTAGATATATATAAGTCATGTCTCAGTCTTAATAGGGTGCAGAGGTAGAATAGATAGTCCCAAAAGTGGTAATTCCAAGATTGAAATGAATGACTGCAATTATAAGTGAACTGTAGAATTATTGAATGTCGTAGAAATTAAATGTTACATGTAAGAATGCATATGAACGAAGGGTGTTGGTTTATTTAAGCGCACCATATTTTGGAAGATAAAATTCAATACTATGCATGAAAAGAGAAATACAAAGAACAAATAGTAAGAGATTCCTATAGCCATTTGATTCAATTGAATCGCTCAATGAGCCTATTCATAAAGAACCGGTTTCTGCCCTTGAATTATGAAATGTTAGAAATAATAGAAATTTTATTACATTTCATAGTTCAAGGACAGGAACCGGTTCTTTACGAATAGGTTCGTTGAACGATTCAATTGAATGGAATACTTAGAGGAAGCTCTTGCGCAACAAATTTCTGAAAGTGATAGCACTAAATACAAAATTACACACCTGTATTTTATGTTTACAAGTGTAGTGATACTAATGTAAAATTATTACATGTGCTTTACTACGGATAAATGAGTGCATATGAAATATGCCTATTTTCCACGGGCGTTGTATTTCTACAGGTGGAGCGCTACTAGTATGAAACCATGACAAGTGCTATTGAAACTTGTATGATTGCCAAAACCCACTTGCTTTCACTAACCTCACTACTGACGCGTATACTCACCTTCGCTGACGTCTCTCCTCTCTTTGGAGGCACCTCCTCGGTAATGCGTGGGCCACCCATTTTTGTCCTATCTTGACTTGCTTAGGTGGCATTCGTGCTTTTTAGTGTGCACTTAGTACAGATTGGTTTGTTTTATGCACAGGTTTATGTTTGGCAGAAGGCCTATGTCCAGCTCGTTTTTCTGAAAAAAAAAAAATAGGTACAATTTTGGTAGTTTTTGTTTACATGAGGTTAGTTTAGCTTGTTATATTATGTTAGTGTAGGGGTCCAGCACAATTTTCCAAAGAAATTATAGGATTTCGCTTATTTCTACTAATATTTGGTTACGTTAAGTGAGTTCGGGTTAGTTTATGTTAGGGTAGGTTAGTTTTAGTTACGTTATTATACGTCTAAGTACTTGCAATATCCATTTCTCTTGTACATTCTGTGTTTTTACGTGCTTTTGACTAATTTTGCTAAACATACTCTTATGCAAAATCCGAACTCCGTACTTATAAACAAATAGTAATAAGAAAATTGTAATTTTCCAACAGTTGCTTGTGATGGTCCCTTTGAACTTTAACTATGCATCTAAGATATTTCAATGTCTCTCATTGCAAATAATTTAGAAAACATTAAGAAAATTAGTGACATAATTGTAATTTTTAACAATTATTTCGAGTGGTGCGCCAAACGTAAATCTGCATAGCACGAACTGAGACTTTGGTAACATAGGAAGCAGTGTTGAATTCAGACATTTTCACCCGGGGGGGAATGTCAACTCCTCGGGGGGAGGGTTGTTTTTCTGTATTTTTGAAAGAAAGCAGCATATTTAACAATTCCATTCACATCCACATCTTACCTAATATTGAGACTAATTGCTGATAAATATTCACTAAGAGATTATAATTTAAAAAAGAAACAATCGTTTAATTTTATCTAAAACATTAAATAAAGACTGGCAAAAATATTTTACACTAAACTTTAACTGCTATTTACAGTAGCTATTTTTGTTATATATTTCCTATATTCAGTAGTTTGTTACTAATGTAGAAGTTTTAAAAAAGATTTAAATTAACTCAAATATTTTTTGTCCTAAAACAAACATACATAAGAATATCTTAACAAAAGGTTATCATTCTTTCTCACACTTCTGATTCTAAGTCAAGCATATTAGCCTTGGTTTCTTCACTGCATACACATCAATAGTTTAGTTTACGTAATCTTCAGTTGGTTAGTGTCGTGTCTTGGAAAATCAGCGCTTGGCGCGAGAGTATACGACGGCACCCCCGTATATATGAGTGAGGTCGACAGACCAGCCGCGAAAGGTGAGAAAATTTTAAAAAGTAAACCCTGCTTTTCCTTGATTTTGAGCACTTTTCATTAATTTTTTCCTTTCATTTTATATATGTGCACATGTGTTTTATTCCTCTGTTTTTCTTTCCTTCTTTTCTTTTCTTTTTCCTCCCGAATTTTGCACCCCTTACTTCGGTGCCCGGGGCGGTCGCCCCACTTGCCCCTCTTCCATGGCACGGCACTGAGCAGGATCTTCATCACCTTCAATAGCAATCTTTCACTTATATACTACTATTATATTGATAAATTCTATATAAATCTCTAACCCAGGAGGGATAACTGTTCCTCCCTGATCCCTCTAAATGACGGCCTCTGAATCTCACCCTTTAACTGAATTATTTTTAATTAAAGAAAGGTGTGTTTACTTTAACAATCGTAAAACACATTTACGTTTCCTTTCGATGCGAAAAATGAGATTTAGGCGCCCTATTTCAAATAATGCAAGAACCGTACATTTTCAAGAACTGAAGTCTGTTGACATCAGAGATTATATGGAATCATCGAAAGATCTTCCCTATCTTTCCTTTCCTATTTCAACCTGTGCTAGTGCTACCTACTAATATATAATATAGGGCGAGAGTATACTACCTACTAAAATACAAACCTTTCTTTAACAGTTAACAATTTCATGTTCTGCCAAACTCGGTCATAGCGTTAAGAAATACAAGTTTTATTGACTATTTGGTATTCTATCTTAGATGTTACATGTTTAATATTTATATAGAATGGGTCTGCGTCATTTATATGTATATTGAGAGATTGGATTTCGTCTGCACGTGCACGGAAGGAAAGCAAATAATTGGGTGAAGTAATTTCTACATTTTGTGATTGAAATTTTTTGAGTTTCTCCGGGGGGGAATGAATTTTCTTTGGGGGGGAGATTCCCCCCCCGGGCTACCCCCTGAATTCAACCCTGATAGGAAGTCGCATGCAGCTCTACAAAAAGTAGGGAAATTACATAAAATATTTTAATGTACTTTTGTAGCTTGAAATAATCTCCTGCATTCTTATTTTACTGGCGCATGCCCAAGTTACCGCGCACTGATTTATATTGGTTGACTGCTGCAGATGGTGGCACAGAAATACAAAGGTTTCGAAGAAATAAACAGAATTATACTAAATGTGATAACAAGAGTAACAAATGCTAAAGAAGTCATTACTTTAGGCTGATTAATAAGGGAGAAAACATACGACCCGCTCGGGAGAGTAATACTCCCGGAAGTACGTTTTTCCGCGCGCTACCCTAGCCAGCTGTTTTACGCGCTATCCTAGCCAGTTGTTTTAAGTTGGTCACAAAATTTATATCATGAAGTACAAGGGGAACAAAACGAGCCCATATCATGGAGTACAAGGGCATAAGTACTACAACTACTTATCTGCACAAAAGTGAATAAATCACATTTTTAAGTATTATTTTCATATTATTTTAATTTAATAAGTGTTATAAAAATTTAAAAAGTTTTTAAAAACTTTCCTCGGGCCGGGTTTGAACTCGCGCCAAAAGAGACTTTTATTACTAGCATATAGCGCTAGGCCACGAAGGCCGACAGCAGTAAGTGTTTGATTTCTGCTATTTTAATGCAACGTGGCAAGAACTGGATAACGCCAACCAATCAGAACTGTGTTTCTCGTTTCTACTTCCGGGAGCATTACTCTCCCGAGCTAGTCCTCCAGGAACTGGCAACCGGAACAAAACACTGTCACAATGCAATGTAAACAAAGCACTGATTCAAATAAGTCATCTTAATTATCACGATATTATGGATGTTCCTTTTAATGTAACGTGGTATTGTTACTAACTTGTTGATTATTTAGTACAATAATAATAGTTTATTCATAGGAATCTTATTCTTCACTTATGTATATACTAAACTTCCTTTACCAGCCTTCCAGGGCCAAGCAACCAGCCTCAATGGAATGTTTGTTTACAGGTAGAAATCACCAAATTTTCAGTTCTTGGGATTAATCTCACCTCTATATCATAATCATATACTGTTGTTATAATCAGTAACACTTCATGCTCACCTCACTCTCTTCAGTAATAAAAAAAAGAACAGAATAATTCACTGAAACACAAAATAACTTGGAGCTCGTACTCCACACATCCTCTGACCAACAGCGAACACACACAAGAATGTTTGTTTACAAGTATGTACGAGGAAAAAACACTAATTTTTCAGATAGTGATGAGCAAAATATTCCGTCATATCAAGCTTACAAACGCACAGTGCCAACTTCAAAACTAATATACTAATAATTTTATATTCATCTACAGGGCCCCCACTTTCAGTTTAGTACCATATAAAAGTGGGCTACGTACATCTCATTAAATAATGTGCGAGGAAAGAACACTAATTTTTCGGATAATGATGAACAAAATATTACCTCATATCAAGTTTATAAACGCACAGTGCCAACTTCCAAACTAATAAACTAATAATTTTATATTCATCTACAGGGTCCCCACTTTCAGTTTATCACCATATAAAAGTGGGCTATGTACATCTCATAAAAAAATATAATAAAAAAAATAATAGTTTTTCGGGGAGGGTTGATCAAAATATTCCCTCTTATGAAGCTAATAAACGCACCGTGCCAACTTCAAAACTAATAAACTAATAATATTATGTTCATCTACACGGTCTCCACTTTCAGTTTATCACCATATAAAAGTGGGCTACGTACATCTCATTAAATAATCTACAAGGAAAGAACAATAATTTTTCGGATAATGATGAGCAAAATATTCCCTCATATCTAGCTTAAAAGCGTACGGTCGCAAGTTTAAAACTAATAAACTGATAGTTTTATATTCATCTACAAGGTCCTCACTTTCAGTTTTTCACCATATAGGAGCGGGATATGTATATCTCATTGAGATATATACTAGCAGAGAACACTAATTTTCCCGAAAAAAATCAGCAAAATGTTCCCTCATATCCAACTATTAAACGTAGAGTTCCAAGTTCAAAACTAATAAAATAATAATAAACTAATAAAATAATAACAGGGTCCCCACTGTCAGTTGATCACCATATTAAAGTGGGATATGTGTATCTCATTAAAATATGTACTAGGAAAGAACACTAATTTTTCAGATAATGATGAGCAAAATATTCCCTCATATGAAGCTGAAAAACGCACAGTGACAAGTTCAAAACTAATAAACTGATAATTTTATATTCATCTACAGGGTCTCCACTTTCAGTTTATCAGCATATAAGTAGTATGCATACCTCACTTCTGGCGCAATTTTGGCCCTTTTTTCGAACCAGATTATTTAGACAAAAATGAATGAAGTAGCGTTATGCGCAAAAGTGAAGAACAAGTATCTATTTTATATTTAATAAATGAAGAAGTGCATTACTTGTAACGAATTAAAACAATACCAAGAGTTCTCTAGAAATGGTAATACAAGACGCGATGAGTGCAAAGCATGCTATAATAAAAAGAAAAGAGAGAAATATATAAGTGAAGTTGAAGAAGTAGGTGATGATTTTGAGTTTAGAGCTTTTGAAACATATATCCTCACGAAGAAAGAACTGAACTTATTAAAGAAATACCCAAATATTCCTAAGAAGAAACCAGATGGTGTATCTCTGTTTTGGTGGAAGACTGTTAAAGAGGGTATAAGATTAAAATGTATAAAGGAGTTTGAAATCGAAACAGCTCCAGAACCTCTTCCACAACATTTTAGAGAACGGTTTCCTTTTCCTCAGTATAGACATTTGATTAAGCGAGTGATAAGTCTTACCAAAGTTGTTTCTAATAAAGGTTTTACAGTTACTGACAATGAGATTTTTATTAATGATACAGTGTTCGGGATAAAATATATTGTAGATGATAAGAGCATTTTCTTTCAATAGTTCTTGCTTTTACTACTAGCGCATTTCCCCTTCCACCCCTAACTCCCAAAAAAAAATTATGAAGCCACCACTGACTTTAACACAGAAGGATAACCCAAAGTGAGATCGCATAGGCTTTTATGACATTTAAAATCATAAAAGCTTACATCTAAAACATATCTTATAGTGCTGTCTTTGATTGAAAAAATAATTTTTGTTTGATCGAAATCGGTTTATTAATAGCTGAGTAATACGAACTTAAAGTTTAGTATGTCGCATATGGTTGTTACATGTATATACACTTTCACCACACACATATACATATATTCAGTTGAAGAGAGCATGAGCATATATGTACATGAGATTTATAGCGTCTCTCTTTCCTTCTTCTCACATTAACATAAATATATATACATTAGCCTCCTCATGCCAACAGAACTTCTAGCTGCAGTAGACACCAGATGGAGCTGTTATGACGTAATCCCACGAGATGGGACTACGTAATAACTATGATGCCAATTGATACACGTCATTATATCCTTCCACTTCAGCAAGAAAGAGAGAATGACTTACATATAGCTCAACATGATTTCCTCAACATCATTTCCTCAAATAAAAGGAAGAAATTCACAACTCACAAATTGTACATGCTGTTCTCACTAGATCTCTTTTTTAGCATCAGTGTCTCCAACTCAATATTTTTTTCGGAACGTTCCAGGATTTTAATTTTTCAAGATATCGCTTTAAAACATATAGGGATGAATTCACCCCATTATTAATAAATATGATAATTGTTAAAAGTGAGTTGGCAACACTGGCAGCCTTACCCCAAATAACTTTAAAATTCAATAGCTCGGCTCCTAATTAACCGATTTCAAAAATCCAAACGGCAAATGAATACTAATAACGTAACCAATTTTATAAAATGCATAAATGGTTGCATAACCCTCAGGATATGTTTCCCTTTTTCAATATCTCTACTAATTTTCATCAAATCGAAAAATAGAAAACACTACCATAATCACAATTAAATTCTAAGACTTTTTTAAAGAATAACATTTTCCCGAAAACTCAAAAATAAACCCGTAAAAAATTCCCGAATTTCGAATTTGCTATAACGTCATCAAATAACCGATTTTCAAAATTCAAACGGCAATCAATAGACAAATAAATTTCCTATCTATTGAATGTCTTATAAATTGCATAACTCTAAGGATATAATTACAAAAAACTCAAATCAATCTCTTATTTATACATGTATCTTTAAAATTTAAACGGCATTATGTTCTGTATATCCAAAGGTCTTAGTTTTTATAGTCTGATACTATAAAAAAAACTTATACACTTAAAACATACTTAAAATTACAAGTTCGGATATTGATAATGGAATCTTCTGCTAACCTCGTTCTCAATAGAAAACAATGACTTCTTAAACTCTGTCCACTGATCATAATTCAAGCTGAATAGACAGCCGTTAATATCAAAAACAACTTGAACTTCGGTCTGCACATTTTTCACAATTACATTGAAATTATTAGTAAGTATAAATTTCTTTTGAGGATCCATTCTATTCACTCCATTTTTTACTTCTGACGACATATTTTTGATCATTTTTATTATTCTTTGGATTCAAAAAACCGATCATCATTTGAAATTCACATACAGAACTCAACAGTTGGATAATTATCTTTTAAACCAGTGTATTTGATTTTTATTCCATCTTTAACGATCTCATCAATCATTTTATCTGTTAAGTGTTTTGTAAATCTAGGTGGAAGAAATACCTAAAACTCTTCACACTCAACTAAAATGCTCTTTCCAAACTTACTTTTAATCTTTTCCATTTTTACAATCTTATATTCTGTATTTAATTCTAATTCTCTTAATCCAATAACCTGTTTTTGTTCAAGACTTCCAAGTTTATTTAAAAGCTCAATATGACTCGACATCGTATTTATTATATAGAAATCAATGAACACTCTTCAATTTTTATCTTCACCAAAAATATTTTAATCATTTTTGCTATTTTTTTTATGGAAAAACTTCCATAAAATAATACAAACATACATTTAACAATCTAAAACTCTTCTACTACTTTCTCATTCTTGGGATCATATGTAAAGTTCTTTTGTCCAATTAAAATCGCATAGCATATAGTATTAGCAGCCACAGCTTCTGCAAGGTCTACTACAATCTTTGTTTGTTCTCTCATTTGCCGATACATTCTTCCTCTTACTACAATTAATCACATACATTGGTCTGTTAGTTATAAACTCTTTAGGGTCATAGTACATTTCGGTATTGCCACATGTTATTCTCTTAAATGCAGTATAATCTTCATACATCTTAAAATAATCCCTGTTAGCAATATCTAAGTTTCTTGATTCTTTTGGAAATACATCATTCCTTCCATTCTTAAGATAGATATTCTTTACCTTACAATGATCAAACTTACTTGCATCTGCTATTTGTTTGCCACTTCTATCAGTTTGGAACATTACAACTACGAAATCAGGCACATCAAATTGTCTAGAATTAAACTGAGGAGTAACATCAAACTCCAAGAAAGAACCTACAACAGTCTTCTGAATACATTGATAAGTATGGAATGAAAACATGATTTTAGGTTCCTTAAGAATATTCAACTTTAACTTGTTTTCATAATTAGATTCGTATTCAACAATAGGCATTCTTATCTCCATACTTTTTATTGTTATTTTTCCATCATGAGGAGCTGCCCCCGATCCAGTCCATTTGTACAAGACATCGTTATTGTTGTTAGCTTTTGTAAACGTTATTCTCAATCCGCCTTTCCACATAACCTCTTTATAATCACTTAAGAAGCCTGAAATTAATTTTAATGGGTACAAAACACTAAAGTCCTTTCTTAGACCAAGTTTATCATCCGTTTCAAATCCTGCTTGTTTTAGATATTCAACTTCTGGTTTGGAAATCTTTAATGTTCCAATAGCTGTAGATGTGATTCCTGGTAGCTCAATCTTATCTATAACAACTCCATGCTTTCTAACCTCAATTTGAGAAAAGAAGAATGGTAAGAAGTTATCTACAAGTTTTATAGTATCATTTGCACCAAATGTTCCTCCAACTGATGCACCAACAACTTCAAAAGTCATATGACAAACTGCTTTGTGTGGATGTATGAAGCCATCCCCCACATCGAAATCAAACTCAATATCTTTGTTAGCTTCATTCAAATTATTAAATGTTCTTGTGTTAGCTTTAAAGCTCTGTAACTCGTAACTCTCAACACTATCCATTTATTATAAAGAAAATATTGAAACAACGCTTTTATGAAATATACCCATAAAAGAATCATATATAATAGCAATTAAAAACTTATAATCCCCATCCTAACTTAACCTTAGCATTCATAGCAGTACCAACCCCAAAAGCAGCTAATCGTTCACCAATTGACACATCACTACTAAATGCTCTTTTCCATGCTTTAGTTTCTAGTTCCTTATCTGCAATATGTCTTGACTCTGTATCTTTATTGTCTCTGTAGTATATATCGTGTTCTTTACAAGCCTCATCTAATGAGTTAATACCTTCATCACCTCTTTCTAACCTTTCTTGAAGCTTCGTAAAAGGCCCGAAAAATCTGAAGCCTGGTATATGTAACTCTGATACCCCCTTCATGTTTAAAATCTTATTCATTAGTCCTTTCCCCAGCTTCTCATCATTCCAGAATCGTGGTGGTAATGTATTTAAGATCTTAATCAAATAACCTATACCTTTTGGATCATTAGGAATAAATTGTGAAAGCTTATTATTAATCATACTCACTATACCTACTTTCTCATTATAAAAGTTATCATTTCCAGATTTTTCTTCTCCAACTATAACTATTAACCGATCAATTAACTTTCTCACATCATCCATCCATACATATTCTTTAGGTATCTCTGTATATTGTTTAATTCCTTCACCAGTCCTTTTAGGTGTCGTGTTCTTTTTAGGAGTTGGAGGTAAAGATGGTTTAATATAATTATCCCAAATAGGCTTGATAATATTAATGTACTTAGAACCTCTACTAGATGCTACCTTTTTATCTCGATTATATTTTTGAAAGGCAGCATCTGATTCTATTATTATTTCCTTGTACTGTTCAAAATCGTCATCATCATAATCTTCAATGGTTTTATTAGTATTCATCGTTAACAATTCCCATAGACCTTCTGTTCCTTTATAAATTTTACCATTAATTACCAAATCATCACCATTCACTTTAACTTCAGAATTTCCTACCTTATTTATTATTTTTCCATCTTCTTCTACAGTTCTTATTCCAAATACGCTATCATTTCTTTTACTATAATATTTTGTTGCAATCTTACCAAATGATTGGGCTATTGTTAAAGGCTCTACTCCTTCCACTTTGTCTCTAATTTGTTTTCTCATTTGTTTTATTTCTCCCGTTATAGTCGTATCACTACTACTTGGAGAACTATCATAAGTTATCTTTTTAGGTGTTTCTAGTAGACTAGGATCCATTGAAGCCGACTTATGTGCAACTGGAACAAGTTCAGTTATTAGATTTTTATTTTGTTCTGCTACTTCTTTGATCTCACTCCCCAAGTTTTGAATAGCATCAATTACAGGTTGTTCTTCTGTCTTAAATTTATCATATATGCCTGCTCTTTCTTTCTTCCAAGATTTGAAGCCCTTTATCAAGAACTCCTTTAACTTGATATTCTTATTAATTTCTTTCTCATCTATTTATTATATAGAAAACGAACAAACGTCAATAAACGTTAATAAACGTCAATAAACGTGAAAATACGTCAATAAACGTCAA
The DNA here is from genome assembly GCF_964235325.1 of Thermobia domestica. Taxonomy (NCBI): domain Eukaryota; kingdom Metazoa; phylum Arthropoda; class Insecta; order Zygentoma; family Lepismatidae; genus Thermobia; species Thermobia domestica. Next base: position 342,357,333 of record NC_137454.1, on the reverse strand, counting down.
ACGTTAAAACGAACAAATGTGAAAAAACATCAAACGTTTATAAAGTGTTTTATCTTGTTCCTATACTTACCATTCTTTACCTTCCTTGTCATATCAATTACTATAAAACCATAATCTTCTTGCCAACATTTTGAATATATCTCTTTAAATTTTTCATAAGACATATCTCCTCCAACAAGCTCATTATACACATGTTTAAGATTAGTATCATCTTGTCTGAATATGCATAGGAAGTTAACGTTATCTCTTATAAGCTGTTTAGGTACTTTCGAATATGTTTGTGCAAGATAGAAACAGTCTAAATGTCTATGCCTACCTCTTGTAAAGTAATTTCTAACAGTATCTTAATTCTCTAAAATGTAATCATCAAACACAACGACAGAGTATTTTTCACATTCATCAATAGGTACAATAGAATCATTACCGCTTAAGAACGTTGCTATTTGCTTCTTAAACTTTAGTTCTGCTTTTTCAAATCGATCTTTTAACTGCTCATACTTTGGCTGATTCATGCTTTTAGAATATATATAGAAGTAATTATTGTTTAACCAACCTGGCTGTAATAAGAAGTTAAATAACAAAAACGTTTTACCACATCCAGACGGACCCACTATAAGGCATCGAATATCATCAGGTATAAGTTCTCCATTTCTTTTCTTAACTGTTGTTTCTTTTATCATCTCCTTTACATCCCAATTAATAGTTTTCTTACTCATTTATTATAGAGAAAATCGACTCTTTTATGATCTTATATCTTTAAGTTGTTCTCTGATCTTAAGCAACGTATTTTTTATATATTCGCTATCCATTTCACCATTTAATGTTATTATCATCTCTAACTGTTCTTTAAATGCGTTAATACAAGTGACAATGGTTTTATATTCATCTTTTCTTTTGCTTATGTTTAACTTAGAAGACAAACCTGTTATTATAGCACTTCCAGTTGCAAGAGACATTGTTAATATCGAGTAAATTGTTACAGGTATAAAAATGTTAATAAATCCAGTTGTTGCAGAAAGTACAACCGATAACGTAATCAAAGTGTAGTATGCATATTTAACAATTCGTAGTTTTCTCTTTTTCTTCTTTAAACTGTATTCTAACTTTTGAATGACATCTTCTATTAACTTGATTACTTTCTCTCTTGGAATATCTCTAGGTAAATCAAACTCACTCATTTATTATATAATAAATGGCTAAGGTATTTAAGTTAACGAGTGATACTTCTGTTTTAAAGAAGAAACTCCATTATGAATTAGACAACAGTAACAATTATTTAAGTGTAGGACTACTTGGGTTTTATACAACATACTTAACTCCAAACATTACAGAAAGAAATAATAAATTAACATTTTGTAGTAATGAACCTGACCATTCTGATATTACAAAACAGCTCATAGTTCAACCTGGTCAATATAGTTTAAAAGAATTAGAAGAATATATTAAATCAAATCTTCCATACTTCGACGATGCTTTTAAAAGTATTAAATTTGCTGAGGATAGAAAGAACAATACAGTTAAAATATTGAACAAAGAATGTGACGTGATCTTAGATACCATTAATACTGTATTAGGTTTTAGCGAAAAAAACTTTATCAGAAACATAGAACATGTTGGAGATAAGTTACCAAAGTTTCATCCGTTCCATACAATTAATGTTCACTGTAATATAGCAGATGGTATGTTTGTTAAAGATACTAAATACACACATAGAGAAACGGGAATTATGGCATCATTTAAAACAGACGCTGAGTTCAAACATAGTATTATTTATGAGCCTACTTATCCATTATTTTTCCCTGTATACAAAGACAAGGTTGACAATTATGAGATAAGGATAACATATGAGAATGATTCCTTAATTGATTTTGGTGGAACAACAACAACTGTTCTTTTACAAACTAAGATTTTCTCTTAAATAAATAGGAAGATGTGTTCTATTAAAGGTTGTATGTTTAGCGTTCCTTATAACGAACTAAAGGATTTAAATATTGATCATGTATTAACAAAGAAACAACTTAGTGATAAATCTAAGAAAATTAAAGAAGGTAAAGGAATGGATTTAACTTTAACTACTGCACAAATGAAAAAGATTAAGAAAGAGCATATGGGTGGTTTTATTTTTACAATTCCAGCCATTTTAGCAGCTTTAGGAGCAGTTGGCTCATTAGCAGGTGGTGCAACAGCGATTACTAAAACTGTACTTGATGCTAAGAAGAATAAACAAGAACTTGAAGAACAAAAGAGACACAATATGGCTATGGAAGAAAAGCAGGGAGCAGGTAAACCAAAGAAGTCAAAAAACTAAAACCATTGACCAACTTCGATATAGAGAGGTTGGTTAAAGAATTAAAGATAAAACGATTTAGAGGTGTATTTATGAGTGATGATCTTCCACAAAAACCCTATGTACATGAGTGTGGTATAGTTAACCTCGATAAATCAGAAAACATTGGTACTCATTGGATATGCTATTGGAAAGATAACAACATAAAGTACGTGTTCGATTCTTATGGTGGTGTTCCTCCTAAGCAGCTAGTACAATATCTTGGTACCAAAAACTTATTTTACAATGATGAACGAATACAAGACTTTAATTCAGTTATATGTGGTCATCTTTGTGTTAAGGTCTTAAATCTTCTAAATCAAGGGTATTCTTTTAGTGATGTTATGTATATGATTAAAAATGATTAGGTTTAAGTGCTTTTATCGTATATCCTTAAAAGTTTTGTTTTAAGATAAATATGGAAGCTATACACAATAGATTTTTAGATTATTTTGAAAAGAATGAGGATGAACTAGATCCACTACTTAGTTATTATTTTTATCAGTATTTTGTACAAGTTAGTGAGATAGACTTAAAAGATAAAAAAACGTATATAATGTTACTGGTTTATGGAATATGTTAAGACCTAAATTTTGGTACACGGAAGAAAAGTTGAAAAAGTTACGACCAATAATTACCTTAGAGGAGTTGTTGTCAAATTATAGTTCTAGACCATTAGAATGCAGTAATAGTAGTATGCATACCTAACTACGAGCCCACTTTTCCCCTCAACCCCTAACTGCCAAAAATTACAAATTCATCACTAGCCATAGGACTTTAACAAAGAAGAATAGCATAAAGTAGATTGGGTAATTGCACTGCACATATGCTTTTATGACATTTAAATCATAAAAACTTACATCTAAAAACTTATAACTAACTTACATCTAAATCTACAACTCTTCTAACTTATAATGTCCCCATGGCAGGGTATTTATCCCATTCTTTAAAACACATCTCTTATCATCCACACAACTTAAAGCTAACTTATTTACTTCTATACTGTACAAATCGTGCTTATAACTTCTAATCAAATTCATCTTCTTATAATATTCTTTTTGGTTGAACAAGCAGTCTTTATAATCGTTAAATGACAGTTCTTTACTTACAACATTTTTCTTAACTCCTTTTGCTTTCTTACAACATTTATCTTTTTCGAACCTGATTGAATACATTTTTGATCTTAAACCAACAAATTCTTCTATGATTGTTCCTTTAAGTTCATCTTTCATCTTATCAAGTATTTTCTTATTGACCTGTGGTATCTTATATCTGTTATATTTAGAGTAATCACTCGTGTCGAAGTAATCAATGTAATTTTTCATGTTCTCGTACACATCTTCTGTTTGAATATAGTATATATAGCTATCAGTATCTGTATAACATATTTCTATTTTGTCTTGGTATTTTGGTTTCATCACATTGTAATGGAAGTCGTCCATTAAATATTTCGATAGATCTAAGATACTCATTCCAACATATATTGGTTTATTGAAAGTTAATTTTGTTTTATTCATTATGATCGCACATAGATTCTCAGTATAAATAATTCTATCTTTAAAATTGGTTTAGCAATTAGTTTTTCTACTCTTGTTGGATCACATTCTATTTTTATAGGTTTACATGTCTTTCTAATATTTTCCATAGTCTTTCCAAAAACTGAATTGTTCATGAGCTTATAAAAGTCTTTTTCAAAGTCATTTGTTGCTCTAGTTCTCATCTGCGTGTTTAAATCAATATATTTCTTTAACCAATCTGATTGTTCGAACTCTATTACTCGGTGTATCTTGTTAAGTTTTAATCCAAGTGAAAGACATTGTTTTAGGTTTCGATAGTGAATTACGTATTTTTGTTTGTCATATAGGGTTGTTAAGAGTTTTGATTGTTTTGATCCAGGTGGACACATGTTTTGAGGTGCTAATGGGTAGTCTTTGTGATAGTCATGTAATTCTTTAGGATATTCAAGATCAACTTCTAATATGTAACCAGTACTAGAATCATCAGGTATATTTGTGAAATCTATTTCTTCAATCTCATCTTCACTTAACCATCTAAATCCCTTATACGGTAAATATTGACTCATTGCCCACCCATACAAGTTATTGGCATCTAGATACATTAAGTAAGAATCTTCTTTATTCTTATCATAATCTTCCATATACTTATTGTTTGCTTTTACATATCTTTTTGAGCATTGACTAATTCCGCCTCTTATACCTTTCTCTATCATCAATACCATATCGTAATCAGTTAGTAATTCTAGTTTTATATTTGTCATCTTTAACATTGCATCCCAAGCTAAACCTGGTGCTGTCATATACCAAGCTGGATCGAGACCATAAGCTTTAAGACATGTTTCTCTAAAGTTCTCAAACACATCTGCTAATAACAACACATCGGTTTTTAGATATAAGTCACGGTATTGTCCGAGATACTTAATTTTAAATGTTTTCCACACTTTCTTTGCATGATTATAATCCTCATCGCTTATATGTGTGTTGTTAAGCTTGTTGTAGAATGCTTCCTTTGGTGGTAATTTTCTTTCTCTAAACCTATCCCAATTGTTAACATAATCGTACGGGTAAACACCTTTTCTTGTTACAAGGTTAAATTGTTCTTCATCAGGATAGAAGTGTTGTGTGTGAATCATTTGTTCTCTCGTTAGGTTTGATGATAATTTGTCTAAACTACATGCCATAAATCTAAATGAATCTACGAATTTTAATTTGATAGTTCCAACTTTTTTACTGAATGATATGTAGCGTTGCTCGTTATTAGGTATTAATTCAATTTGTTCTTTATTACATCCTACTTCTTTTATAAACAAGTGAGAGTCATATCCAGATAAGTTATGTATAATCACTGGTACGAACTTAGGTATTCTAACTTTTAAGTTACAGTTGTTACATAATGCGGCTACAAACTCTCCTGTTATATGATCGTGATTAACTTTGTGGTTTTCTGGTGTATATTTTACTTTACAGTAAGAACAGGATTCGGATTGGTTAAACTCTTTTATCTGTTTACGTGTTAATGGTAATTCATTATTTTGACTATATATGTTTGATATTTGTTTAGCTTCTTTCTTTAACATTCTTATGAACTTTTTTGCTGCATCTTTACCTCTATACACAACAGGATTAGTTTTACTTCCATCGCTTTTTACAATATAGTAACAGAATCCAGATGGTTTGTGCTGTTGATATTTTTTGGTATGTGGCTCGTTATCCGGATAACATTCTTTACAACCCATAACTTTATGTTGCAAACATTCAAAATCAGCGTAAATCGCAAATGGCAACTTCATCGTAAATTGATAGTTTTTAAATTCAACGTATGTATCTTTCGGTGGCATTTCTATCTTAACAGCTTCATGAGTAGAACAATCTTTTTCGTGTTTATCTAATGCACTTTGTGAGTAAAAATATAACAAGCATCTATCACATAAGTATTTTCGAGCTCTCCATTTAGTTATTTGGCTGCTTACTAATCTACTTAGATCTTTAATCCAACAATAGTGTGTTTTAACTTGGTCTTCATTTTGCTCTTTTATATATAATAAATTCACATGGGTGTCTTTTTTGTTTTTACTATGATATAAAACGTACACTTTCCATCATCATTATATGTATAAACGTTAAATGATATATTGAGTCGTCTTTCAATTTTTGGGATGTCACTGAGTTTTACAGGAAAATGAATATCTTTTAATTTTTCTTGTAAGTCTATAACGATATGCTTGTACTTTGGTGGTCGTTGTGGATGTTTTTCAACAGGATGCAATGCAGAGGCAATTGAATACAAGAAACACTTTTCATCTTTGTTCTTTACATTGATAACAGCTTGTTTCCTTTTGATTTCATTTGGTAGTTCTATATATGATGATCCTCTATATGGCGCATATTTATTAAGAGCTAACTCCAAGTAGTTTATATTTGTAAGAGTCCATCCAGAACCTCTAGCTTGGAACTCATCCATTCTTGCTCGCAATATTTGTTTAGCATCACTTATGAATTCTTTTAGATTGGTTGATTGGAATACCTCTTTGTTATTAATGTTGAAGTAAATGTCTTGAATCTTTTTACCTTTCTTATATTGACAGCTTATTAGGAGATTAGCCTTTAACGATCCATGTTTTTGTAAGCTGATGTTCAATCTATTTATTAAAGCTTTTGATGTTGAATTGATATATTGTTCTAGAGGATCATGTTCTTTATAAGTTGTTATAAATCTCCATGTTTCTAATCTTGATTTGAATGCTGTGCTTTTAAGTTTTACATCGATTGGTTGTGATTCAATTTTGATTCTTGGTTCTTCAAATACTTCTTGTTTAAATGGGTATATATTTCTAATCTGTCTCCTGCCTTGTTCATCGTCATATTGTTTAAGAAGGTCTATCAGTTCTGCTTTTCTTAATCGGGAATATCTTCTGATTCCCTTCTCTTTACATTGTCGTCTTAACTCTATTACGGTAAATCTACTATAATTACTCATCTTATTTATAATATAGAAAATCTTGCTATAACTCAATTTTTATCTTCGCTGGATTATTTCAGTTCATTTTCATACTATTTTTACTCCCATATATCCTAATACAACACTTAACATTGTACACTCCTGCCATTGTCTACATATTACGCGTTGTATTAGAACACGGCTTTTATGGGATTAACCCATCAAAGTCACATATACACATATTAAAATTAAATCATTTTTGTAAACTTACTCATCATCATCATCATCATAATCATCACTACCATATTTATATTCATCATCACTACTCAAATCAGATGTTATTTGCTGCATTATTAATAATTCTTTTTCCTTCAGCAGTATTTGCTTCTCTAGTAGTGCTGCTAAGAGTTTAAGATCATGATGCATGATGAATTAGTTTAAGTCTATCATGTAATAAATCAAAATCTTTATTCATATTTGTCATATAGAAAACCAACAAAAATGAAATAAATTTTAAAAATCTAAAGAATTAAAACGAACATGACTAGTGCTAAGGAAATATTATCTTACAAACCTATATTTGATTGTGTATGTAAACATTTAGATATTGGTGGTTATAATGATGAAGACAAAATAAATTTTAGCGTGTCTATGGGTATGTTAGATCATTTGTTCATGAAAGCTAGTAAAGAAAACAACTCATTTCTTATACAAAACATTCTCTATGCAAACGTTATGGACTTGTCTGATGAGATATTAGATTCACTGACTGATGAACAATGGTTATCTATAGGTTATGATGATTATGAGGGGGAATATAACTATGATCACATTACAGAAGACTTCATACGTAAATATCTGCAGAAAGTGTATTTGAGTGAAATATGTTTATGGAAAAAGTTATCGGAAGAGTTTATAAGAGAATTAGCTGATAAAGTTGATTGGGAGATTATTTCAGGAAGCCAAGACTTATCAGAAGAGTTTATAAGAGAATTTGCAGATAGAGTTGATTGGAAAGAAGTATCGTATAATCAAAACCTATCTGAAGAATTTATTAATGAGTTTATAGATAAAGTTGATTTTGATGCTATATCTTATAAAAACGAACTCTCTGAGGCCTTTATACGTGAACATGCGGATAGAGTTAATTGGTGGTACATATCTGGAACTCGTCAATTATCAGAAAACTTTATAAGAGATTACGCTGACAAAGTAGATTGGGAAATGATTTCAATGTCTCAAAATTTAACAGAAGAATTTATTGCAGAGTTCGAAGGTAGAGTTCATTGGGTTAACATTTCAACTTATCAAGACCTATCTATAGACTTTATATATGCATATAAATATTTTGTGGATTGGAGAGCTATAATAAGAAAATATCATAATAATCCCAATTTAGGTGATATGTTGAATGTAGCATTCGCTGTTGCAGCAGAGGGTTAATGCATAACACTTAAATTGTACTTTGATGGGTTAACCCATAAAAGCAATGGTATATTTAGTTTCTCGTACTTAAATGTCTCTTAACTGAATAAACCTGTCAACAAGATCTATATCACTTAAATCTGTGTTCATATGCAAACCGTGCCAAGTTATTCTATCATCATAGCGTTCTTTAGCTCTGTCGTATAAGTTGACAGAGTTTGGATCGTCGACGTTAAGCAGAATACTCATACTTGGATACTTAAGTTTGAGTTTTTTAATCCTACTTTCGTAATTGCATGTTTGTACTCTTCCAACCCAATACTTATATCGTTCTATTCTTTCTTTTATATCTCGTTCTTCTTCGTCATAGTAAAAAAGTATATTTTCAAGTTGTTCTTTAGTAAGGTTTTTCTTGATAATGAATAGCCTATGTATCTTTCCTGGATCTTCTGTATATGGTGCTGCAACTGTTTTAAGATAATCAACTTTGCTTTCTAGTTCTTGATTGTACAATCGTAATTGCTCCATTTGTTGTTCTATCTCTTCTACTCTTGATTGCAATTCTTCTTGGTTTTCTCTATATTGTCTAAAGTCTTTTGTGTAATAGTCGATAATGATTTGATTGCATTTAAGGTAAAACTCAGGAGAAACCCATCGAGATATATCTAAAATTAACTCTTTACATACATATGTTCCTCTTATTTCGCTCCATGTTTCACCTTTACCTCCTGTTATTGTTTTGATAATTTCATCTCCTATTATGAGAGTAGATGAAATATACTCTATTAGTTCTTTAGAATCTTTATTTTTCAGCCAGTTGTCAAACCTCTTACCACCACTCTGACACAACTTAGTAGCATTGAAGTATCCTGTACTCTTATCTATAATCAACTTGAAATCACCGAAGATACCATACCAATAGTTATCTTTGATCTGTTCATAGCAAATATCATTTAAACTAAGAGGACTATCCATAGTACCCATATTTATTATATAGAAAATCTTTGTTTTTAACTTCATTTTCGTGGGGTCCACCAGCACTGGACCCCTTTCAAACATGCATACGTCGCTTCTTTGAAGTGGTCTATATCTAGACCGCTTATCTCGTTAATGAAGATTGTATGTTGTTGTGGATTAACGCGGGTCCCCGTTTCGAGGACCCGTATTTGTTTTTATGTAACTTTGTCTTGGAGCGACCCCCAGAATTCTGGGAGTCGCTTATTTTTGATAATTTCTAGACCCAGATTACCGGATCTGGAAATATATGTTATGGGGGTATCGTTTCGTTACCCCGTTATCTCATTTAAACCAACCTTTTATGGCATAATAACCATAAAAGACAAACATTTATATTTACACTACAACATTACTCTTATCTATCCAACTATTATGCGAATCATCAAACCCTAGCCATTTAACATATACTTTATCACCTTTCTTTCTCAACACCTTTTCTACCAACTATTCATCTTTGTGTTTCGTCTTTAATAGTTCTGGTTCGTAAAATCTACCTTGCACATCCTCTTCTTCTAAATCTTTAATTCTATATGTAGGCGGATTAGATGGAATAACTTCGCTAATAACAAATACTTCTGTTGACCAATTAGGTGTATATCCTTTCTCAAATAACCCTTTCGACTTACTTATACGAACATGATCACCTAACTTGTATTTGGGCTTAACACGCTTATATTCTTTTTGATACACTTTCTCCAATATTGCTCGCTCATTTTTCTTGCTAACTTCTATAGGTTTTAAACCAATTGTTCTATGAATTTGATGATTATACTCTTTAACTAGTGTTGGTAATATCCCTATCCATTTATAATTCTCTTGTGTTGTGAACCTTTTCCACATGTTCTGCTTAAGTGTTCGATTAAATCTCTCAACAACAGAAGCTTTCTTACCACTATAGGTTGAGTAATGATTAATCTTATTTTCCTCCATTAACTTCTTAAACTCTTTATTGTAAAACTCTTTAACTTGATCTCTTTGTAAGTTACTAGGCTTTCTTGTTCTTAATATGGATTCGAATGCTTCTGTAACATTCTTCCCACTCTTATCTTTAACAGGAACAGCAAACCCATATTTCGAGAACACATCTATAATCGTTAGCAAATATTTATAACCTTTATTGATTTTGGAAACGCCTATTAATACTCCGCTATCCATTTCAACAAGATCAGCTTGCCAAAGATCATCGATACCTTTTATAACTACACTTAATCTGTCAAAGTTTTTTCTAGATGGTTTGTGAATTTCTTCTATAATGTCTTCTCTAACACCTTAACCTTCTTCTAGTCAATCAGGCTTTTTAACGAATTGGGTTTTAGTAACACCACATACAGAACAAATACCTTTCTTTAGATATCTTCCATTCTTTATTTGTTCAATTCTAATAGTATCTTTCTTCGTATCTGTCAATTTCTTACACTTAACACAATACATCCTGTTTATTATATAGAAAATCAATAACTATCGCTGTTTAATATTAGGCTATCAACATTCTCACCATCATCACACTATCTTCGTCTTCTCTTTCTACATGCATATTAAGCAATAATAATTTACCATGTTTCAGATAAGAATCTTTAGATGGTCTAACTGTTAATTTATCATTTGTATTAAAGTGCAATGGAAAAGTTTCAACTAGAGAACCATTTAAAAATATATATATATAAAATACGTATTGTAAGATGATTCTATATGCATTATCCTACCTTTATAAAGAAATTTGTATGCGATAGATAGATTATGTATTAAAAAGAACGGAGTTTCAACATTTTCTGATATCAATCGACTATGAAGCTCTATAACACAACTCCGTTTGATGAAGTTAAGCTCTTCTTTTAACATAGCAATATCTTTTCTCACAACTGTATTATCTAACTCTGATGTCATTTTAGCATTACCAAAGATATCCATATTTATTATATAGCAAACGTCTTTAGGAAAGCTCTCTTTCTGTGTACATTACAACAAACAATAATTGTCCTTCTTCCATAGCAGAATTTTTATTTGGTTTAATCGTAATTATATCGTTCTTCTTAAAGTCAAAAGGTATCTCTTTAATCAAAGTATCACCCAAATATATATCTTGAAAGTATTTATCCAAGCTTAATTCCATGTGCATTATTTTCCCATTATAGAGAAATTTGTAACCATTAGAGAGATTAAATATTCTAAAGATTGGCTCCTTAACGTTTTTAGCTCTTAATCGATATAGTAGAGGTACAGTTTCTTTCTGCATAATCAATTTAGTAGTATCCATCCTAACCTTTTGAAAATCTTCTTTCTTGACGTATGTGTGTTGTAACGTTTCTAATGCATCTTTAAATCGTTTTCCATCGTTCTCTAATTGAGCTTCTATTGACCTAAGTTGACTTACGCTAACAAAATCATTTAAATTCTCCAACAATTTTAATTTTTCTTCACTAATATCAACATCACCTTTTCTATCTTTAACATTTCCAAATATATCCATACTCATTTATTATACAGAAAATGTCCATCCTAATTTTTCAAAACATTTCTTTAACATCTCTGTTTGCTTAGATGAGTGTTTAAAATCAATATCAACATGAACATCGTGCTTTTTCAACAGATGGTACAATACACATTTCAAGTTAATAAACAATACTCTTTTCGGATACAGTTCTTTAAAGGTTTTGTATAAGTTTTCGAAGTCGCTTATAAGTGTTTCTTCCATATGTCGTAAGTTTAATGGTTTTTGATCGGTAAGGTGATAGTGTATTAAATAGACATCATCATTATATTTTGTGTATTTGTTTTTCTTTAGTACTTCTAGAACATCTTTTGTTGATATTAAATGTTTTGATATATCTCTAAATTCATCATTTAACACCTTGAAAACATCTTCAGGAATAATTCTATCATGTAAAGCTTGCAAACGAGATAACTGTAACTTAAATCTTTTTGTAGTATCATACCATGGTTTTCTCGCACAAGCAGCTCTCATTCCTTCACAAGTACTGTAAATCCAACCACTCTCTACAGAACAATCGTCACAAATGTATCTACTTATACCTTTTGTTAATGACTTACTACCACAATTACTGCATTGTAATGGTCTAGAACTATAATTTGTCAACAACTCCTTTAAGGTAATTATTGGACGTAACTTTTCCAACTCTTCTTCCGTGTACAAAAATTTAGGTATTAACATTTTCCATAGATCAATAACATTATATACGTTGTTTTTATCTTTTAAGTCTATCTCGCTAACATGCTGAAAATACTGACAAAAATTATATCTATCTACTGAATCTAGCTCATCCTCATGCTTCTCAAAAGAATCTAAAAATCTATTGTGTATAGCTTCCATATTTATCTTAAAGAAAAACTTTTATGGATACAAACCATAAAAGCACTTAATCATTTTTAATCATATACATAACGTCACTAAAAGTATACCCTTGATTTAGAAGTTTTAAGACCTTAACACAAAGATGACCACATATAACTGAATTAAAGTCTTGTATTCGTTCGTCATTGTAAAAGAAGTTTTCGGTACCAAGATATTGTACCAGTTGTTTAGGAGGAACACCACCATAAGAATCGAACACGTACTTTATGTTGTTATCTTTCCAATAGCATATCCAATGAGTACCAATGTTTTCTGATTTATCAAGGTTAACTATACCACACTCATTTACATAAGGTTTTTGTGGAAGTTCATCACTCATAAATATACCTCTAAATCGTTTTATCTTTAATTCTTTAACCAACCTCTCTATATCGAAGTTGGTCAATGGTTTTAGTTTTTTGACTTCTTTGGTTTACCTGCTCCCTGCTTTTCTTCCATAGCCATATTGTGTCTTTTTTGTTCTTCAAGTTCTTGTTTATTCTTCTTAGCATCAAGTACAGTTTTAGTAATTGCTGCTGCACCACCTGCTAATGAGCCAACTGCTCCTAAAGCTGCTAGAATGGCTGGAATTGTAAAAATAAAACCACCCATATGCTCTTTCTTAATCTTTTTCATTTGTGCAGTAGTTAAAGTTAAATCCATTCCTTTACCTTCTTTAATTTTCTTAGATTTATCGTTAAGTTGTTTCTTTGTTAATACATGATCAATATTTAGATCCTTTAGTTCGTTATAAGGAACACTAAACATACAACCTTTAATAGAACACATCTTCCTATTTATTTAAGAGAAAATCTTTGTTTGCAGAAGTACAGTTGTTGTTGCTCCACCAAAATCAATTAAGGAATCATTCTCATTTGTTATCCTTATCTCAAAATTATCAACCTTATCTTTGGATATAGGGAAAAATAATGGATAAGTAGGCTCGTAAATAATACTATGTTTGAACTCAGCATCTGTTTTGAATGATGCAATAATTCCTGTTTCTTTATTGTGTATTCTGTATCTTTAACAAACATACCATCTGCTATATTACAGTGAACATTTATGGTATCAAACGGATGAAACTTTGGCAACTTACTTCCAATATGTGTTTTGTTCTTTTCTAAAACTTCAAAAACATTAAACCCGAGAACAGTGCCTATACTTCCAATTGTAACATCATTACTATCAGTTTCAATTTTAACTCTGTTTCTTAAATGATCTTCTGATAATGTTATGTTGATGGATTGAGATTTTAAATATTCATTAAGACTGTTTAAGCTGTATTGCCCTTCTGGTATAAAAACTTGTCTATCACCATATGGAAAACTGTTTTTTTTCTGTTGTTATGTTTGGGGTTAGATATGTACTGTAAAACCCAACTAGTCCTATACTTAAATAGTTGCTACCGTTATCTAATTCGTAATGGAGTTTCTTCTTTAAAACAGAAGTATCACTCGTTAACTTAAATACCTTAGGCATTTATTATATAATAAATGAATGAGTTTGATTTACCTAGAGATATTCCAAGAGAGAAAGTAATCAAGTTAATTGAAGATGTCATTCAAAAGTTAGAATGCAGTTTAAAGAAGAAAAAGAGAAAACTACGAATTGTTAAATATGCATACTACACTTTGATCACGTTGTCGGTTATACTTTCTGCAACAACTGGGTTTATTAATATTTTATACCTGTAACAATTTACTCAATATTAACAACGTCTCTCGCAACTGGAAGTGCTATTATAACAGGTTTGTCTTCTAAGTTGAACATAAGCAAAAGAAAGGATGAATATAAAGCCATTGTCACGTGTATTAACTCATTTAAAGAACAGTTAGAGATGATAATAACATTAAATGGTGAAATGGACAACGAATATATAAAAGATACGTTGCTTAAGATCAGAGAACAACTTAAAGATATAAGATCATAAAAGGTGCCCCGCTGTATTCGGAGGTCCAAAATGTTAAGTACAAATCCAGCAGAGCAGAAAATTAATCATCGGAATTCCGAGGGTTTCAAACAAGCATCATATGAAGTCAAATTAGCAGGTTATTACAACAGAAAAAACGGTGACCCGGATTTGGGTCATCGCTTTATGTATGAGTTCAAGGGTGGAGACCACTTAACAAACACTGCTTAGTAACAGAGTAGATTTGAAGACCTGGAAACTACAAATGGCGTCCGTAATCCGGACACCCTTCCAAATGAACAACCTCACACAACCTTCATCAACGAACCGGGTCTGTACTAGTACTATGAGCAGAAAATTAATCATCGGAATTCCGAGGGTTTTTAAACAAGCATCATATGAGGTCAAATTAGCAGGTAATCAATAACACCATATCAGGCACATACGTTTACAAGAAGGCAGTCCAGGCTCATTGATGAAGATTGTATCTGGATGTGTTTTTGGTAACAGCGGTGAATTGCCGCCCTTAACTTCTGAAATTTTTTTCTTATCTTTTTCGTCTACATGATCTTGGATGACGTTTCTAGGTTGTGAATACTCTAAGACAAATAAGATCAAAAAGGTGATGATTTTCTCTATAATAAATGAGTAAGAAAATTATTAATTGGGATGTACAAGAGATGATAAAAGAAACAACAGCTAAGAAAAGAAATGGAGAACTTATACCTGATGATATTCGATGTCTTATAGTGGGTTCATCTGGGTGTGGTAAGACGTTTTTGCTATTTAACTTCTTATTATAGCCAGGTTGGTTAAACAATAATTACTTCTATATATATTCTAAAAGCATGAATCAGCCAAAGTACATGCAATTAAAAGATCGATTTGAAAAAGCAGAACTAAAATTCAATAAACAAATAGCAACGTTCTTAAGCAGTAATGATTCTATTGTACCTATTGATGAATGTGAAAAATACTCTGTTGTTGTGTTTGACGATTACATTTTGGAGAATCAAGATACTGTTAGAAATTACTTTACGAGAGGAAGACATAGACATTTAGACTGTTTCTATCTTGCACAAACATATTCAAAAGTACCTAAACAGCTTATAAGAGATAACGTCAACTTCCTATGCATATTCAGACAAGATGATACTAATCTCAAACATGTGTATAATGAGTATATTGGAGGAGATATGTCTTATGATAAATTTAAAGAGATATATTCAAAATGTTGGCAAGAAGATTATGGTTTTATAGTAATTGATATGACAAGGAAGGTAAACAATGGTAAGTATAGGAACAAGATAAAACACTTCTTAAACGTTTGATGTTTTTTCACGTTTGTTCGTTTTAACGTTTGACGTTTATTGACGTTTATTGACGTTTTTCACGTTTATTGACGTTTATTGACGTTTGTTCGTTTTCTATATAATAAATGGATGAGAAAGAAATTAATCAGAATATCAAGTTAAAGGAGTTCTTGATAAAGGGCTTCAAATCTTGGAAGAAAGAAAGAGCAGGTATATATGATAAATTAAAACACAAGAGCAACCTGTAATTGATGCTATTCAAAACTTAGGAAGTGAGATCAAAGAAGTAGCAGAACAAAATAAAAATCTAATAACTGAACTTGTTCCAGTTGCACATAAGACGGCTTCAATAGATCCCAGTCTACTAGAAACACCTAGAAAGATAACTTATGATAGTTCTCCAAGTAGTAGTGATACGTCTATAACGGGAGAAATAAAACAAATGAGAAAACAAATAAAAGACAAAGTGGAAGGAGTAGAACCTTTAACAACAGCACAATCATTTGGTAAGATTGCAACGAAATATTATAGTAAAAGAAATGATAGCGTATTTGGACTAAGAACTGTAGAAGAAGATGGAAAAATAATAAATAAGGTAGGAAATTCTGAAGTTAAAGTGAATGGTGATGATTTCATAATTAATGGTAAAACTTATAAAGGAACAGAAGGTCTATGGGAATTGTTAACGACGAATACTAATAAAACCATTGAAGATTATGATGATGATGATTTTGAACAGTACAAGGAAATAATAATAGAATCAGATGCTGCCGTCCAAAAATATAATCGAGATAAAAAGGTAGCATCTAGTAGAGGTTCTAAGTACATTAATATTATCAAGCCTATTTGGGATAATTATATTAAACCATCTTTACCTCCAACACCGCCAAGAAAGAAAACACCAAAGTCTGGTGACGGAATTAAACAATATACAGAGATACCTAAAGAATATATATGGATGGATGATGTGAGAAAGTTAATTGATCGGTTAATAGTTATAGATGGAGAAGAAAGGGCTGGTAATCATAACTTTTACAATGAGAAAGTAGGTATAGTGAGTATGATTAATAATAAGCTTTCACAATTTGTTCCTAATGATTCAAAAGGTATAGGTTATTTGATTAAGATCTTAAATACGTTACCACCACGATTCTGGAATGATGAGAAGCTTGGAAAAGGTTTAGTAAATGATTTGATTAATAAACTCCCATTTGAATTACATATTCCAGGATTTTCATACTGTGCCGGGAACTAAGCTACAAGAAAGATTAGAAAGAGGTGATAAAGGCATTAACCCATTAGATGAGGCTTGTAAAGAACACGATATATACTACAGAGACAATAAAGATACAGAGTCAAGACATGTTGCAGATAAGGAACTAGAAACTAAAGCATGGAAAAGAGCATTTAGTAGTGATGCGCCAATTGGTGAACGATTAGCTGCTTTTGGGGTTGGTACTGCTATGAATGCTAAGGTTAAGTTGGGATGGGGATTATAAGTTTTTAATTGTTATTATGGATGAGTCTTTTATAGATATGCCCCATAGAAGTGTTGTTTTTACACTTAGTCTAAAGCTTGATGGTTAAAGCCATGAAACAACTAAAGACCCGGTTTGTCTTGTTGATGTAACGCTTCCTCGAACACCCAATCTTAAAACGGTTCTACTTTAGGCTTTTTTTATCTTAGTAAGAATGAGTAGAGACCAGACTCGTTAATGAAAACAGCTGAGGATGGGTATCAAATTGATACCCTTAAACTCGATGCTGTGTTGATATTTATCTCTTACATGATCTCTGATTGCTTCTTATGGTTTTGATATTCAAAACGTCCTGATATCCTTCAATTTTAGGGTATTTGCGACAATGCTACTCGAGATCATGTAGGCGAAGAATATAAGAAACATTCAAATGACCTAATGACCTTAATGACCTAATGATGAGATGCTTAAGTTCGACAAGGACAGCTAATCAGCTGAGCCGTGTCCAAAAATGTAACGACAAGAATAACTCACATCATCAATTGACTATGAACTGTTTATCCTGTTACTAAAAATGAAGCACAAAGTCCCATACAGAAACATCCTGAAAGATGTCGATATTTAAGCTTGACGATCAAGAGTTGTTAACACTATCAGACGAAGAAGGCAATGTATGGTTCAAAGGTAAAGACGTTGCCACAATTTTAGAGTATACAGATACAAAACAAGCACTGACTAAACACATAGACGAAGATGATAAAACACAACTGTCACATATAAAGGGGGTTGTACAGGAAACGCTACCTGTTAATTCACAGCCTCATACAATCTTCATCAACGAATCTGGTCTGTATTCCTTAGTGTTATCATGAAAGAAGCCCAAAGCTAAAGGATCTATTTAACTACAAAAGATTACAAGATGCGAAGGAAACAATTGATACGTTTACAAGACTTTCAGGCCCTTCACATGTGAAGGGCCAAGGATTAGAGTTTTTTAACAAGCTCCAAAACTTGATGGTGTTTACCATAAACCATTGTTTCAAGATTTTCTTTATAATAAATGGATAGTGTTGAGAGTTATGAGTTACAGAGTTTTAAAGCTAACACAAGAACATTTAATAATTTGAATGAAGCTAACAAAGATATTGAGTTTGATTTCGATGTGGGCGATGGCTTCATACATCCACATAAAGCAGATTGTCATATGACTTTTGAAGTTGTTGGTGCATCAGTTGGAGGAACATTTGGCGCAAATGATACTATAAAACTTGTAGATAACTTCTTACCATTCTTCTTTTCTCAAATTGAGGTTAGAAAGCATGGAGTTGTTATAGATAAGATTGAACTACCAGGAATAACATCTACAGCTATTGGAACATTAAAGATTTCCAAACCAGAAGTTGAATATCTAAAACAAGCAGGATTTGAAACGGATGATAAACTTGGTCTAAGAAAGGACTTTAGCCTTTTGTACCCATTAAGATTAATTCCAGGCTTCTTAAGTGATTATAAAGAGGTTATTTGGAAAGGTGGATTGAGAATAACATTTACAAAAGCTAACAACAATAACGATGTCTTGTACAAATGGACTGGATCAGGGGCAGGTGCACCAGCTCCTCATGATGGAAAAATAACAATAAAAAGTATGGAGATAAGAATGCCTATTGTTGAATACGAATCTAATTATGAAAACAAGTTAAAGTTGAATATTCTTAAAGAACCTAAAATCATGTTTTCATTCCATACTTATCAATGTGTTCAAAAGACTGTTGTAGGTTCTTTCTTGGAGTTTGATGTTACTACTCAATTTAATTCTAGACAATTTGATATGCCTGATTTCGTAGTTGTAATGTTCCAAACTGATAGAAGTGGCAAACAAACAGCAGATGCAAGTAAGTTTGATCATTGTAAGGTAAAGAATATCTATCTTAAGAATGGGAGGAATGAGGTATTTCCAAAAGAATCAAGAAACTTAGATATTGCTAACAAGGATTATTTTAAGATGTACGAAGATTATACTGCATTTAAGAGAATAACGTGTGGCAATACCGAAATGTACTATGGTCCTAAAGAGTTTATAGATAACAGACCAATGTATGTGATTAATTGTAGTAAGAGGAAGAATGTATCGGCAAATGAGAGAACAAACATAAAGATTGTGGTAGACTTTGCAGAAGCTGTGGCTGCTAATACTATATGCTATGCGATTTTAATTGGACAAAAGAACTTTACATATGATCCTAAGAATGAGAAAGCAGTAGAGGAGTTTTAGATAGTTAAATGCATGTTTGCATTGTTTTATGGAAGTTTTTCCATGAAACGAAATTGACAAAAAATGATGAAGATTGTATCTGGATGTGTTTTTGGTAAGGGCGGTGAATTGACGCCCTTAACTTCTGAAATTTTTTTCTTATCTTCTTCGTCTACCGTTACCATGAGCGTGTTTAAATTTCAAGACCAAGAGCTTCTAACTGTGACCGATGTTAGCGGAGCAATATGGTTCAAAGGTAAGAACGTTGCAAAAATTTTAGAGTATGAGAAGACGAGAGACGCGATTCAGAACAACGTCAAAGAAAAATATCAAAAACAATTCAAGGATCTAAGGGCCAGTATCACTGGCCCTTTATCAGTTGGTCGCCCTCATACAATTTCCATTAAACGAAATTGACAAAAATGATTAAATATTTTTGGTGAAGATAAAAATTGAAGAGTGTTGATTGATTTTCTATATAATAAATACGATGGCGAGTCATGTTGAACTTTTAAACAAGCTTGGAAGTCTTGAACAAAAACAGGTTATTGGGTTAAGAGAATTAGAATTAAATACAGAATATAAGATTGTGAAAATGGAAAAGATTAAAACTAAGTATGGAAAGAGCATTTTAGTTGAATGTGAAGAGTTTAAGGTATTTCTTCCACCTAGATTTACAAAACACTTAACAGATAAAATGATTGATGAGATCGTTAAAGATGAAATAAAATTCAAATACACTGGTTTAAAAGATAATTATCCAACTATTGAGTTCTGTATGTAAATTTCAAATGAGAATCGGTTTTGCGAATCCAAAAAATAACAAAAATGAACAAAAATATGTCGTCAGAAGTAAAAAATGAAGTGGTTAGAAATGGATCCCCAATGGAAGTTCATTCTTACTAATAATTTCAATGTAATTGTGAAAAATGTGCAAACCGAAGTTCAAGTAGTTTTTGATATTAACGGCTGTCTATTCAGCTTGAATTATGATCAGTGGACAGAGTTTAAGAAGTCATTGTTTCCTATAGAGAACGAGGTTAACAGAAGATTCCATTATCAATATCCGAACTTGTAATTTTAAGTATGTTCTAAGTGTTTTATGGTTATAAAGCCATAAAACTGAGATCTGTAAACATACACAATGCATAAGGAGAAGCAGTACTTTTGAATGTCATTCGAATTTTAAATATCCATACATAAATAAGAGATTTATTTGAGTTTTTAAATAATATCCTTAAAGTTATGCAACCTACAATACATTCAAAAAATCTAAATTTATTTTTCTATTGATTGACGTTTGAATTTTGAAAATCGGTTAGTATTTGACGATGTTATAGCCAATTCAAAATTTTGAGAATTTTTTACGGGTTTATTTTTGAGTTTTCGGGAAAATGTTATTCTTTAAAAAAGTCTTAGAATTGTATGTAGATTATGCTAGTATTTTTTATTTTTCAAATTTATGAATTTTATTTTATGCAGTGTTGCAAACTTAGAATCGAATTTGTTACTAAACTTAGTGATTTTTTAATTTTATAGGTTGGCAACACTTATGGACCGGCTAGGGACTAATTGCCAAAAGTTAAATATCAGCCCTCTATCTCTTATAGGAACCAAGATATCTACCATTTTCATATTTTTGTTTTGAATTTGCCGGCTAGGTGAACATATTCAAGCAGTTACTCACCTACTCAATAGATAGCGTTACATACCATTTAGTTTATCACTTTGCTAATAGATGGCGTTACTTGTAGAAGTATTTGTTCATATATAAGGACCGATTTTCACTTGATTTCTTTGAGTACATGTTAGCCGAGTGTGCTCGCTCATGGTCTGGCCAGCTATGAATAGTTATCAGCGTGGTCGTCGCAGGTTCGAGTCGCCTCCAAGCCAGAAGAAGGATTTTCACTCTCTCATCTATAAGCCAAGCAAATCAGATTGAGTTGACGTGAATGGAGACTAGCGCTAGTCGGGAAAAGAAAACGGAGGCACAACAGAAGCAGCAGAAAGAGAAACGGAGGCACAACAGAAGCAGCAGCGGCAGAAGCAGCAGCAAAAAGAGAAACAAACAGAAAAAGGAGCCTGAGAGGCAGCCAAAAGCAAACCAAACAAATAAATAAGAGAAAGGCGTAAGTCCTCTCAGGTCCACCTGTGCACAGGTTTTGCTGCTTTTTACTTTGAAAATTTATTTATGATTTTAAATGTCATAAAAGCCTATGCGACATACTAAACTTTATCTTCTTATAATTCAGCTATTTCTGAACCGATTTGAACCAAACAAAAACTATTTTTTCAACCAAAGACAGCACTATAAGTTATAAGTTTTAGATGTAAGTTTTTATGATTTTAAATGTCATAAGAACATATGTGCAGTGCAATTACCCAATCTACTTTATGTTATTCTTCTTTGTTAAAGTCCTATGGCTAGTGATGAATTTGTAATTTTTGGCAGTTAGGGGTTGAGGGGAAAAGTGGGCTCGTAGTTAGGTATGCATACTACTGTAATTGTGCTAGTAAGTCATTAACAAAAGGTATGAGTAGGTACATTTGAGATGATTGTTCTGTGGAGAATGGTTTTGTTTACAGTACCTGTGAAGGAATGAGAGCTGCTTGCGTAAGAAAACCATGGTATGATACTACAAAAAGATTTAAGTTACAGTTATCTCGTTTGCAAGCTTTACAGGATAGAATTATTCCTGAAGAGGTGTTCAAGGTGTTAAATGATGAATTTAGAGATATATCAAAAGATTTAATATCAACAAAAGATTTTCTACAAGTGCTAAAGAAAAACAAATACACAAAATATTATGATGATGTCTATTTAATACACTATCACCTTACCGATCAAAAACCATTAAAATTACAACATATGGAAGAAACACTTATAAACGAGTTTGAAAAGTTACATGAGATCTTTAAAGAACTGTATCCGAAAAGAGTATTGTTTATTAACTTAAAATGTGTACTGTACTATCTGTTGAAAAAGGATGATGTTTATATTGATATTGATTTTAAGCACTCACCTAAACAAATAGAGATGTTAAAGAATTGTTTTGAAAAATTAGGATGGACATTTTCTGTATAATAAATGAGTATGGATATATTTGGTAATGTTAAAGATAGAAAAGGTGATGTTGATATTAGTGAAGAAAAATTAAAATTGTTGGAGAATATAAATGATGTTGTTAGCGTAAGTCAACTTAGGTCAAGAGAAGCCCAATCAGAGAACGATAGAAAAGGATGTGAAGATGCATTAGGAACGTTACAAGACACATACATCAAGAAAGATTTTCGAAAGGCTAGGACGGATGCTACTAAATTGATTACGCAGAAAGAAACCATACCTCTATTATGTCGATTGAGAGCTAAAAACGTTAAGGAGCCAATCTTTAGAATATTTAATCTCTCTAATGGTTACAAATTTCTCTATAATGGGAAAATAATGCACATGGAATTAAGTTTGGATAAATACTTTCTAGATATATATTTGGGTGATACTTTGATTGAAAATATGCCTTTTAACTTTAACAAGAACGATATAATTACGATTAAACCAACTAAAAATTCAGCTATGGAAGAAGGTCAATTATTGTTTGTTATATTGTACATAGAAAGAGAGCTTAATGTTAAAATGATATCAGAGTTAGATAATACACTTGTGAGAAAAGATATTGCCATGTTAAAAGAAAAGCTTAACTTCATCAAACGGAGTTATGTTATAGAGCTTCATAGTCGATTGATATCAGAAAATGTTGAAAATCCGTTCTTTTTAATACATAATCTATCTACCGCATACAAATTTCTTTATAAAGGTAGGATAATGTATATAGAATCATCTTATAATACGTATTTTATAGATATATATTTAAATGCTTCTCTAATTGAAACTTTTCCATTCCACTTTAATATAAATGATCAATTAGCAGTTAGACCATCTAAAGATTCTTATCTGAAACATGGTAAATTATTATTGCTTAATATGCATGTAGAAAGAGAAGACGAAGATAGTGTGATGATGATGAGAATGTTGATAGCCTAATATTAAACAGCGATAGTTATTGATTTTCTATATAATAAACAGGATGTATTGTGTTAAGTGTAAGAAATTGACAGATACGAAGAAAGATATTATTAGAATTGAATAGACAAAGAATGGAAGATATCTAAAGAAAGGTATTTGTTCTGTATGTGGTGTTACTAAAACCCAATTCGTTAAAAAGCCTGATTGACTAGAAGAAGGTAAAGGTGTTAGAGAAGACATTATAGAAGAAATTCACAAACCATCTAGAAAAAACTTTGACAGATTAAGTGTGGTTATAAAAGGTATCGATGATCTTTGGCAAGCCGATCTTGTTGAAATGGATAGTGGAGTATTAAAAGGTGTTTTCAAGTTAAATAAAGGTTATAAGTATTTGCTAACGGTTATATATGTGTTCTCTAAATATGCGTTTGCTGTTCCTGTTAAAGATAAGAGTGGTAAGAATGTTACAGAAGCATTCGAATCCATATTAAGAATGAGAAAACCTAGTAACTTACAAACTGATCAAGGTAAAGAGTTTTACAATAAAGAATTTGAAGATTTGATGAGAAAAAACAATATCAATCATTACTCAACATATAGTGGTAAAAAAGCTTCTGTTGTTGAAAGATTCAATGTGAACACTTAAACAGAACATGTGGAAAAGGTTCACAACATAAGGGAATTATAAATGGATAGAGATATTACCAACATTGGTTAGTGAGTATAATAATAGAGTACATAGAACAATTGGTTTAAAGCCTATAGAAGTTAATAAGAAGAATGAGCGAATAATATTGCAGAAAGTGTATAAGAATGAATATAAGCGTGTTAAACCCAAATACAAATTAGGTGATCATGTTCGTATAAGTAAATCGAAAGGGTTATTTGAGAAAGGATATACACCTAATTGGTCAACAGAAGTATTTGTTATTAGTGAAGTTATTCCATCTAACCCGCCTACATATAGAATTAAAGATTTAGAAGAAGAGGATGTACAAGGTAGATTTTACGAACCGGAACTATTAAAGACGAAACATAAAGATGAATTCTTCGTGGAGAAAGTGTTGAGAAAGAAAGGTGATAAAGTATATGTTAAATGGTTAGGATTTGATGAATCACATAATAGTTGGATAGATAAAAGTAATGTTGTAGTGTAAATATAAATGTTGTCTTTTATGGCTATTTTTCCATAAAAGATTAGTGAACCGTTACTCTCTGTGTTAGCTGTTTGTCTTTTTTGCAATGGTTTTGTCTTTGATTGCTAGCTGGTTTTGAAAACTGGTGATTATCTCGAAAAGCTCGTTGGGTTGTGTAAGTTCTTAATTGTCTGTTTGTCTAATCTTTGGTAACACATCTTCGTAAACCCAATCTTGAAACCGCTCAGCCTCTTTCTTTTTTGACTTCATGATTAGAGAGTACAGACCCGGTTCCTTGATGAAGGTTGTGTGAGGGTGCATGGTCGATAATAATGTGTCAGTATTTTGGACACTCGTAGTTTCCAGGTCTCCAAATCTACTCTGAAACTTTGGTCTTACGTTATCTTTAAGGACTTGACTTGTATTTGCATAGCCTAGTATATCCTATGAACAGATTAAAGATGATTATTGGTATGGTATTTTTGGTGATTTTAAACTGATTATAGATAAGAGTACAGGATACTTTAATGCTACTAAGTTGTGTCAAAATGGTGGAAAAGAATTTAAACATTGGTTAGAAAATAAAGAATCGAAAGAACTCATAACATATATTTCCAGGGTCGGTATTCCGACTGTGGAAATTATTAGAAAAGTAGCAGGTGGTAAAGGAGAAATATGGAATTAGAAAATAAACGATCTAAGAGACGAGTTGAATATTATGAGAAAAAGCATAGCTCCCGGAAAAATAAGATGGTGATAAGAATTTATTTGTGTGGGTAAAAACTCTGAAAATGATTAAATTAACATTTTTATATAATAAATATGAATACTATGGATAATTCGTATAGTTTAAATGATATTTGCTATGAACAGATTAAAGATAACTATTGGTATGGTCTGTTTGGTGATTTCAGGTTGATTATAGACAAATCAACAGGATATTTCAACGCTACTAAGTTGTGTCAAGACGGAGGAAAGAAATTTTATAAATGGTTAGAAAATAAGCAATCTAAAGAGTTAATTTCTTATATAAAGTCATCACAACGAATTCGTGGGGATGACTTTAAGATTGTTAAAGGTGGGCAATTAGGTATTATACGAGGAATATATGTTCCGAAAGAGTTAATACTTGATATAGCAAGATGGGTTTCACCAGATTTTTATATTAAATGTAATGAAATTATTATTAATTACTTCACTCAGGAATTTAGACAGTATCAACAAGACAATGAAGAGTTGCAAAAAAAGAGTAGAAGAAGTAGATCAAACAATGGAGAGATTGAGAATTCAAAACGAGAGCTTAAAAGAAATTGCAGCACCATATACAGATGATGTTTCAAAAGATAATTGCCTAATCATATATAAGAAGAACAAACCTAATGATCCTTTCCCTTATTATGCTATCAGATGCCAAAAGAGAAGTCTATACAAGCCTCTTAATGAAGCAGAAGAAAAATATCCGAATCACGTAATAATATACGAAAAGTTTAGAGATCCTAACAGTATTAAGCTATTCAACCTAATGCAGCAAGAACTAGATATTGGTAAAGGTAAAGGCAATGAGTTTTGGACATCACTATCAGAAGAAGAATTGATTAACAGTATAGATCGCTTGTATGATAGGTTATTATCTGATAATTAAGGTTATGACTTATGATATAATAATTAAGGCTACAACTTTTATGATATAATAATCATAAAAGTTAATTAGTTAAACATTAAACAAAACCATCTGCTGTAACACCGAATGCTAAATTCAACATATCACCTAAATCAGGATTATTATGATATTTTCTTATTATAACTCTCCAATCTACGTAATGTCTAAATAAATATATAAACTCTACAGAGAGGTTCTGATATATTGAAATGTTATGCCAATGAACTCTGTCTTTGAACTCTGCAATAAATCCTTCTGTTAAATTTTGAAATATTGAAATTGCTTCCCAATCTACTTTGTCAGCGTAATCTCTTATAAGGTTTTCTGATAATTGTTGAGTTCCAGATAAGTGTCCCCAAGAAACTTTATCTGCATGTTCTCGTATAAAGGTTTCAGAGAGTATGTTTCCATAAGATATAGCATCAAAATCAACTTTATCTATAAACTCACTAATAAATTCTTCAGATAGGTTTTGATTATACGATACTTCTCCCCAATCAACTCTATCCGCAAATTCTCTTATAAAGTCTTCTGATAAGTCTTGGCTTGCTGAAATAATCTCCCAATCAACTTTATCAGCTAATTGTCTTATAAACTCTTCCGATAACTTTTTCCATAAACATATTTCACTCAAATTAACTTTCTACAGATATTTACGTATGAAGTCTTCTGTAATGTGATCATAGTTATATTCCACCTCATAATCATCATAACCTATAGATAACCATTGTTCATCAGTCAGTGAATCTAATATCTCATCAGACAAGTTCATAACGTTTGCATATAGAATGTTTTGTATGAGAAATGAGTTCTTTTCTTTAGTGGCTTTCTTGAACAAATGATCTAACATACCTATGGACACGCTAAAATTTCTTTTGTCTTCATCATTATAACCACCAATATCTAAATATTTACATACACAATCAAATATAGGTTTGTAAGATAATATTTCCTTAGCACTAGTCTTGTTTGTTTTTATTCTTAGATTTTTTTAAATTTAACTCATTTTTGTTGGTTTTCTATATAACAAATATGAAGAAAGAATTTAATTTATTACATGATAGACTTAAACTAATTCATCATGATCTTAAACTCTTAGCAGCACTACTAGAGAAGCAAATACTGTTAAAGGAAAAAGAATTATTAATAATGCAACAAAAAACGTCTGATTTGAGTAGTGATGATGAATATAAATATGGTAGTGATGATTATGATGATGATGATGAGTAAGTTTACAAAAATGATTTAATTTTAATATGTGTATATGTGACTTTGATGGGTTATTCTCATCAAAGTCGTGTTCTAATACGACGCGTAATATGTAGACAATGGCAGGAGTGTACAATGTTAAGTGTTGTATAAGGATAAATGGGACTAAAAATAGTACAAAAATGAACTAAAATAATCCGGCGAAGATAAAAATTGAGTTATAGTAAGATTTTCTATATAATAAAAGATGAGTAATTATAGTAGATATACCGTAATAGAGTTAAGACGACAATGTAAAGAGAAGGGAATCAGAAGATATTCCCGATTACGAAAACATGAACTAATAAACCTTCTTAAACAATATGAAGATGAGCAAAGCAGAAGACAGATTAGAAATATATTCCCATTTAAACAAGAAGTATTTGAAGAATCAAAAGTAAAAACTGAATCAGTACCAATTGATGTAAAACTCAAAGAAACAGCATTTAAAAAACGATTAGAAACATGGAGATTTAAAACAGATTATAAAGAACATGATCCTCTAGAACAATATATCACCTCAACATCGAAAGCTTTAATAAATAGAATAAACATCAGCTTAGAGAAACAATTCATTGAAAGTTAATCTTTTGATAAACTGTGAATACAAGAAAGGAAAAGAAATACAAACCTTCTATTTCAACACCAATAATAGAGAAGTGCATCAATCAACCAACTTAAAAGAATTTATAACTACTGCAAAACAAATATTAAGAACAAGAATGGATGAGTTCCAAGCTAGAGGTTCTGGTTGGGCTCTTATCAATATTAACTTTTTAGAATTAGCACTTAATAAATACACACCATATAAAGGATCATCATACATAGAACTACCAGATACAATTAAAACGAAAAAAGCTGTTATCAATGTAAAGAACATGGATGAAAACTGTTTCTTATATGCGATTTCTTCTGCATTACATCCTGTTGAGAAAGACCCCCAAAGACCATCAAAATATAAGCACGTGTTCATAGATTTAGAATCTAAACTAAAAGATATTCATTTTCCAGTAAAACTAAGTGATATTCCAAAAATTGAAAGAATACTTGATATATCCATTAACGTTTATACCTACAACGAGCAATACATGGTCTACATTTTATATCACACTCAAAACAAAAAAGAAACACATGTTAATTTATTATATGTAAAAGAAGAAAATAAAACACACTACTGTTGGATAAAAGACTTGAGTAGGTTAGTTAGCAGTCAAATGACTAAGTGGAGAGCCCGAAAATATTTATGTGATAGATGTTTGTTATATTTCTACTCACAAGATGCACTAGATAGACATGAGAAAGATTGTTCTAGTCATGAAGCTGTTAAAATAAAAATGCCACCAAAAAATACATACGTTGAATTTAAGAACTACCAATATACGATGAAGATGCCATTTGTGATTTATGCTGACTTTGAGTGTCTACTACACAAGGTTATGGGTTGTAATGAATGCTATCCACAAAATAAATCATATACTAAGAAATATCAAGAACATAAACCATCTGGATTCTGTTACTATATTGTAAAGAGCGATGGAACTAAAACAAATCCTGTTGTGTATAGAGGTAAAGATGCAGCTAAGAAGTTCATAAGTATGTTAAAGAAAGAAGCCAAAAAGATATCAAATATATATAAACAGAATAACGAAGTACCTTTAACAAGTAAGGAGAGAAAAGAAATCAATAAGTCTACACACTGTTCTTACTGTAAAGTAATATATACTACAAATAATCATAAAGTTAAACATCACTATCACATAACTGGAAAGTTTGTAGCTGCATTATGTAATAGTTGTAATCTAAAAGTGAAAGTACCTAAGTTTGTACCAGTGATTATACATAATCTAACAGGATATGATTCCCATTTGTTTATTAAAGAGCTAGGATGTAATAAAGAGCAAATAGATTTAATTCCTAATAACGAAGAACGATATATATCATTCAGTAAAAATGTTGGAACCATCAAATTAAAATTCATAGACTCATTTAGATTTATGGCTTGCAGTTTAAATAAACTATCGTCAAACCTAACAAGAGAACAAGTGATTCATACACAACACTTCTACACTAGTGAAGAACAATTCAGACTTGTAATAAGAAAAGGTGTTTACCCGTATGATTATGTTAGTGACTCTAATAAGTTTAGACAGAGAAAGTTACCATCAAAGGAAGCATTCTTCAACAAGTTAACTAACACACATATTAGTGATGAGGATTATGAGCATGCAAAGAAAGTATGGGAGACATTTAAAATTAATAACCTCGGACAATACCATGATCTATATCTAAAAACTGATGTCCTGTTATTAGCAGATGTGTTTGAAAACTTTAGAGAGACATGTCTTAAGGCTTATGGTCTTGATCCAGCATGGTATATGACAGCACCAGGTTTAGCTTGGGATGCAATGTTAAAGATGACAAATATAAAACTAGAGTTACTAACTGATTATTATATGGTATTGATGATAGAGAAAGGTATAAGAGGTGGTATTAGTCAATGTTCCAAAAGATATGTAAAAGCAAATAATAAATACATGGAAGAATATAATGAGAACAAAAATGATTCTTACCTAATGTACTTAGACGCAAACAATCTATATGGATGGGCTATGCAGTATCTACCGTATAAGGAATTTAGATGGTTGAGTGAAGAAGAGATAAATGAAACCGATTTCGCAAGCATACCTGATAATTGTAATACAGGTTACATATTAGAAGTTGATCTTGAATATTCAAAAGTGTTACATGACTATCACAAAGATTATCCGTTAGCTCCTCAAAATATATGTCCACCTGGTTCAAAACAATCAAAGCTATTAACAACTCTATATGATAAAGAGAAATATGTGATTCACTATCGAAACTTAAAACAGTGTCTATCACTTGGATTAAAACTTAAGAAGATACATCGAGTAATAGAGTTTCAGCAATCAGATTGGTTAAAGAACTATATAGATTTAAACACACAAATGAGAACAAAAGCAACAAATGACTTTGAGAAAGACTTCTATAAGATGATGAACAACAGTGTATTCGAGAAGACAATGGAAAATATTAGAAAGAGATGTAAGCCTATAAAAGTAGAATGTGATCCAGCTAGAGTAGAGAAACTAATTGCTCAACCAAACTTTAAAAGTAGAACTATTTACACAGAGAACTTATGTGCGATAGTATTAAATAAAACCAAACTAACCTTTAACAAACCGATATATGTTGGAATGAGTATATTAGATCTTTCAAAGTATTTAATGTATGACTTTCATTATAATGTGATGAAGCCAAAGTATCAAGACAAGATAGAAATATGTTACACAGACACAGATAGTTACATTTACCACATTCAAACAAAAGATGCGTACAAAGATATGAAAGATTATATTGATTACTTCGATACAAGTGATTACCCTCAAAACAATAGATACAACATACCACAGATCAATAAGAAAATACTTGGTAAGATGAAGGATGAGATTAAAGGTACAATCACAGAAGAGTTTGTAGGTTTAAGAAGTAAGATGTACAGTATAAAAGCACCTCAAATAGATTTAACAGATAAAGACTTTAAAGGTAAGTTCGATAAAGAAAAGTGTTGTAAGAAAGCTAAAGGTGTTAAGAAGAGCGTCGTGTATAAAAAACTTACATTTAACGAATATAAAGACTGTTTGATTAGCCAAAGAGAATATTATAAGAAGATGAATTTGATTAGAAGTTATAAGCACGATTTGTACAGTATAGAAGTAAATAAGTTAGCTTTAAGTTGCGTGGATGATAAGAGATGTGTTTTAAAGGATGGGATCAATACCCTACCATGGGGACATTATAAGTTAGAAGAGTTGTAGTTTTAGATGTAAGATTTTAGATTGTATTATTTTAGATGTAAGTTTTTATGATTTTAAATGTCATAAAAGCCTATTCAATCTCACTTTAACATTGTAGTTATGGGAATACCTTGCGCATAGTACAGCTTCATTAATTTTTATGTGTAAAAGATCTGGTTCGAAAAAAGGGTCAAAATTGCGCCAGAAGTGAGGTAACCTAACTACTCATATAAAAGTGGGCTATGTAGGCTATGTATGTGTCTTCACAAAGTTGAATTTTCATGAAGAACGAAAATAATGAAGATACGGTATACAGAGGTCACATGTGAACAACCTGAATTTAAGATACAACATATAGAAAAAAGTTAATGTTGGAAACCACTATATACAAAATATATTGCTTTGGATGAGACATGTTTTAATGTATTAAAAAAAGTAGTTCTATAGCTTTCATGAAATGCTATACTTTGAAATAGTCAGTACATTAATATTATACCGACTAATCGACGGGGCTATTCTCATGGTTGTGGTTTTGCTTCTGAACCAACTTACATAACTTTCGACTGTGCTAGACGACTAGGGAACGCGGTGCATGACCTAAACGACATAAGACTAAATGGCATCTGCAACTTCCAGCTTTAGTAGAGATATGAGCGTGAAGATGGTGTATCTTCCAGAGACCTTTAATTGATTTCTGGAAAGCACTTGTCCTTATCTTCTACAATTTTTTACTTGTGGCCACTAATGTTGAAACCGATTTCTTCCGCTCCCGGTTTAAAAAGAACCTTTTCGAAGGAGAAGAAACCTTTTCTTGGTACGCTGAATCGAGTTCCGAAAACCACTTCTTCATATCTCTTACCGTTTATTTCTATGAAAATCAATATTGAAATCGGAAGTAGTTATGAACTTCTATCCACTTCCGGTTTTCGTAAAGAGATAGAGATGGAGGTGATATATTGTCTGTAAACACTAAAGTAATTTCTAAAATGAGCTTTCCGAAGCTATTAACGGTTTGATTCTTAGCGGTGCATGTTGAAACCGGAGATGTTCTATTTCTACCACTTTGGTATATTACGAAAAACGCCATTTAATTACGTGAAATTTAAGGTTCAAGAAACATTTTATATATACAGTATTTTAAGGTAGGCTATTTAAAAATGAATGAATTACATTTTGTTTCTATTATTATTATTATTATTATTATTATTATTATTATTATTATTATTATTATTATTATTAAATATTATGCCTGTCGTCAGGTCCTGGGACTAAAATGCTGTTGTGTGTTTCTCTGTGCGTGTTTCTGGATGTGTATGTGTGTTTCCTCAGGTACGGGTCTTGAAATGTTTTCTCCTCCTTTGTTGATCTTCAGCTACCTCTTTCAACTCCCAATACTTTCTTCCGTTTCTCAAATCATCGACCAGTTGCAATCTTCTTCCTATTCCTCTCATTCCTTCCATCTTTCCCTCTATGGCGTTATGAAGGAGACAGTTTCTTCGCTAGATGTGTCCAATCTAATTAGTCTTCCTGCAAAGGATGTAGTTTAAAAGCGTCGCCTTCCTAACAATTTGTTTTAAATCGATTTTTTCTTTCTTTATCTGATAACAACAGAAATGAAAGGCTTTTTGTACCTTTTAAAAATATAAAAAATGTACAAAACGCTCAAATGAAACTAAAAATTAATGACAATCGAGACTGGTAAGGTAGGGGTATGGACACAGTTATAATATGGGAAAACTGAGACATTAGATTTTAGCTATTTACTTAAACACGTCCAAGAATCAGATTCATCGCATATTAGTATTAACAATCACATACAGGTAGTACCATGGTCAGTACTTCTTTACTTTTTCTTATTATTACAAATCCTAACGTTAGTCCTTCATTTCTACACTTGAAATTGAGTGGTGTTGAAAGACAAGGTTAACCTCAATTTCAAATTTTCGAAAAGAAAGAAGAAAATGAGAATTTACCTATAAGAAAAGAACCCCATAGTGGAAACTTTATTATTATTATTATTATTATTATTATTATTATTATTATTATTATTATTATTATTATTATTATTATTAATACTGTAGTGACCAACTATTCTGTTGTCTTGGAAAATGCTATTCCTATCAGAATAAAATATCCAAACTCAAAATATTCACAGAGGTTGTCCGTGGCTATGCGGTTAGCGCACGAGCATGTGGGAGGCCCGGGTTCGATTCCCTGCGGGAGCTCATGTGGTTCGGATTCCACGTTAATCAGTAGGACCACGTTAATCAGTAGGTCCACGTCTCATATAGCCTCGCTGCTGAACTGGGCGTTAAACTTAAAATCAACTCAACTCAACTCAAACGATTCACACATTCAGATTACGAAACTTGAACAGGTAAAGATTATGTTCCGGCCAACTTCACATCAAGTTGACCGGAACGTTTGGAACATTAATAACAGGCGTTATTTATTTAGCAGTAACGTTTATGTTTGGGCAGTTTTCAGCAGGAACGTAGCAGGAACGATTTTTGTAGTCAGATTAGGAAATTTTAAGATTATATACAGGCCAACTTCACGTCAAAATGGCCGGTACATTTGAAACGTTAATAACGGCGTTATTTATTTAGGTGCAACTTTTATGTTCGAGCAGTTTACAGCAGGAACGATTGACGTAGTCAGATTATAAAATTTTTAAATTTTTGATTATGTCTCAGTCAACTTGACATCAAGTTGGCCGGAACATTTGAAACGTTAATAACGGCGTTATTTGCCTAGCAGCAGGGGTGTAGCCACAGGGGGCCTATCTGGGCCAGGCCCTCAAATGATTTCCTGGCCCCTCCAAATGACGAACTTTTTAAACATCATCGTAAGACTACCTCGCTTCAGACATTTAGAAAGAACAAAGTTTATATATAATTAATAATTTACGGTAAAATAGTATGGAAAAATACTATTTTACCATACCGATCGATAAAAAGTACGGTATATATCTTCCCTATACCGATCGGAAAATAGTATTATATACTTTTTTATGACAGCAGATTGCACAATTCACTGCAATTTATATTTGGCAATTTGAAGACAAACGTTTTAACAAGGTACTATAAATATAAAGGTAAACAAGAAAGTTCTGTCACTTTTTCATCCACCAGCTTCGAACATCAATATGCCACTTAAGACGTACCTGGAAGATCAAAAATAGTCCCCATCTGCATAGAAAACCTTCCAACGTTCTGGATGGCCATGGATTCCATCTCCGTAGAACTTGGTGGGCCGTGTAGCGAAGAAGATACCAAGTGCATTTATCGCTCTTCTACTAGGTATTTGAGCGGGTGTCATTCTCCAATGAATGGAACAGGTGATAATCGGACGCTGCAATGTCCGGGGAATATAGTAGATGCAATAGTGTTTCCCATCCAAGGCGTAGAATGGTGACCCGGGTAATCCTAGCCACGTGAGGCCTAGCGTTGTCATGTAATAGGAGGACATTTTTGCGATTCAGAAGTGCTGACTTCAGAGTTTTTAGTTTTTTCTCGAACGCGGCTCAACTGCTGACAGTACACAGACGCATTGATGCTCTGACCAGCTTTTAGCATTTCTCGATGCACGATGCCGCGAGCAGCTCACCAAACACACAGGAGGACCTAGTGGTGCAGTGCTAGTTCTGACTGTTTTTGAAACCGCTCATAAAATGCTAACCAACAATGGAGGAACCCTAGAGCTTCGTACAGGACCCACTTCTAATCGCATTCAACACACTGTCCAGAAATAGCTCCTCTCTCAGACGAAACAGCAAAGAAACACAGGTGTCTGCTCGCGTTGTCTCCTGGCCCGGAGTCAAATCATGTCAGACCCATCGACCCCACTTGTAGTGCTTCCCAAGTTGATGGAGGTGCTGCCGAATGGTGTCTCCACTCATACTGAATTGTAACCCCAGTTCGCCGCATGTCTGGCCGCTGTTCACCTCAATTGCTGCATGAAGATCTTCATTTGTACATGTGTTGGTCGTCCTGGACGTGGTTTTTCATCGAGTATTTCGTCATGGTCCTTAAACTTCTTAAACCACTGCTGCACTTTCCACGTAGTTACGATACCTTCACCAAAGGCCTGGCATAACTTCTGCCCCGCTGCAGCGCTGTTTGACCCCAGTTAGAAGTTGTACAGCATAAACGCTCTTATGACGCGGTGTGGAGGTCTCCTGTTCACTCTGTCTTTACGCAGGTTTACGGTGTGACTGAACTGCCAGAATCAGGTAGTATGTACACCCACAGTACACCCACACCAACAACTGACCTTCACCATATCTTCATTCGCATTCATCTCACGGTGTGAGGGGCCAAGTGAATACTGACCTCCACAGAAAGTGAAAGAACTTTCTTGGTTACCTTTGTACTACCATAAAAAAATGGTACTAAACTAATTAGTAAGAACGTTTTATGTTTTATATACTGCAGCTAGTGTTTTAAAAAACTTTGTTTATCAGATGGAAAATTTGTTTTAAAAAAAACTTTCTTTTTCAGTTTTCAGTTAGTATTTCATTCGCTCTTTTTAATGCTACTTGGTGTAAAACAGAAAGTGAGACACACCTGTTAATAAAATAATTGTTTTTTTAGTCACGAATAATAAATAGATATTTTTCTCTGGAAATCTTTAAGAAATTAACAGAAATTACAAAGAAAATCAGTCTTATGCATAAAGGTAACCGAGTTTTTTTTTAGGACTGTGTTCCATTGGCCCTCACACAGTGAGTTGAATGCAAGAGAAGACAAGGGGAAGGCCAGTTGTTGATGTGGGTATATCCAACATACTACCTGGTTGTGGCAGTTCAGTTACACCGTGAACTTGCGTAAGGATGGGTGAACATGGGACCTCCACAGAGCGTCATAAGGACGTGTATGCCGTACGAGTTCAAACTGGGATCATACGCCGTGCAGCGGGGCGGAAGATATGCCAGGCCTCTGGCGAGGGTGTTGTGACTACGTGGACAGTGCAGCGGTGGTTTAACAAGTTTAACGATGGTGACGAAACACTCGAAGACGCACCGCGTGCCGGAAGACCAACACATGTGCAAAATGAAGATCTTCAGACACTAATTGAAGCGAACAATGGCCAGACATGTGAGGAATTGGGACTACAATTCAGTATGAGTGGAGAAAAAACTCGGCAGCACCTCCATCAATTTGGGAAACACTACAAGTTTTGTCGATGGGTCTGACATGATTTAACTCCAGGCCAGAAGGCAACGCGAGCAGACACCTGTGTTTCTTTGCTGTTTCGTCTGAGGAAGGAGCTATTTGTGGACAAGGTTTGACATGTGATACGAAGTGGGTCCTGTACGAACCTCCACGGCCCCGTCATCATTAGTTAGCACCCCATGAACAGTTTCCAAAACAGCCGAAACTAGCACTGTTCTCCTGTCGCACTGTCCTGACCGCACCAGAAGGTCCTCCTGTGTTTTGTGGACTGCTCGCGGCATCGTGCATCAGGAACTGCTATTAGCTGGTCAGAGCATCAATGCACCTGTATTCTGTCAGCAGTTGAGCCGGTTCAAGAAAAACTCAAAACTCTGGAGCCAGCATTTCTGAATCGCAAAAGGATCCTCGTGTTACAGGAGAACGCTAAGCCCCACGTCGCTAGGATAACCCGGACACCATTCTACGCTTTGTATGGGAAACAGTATTGCATTCGCCATACTTCACGGACATTGTAACGTCCGTTTATTACCTGTTCCATTCTTTGGACAGTCACCCTAGAGGACGCCAGTTCAGATCCCTAGTAGAGGTACAAAATGCACTTGAAACCTTCGCTTCACGGTTCACCAAATTCTACCGCGATGGGATCCATGGCCTCCCAGAACGTTGCTAGAAGATCATCGATGCTGATGGGGACTATTTTTCATCTTTTAGCTACGTCTTAGCCCTTAGGTGACATATCGAAGTTCGAAGATGGTGAGAGAGAAAGCGATATAACTTCCTTGGTTACCTTTATAGGTAGGTTCTGTGTACAAGGGCTTAAATTGAAATAGTTATGCACAAAGGTATAATGTTTGGTGAGGAGCAACAGTTGAATTGAATTTCTCTTTATTTCAGCGGGCGAGGTTCAGCCGGAGGCTGCTCTGCCACCTAACCCTTGTCATCATTACAAAGAAAAGAAAGAAAAAATAAAGACACAAATAAGATACAAGATACAAATAACAACATAACATGATACATTCAATAATACTAATGATAAATAAAACACTCAGTAAATGTAAATGAAACAAACTATACTCATACTGCTAGTTCAATTTCATACCAATTTCAGTCCAATTTCAAACTGTAGTAAACCTGTCATGTGTGCCAATGCTTTGTCTCTGATCTCTAAATAATAATGTTTGGAGTGATGATTTAAATAAATTATACGGTTTGTCAGTGATTGACTTTGGTAGGGAGTTCCAGATTCTTACTGCCGAGATTGAAAATGCCTTCTCTGTTATTTTTAAAGAATGCCGGGGCATATTCAGCTTATTACTTCCTCGGGTATTGTAACGGTGAATTTCTGATCTGCATGTTAATTTATGATGCAAGTAAGGTGGTGCTTTATATGAATGTATTTTGTATAGTAAACAACAGTATCGGAGATATCGTCTTCGGGACATGGTTAGGATATTGTTTTCATTAAGTACCGGCAGAATATGCTGAGAGTTCCTGTAATTGAGAGAGAAGCGTATAGAGTAATTCTGTATTTTCTGAATTGCTCTAGTATTTTGAGTGGAGAGAGAGCTACCATATATTGAATCGCAGTAATCGAACAGAGGCAAAATCAGAGTGTTAACAAGATATAGTCTTGTTTCTTACGATAAATAGCCTTTCAATTTATAAAGCTGTCGTAAGATGCGCTTAGCTCTAATACACTGTTCAGAAATGTGTTTATTCCAGCTAAGCCCTTGGTCTATTATTAAGCCTAGATCTTTTACAAAGGGAGAAAATGGAATACTGGAATTCACTACAGTTACTTTTAGGTCATCAGGGTTGATTTTGCTCAACTGATGTGATGTTCCCAATACAGTGAAAACACATTTTAATGGATTAAGTAAAAGACCATTCTTAAGGCACCAGTTGCTAACAGCTGAAAGATCCGTATTAAGTAACTCTATTGTGTCCATAATATTTTCAGGCGTACTACTGATGAAGATCTGGGTATCATCCGCATAGAAGTGAACTGATGAATGTTTTATGACTGTAGAAAGATCTCCTGAAAAGAGTGAAAATAATAGGGGACCTAATATTGAACCTTGCGGAACTCCTGCCTTTATCAGGGATGGGGTAGATACCTGAGTCTTTTCTCCTCTTAGTATTACTTGTTGCTGTCTACAAGAGAGATAGCTGTGGAGCCATTTAATAACTGATTCCGAGAAGTTGTAATATTTCATTTTGGCCAGTAGGAGTTCATGATTTACTAGATCAAAAGCCTTTGAAAGATCCAACAAGACCAAAACTGTTACCATTGAATTTTCTATTGAATTCAAAATTGAATCTGTAATTTCTAAAAGGGCTGTGGTTGTGCTATGTTCTTTACGGAAGCCGGATTGAGTAACAGGCAATATTTCATTTTTATTGATAAAAGTTGTTAATTGCTGAAATGCTACCTTTTCTAGTACTTTGGAGATAATTGGAAGTATACTGATGGGACGAAGCTCATCAAGCGACTGTACAACTGTCTTCTTGGGCAGTGGAACCACCTTCGCTCGCTTCCACAGTTCTGGAAAACAACCTTGAGTTAATGAGTAATTTACTATGTGAGTAAGTGGAGTTAAAATAAACGGAACAGACAGTCGAAGCATTTTTCCTGTTATTCCATCAAATGCACATGTGTTGGATTTAATACTGTGTATTGCAGTTTTAACTTCTGTTTCGTTTACAGTGTGAAACTTAAACGTATCAATATTGCTATTTAGTTTACGCAATGAAAGCCAATGCGTTTGTTGATCAAGTACTTCAGTGCTTGTCTCAGACATTTTATAGACACTTGTGAAATGTGAATTTATAGCTTCAATGTCATTTACATCATCTGGAAGAATCAAGCATGAATCGCTTTTACCTACACCAAGATCACGCAAAGTTTTCCAAATGTTACGTACATCATTAGTAAATCTCATACGATCAGAAAAATACGCAGTCTTTTCTTGTCGCACAACAGTAGTTGTGAAGTTACGCAAACGTCTGTAATCCTCCCAATGCAACTGATTCTTCGTTCTTTTATATTTTCTGTAAGCACGGTCACGCAACTTCATTAAAAGTTTTGTGATACTTGAAATAAAGGGAAGAGTGTTCTTAGATAGCCTTTTCGTTTTGAGCGGTGCATGGTTATCAAAAATGTTAAGTATAGAGTTTTGTAAAAATTCAACTTTATTGTCTATTGTTTCCATTTGAATAATATCATCCCAGTTGTAATTTTGTGCATCATGATAAAACGATTCGGTATTAAATGAAGCGTAAGTACGACACTGAATTACTCTACTGGGAGTTTTGGATATTGTATGAAGGTTGAGAGTGACGTGAATTACGCTGTGGTCTGATGTTCCAATGGGTGGACTAACTCCAAACGAGTGTACCTGTTCCGGGTTGTCAGTAATAATTAAATCTAGCAAAGATTCGGTAGTTTCAGTGACTCTCGTGGGTTCATTTATTAACTGTGTGAAACCTAATATGTTAATAATAGATTTCAAGTAAATAGTTTCTTGTTTATCTGGACAGAGTTGATCGCAATTGAAATCACAAATAACGAATATTTGGTCGACTTGTGGATATAGTTCCAATACGGCATCTCCGATCGCTGACAATTCACTATATGGTATGCTGGGACATCTATATACAGCAGTAATACCAATTGACAAGTGGTTCACATTAACAACAAGATTTAACATTTCTATATATTGATAAACATCGTTAGATT
This sequence comes from Thermobia domestica, assembly GCF_964235325.1. Classification (NCBI taxonomy): domain Eukaryota; kingdom Metazoa; phylum Arthropoda; class Insecta; order Zygentoma; family Lepismatidae; genus Thermobia; species Thermobia domestica. Next base: position 342,317,008 of record NC_137454.1, on the reverse strand, counting down.
GAAAGTCAACAACTGTCACTTTAATATGTTTTAAGTAGTAAATCAGCATGCCTCCACCCCTCCCTTTGTCACTGCGAATGACTGAATATCCTGGAATCTCAATTTGCCTTGTACTTATAGAATCGTCCAGCCATGTTTCCGATATAATCAAAATGGAACATTTTGTTGAGACAGCGAGTAGCCGTACTTCGTCAATTTTAGGAAAAAGAGAACGGACATTTGCATGCATAATCTTAAAATTTGACGAAGCAGCAGATTGAGTAAGGATCTGAAACCCCACATTGTTTATGTTTGTACTACCCATATTCAAATACAAAGATTATAATTAAAATGTATGTAAAAAAAACACCATTAAAGCAGTAATTGAGCCCTGACGAAACTGAAAGGCTACAGTGACACACATGACATGATGACTGTCTTTTCTACCGATAAACATAAAATAAAATACCATAGAACATAGATGACTAAACTTACAGTAAAGAAGAAATAACAGTATGGGAAAAAATTGCCTTATAAATGCAGTTCTAACATAGGCGTTTTTGTATTTATCACTTAACGCACACTTAATAAAACAGTGCTTAAAATTTAGCATTTTCATCGTGTTGTTAAGTTGTTAACTTCATCGTGTCCAGTTGAGATTTGTAACGTGATGAGTAACTAACTTACAACATTGGTACAAGTACCCTTGTACAAGTTCAACTTCTATGTCCACTAGTATATTATAAATTTGTCAACTCCCGGTACACAGATAACAAAAGAGCAAAAATTGATTTCGACTTACCATAGTTGTCCTTTAAAGTATAAAATATATTTCTAACATAGAACAGAACAGATAACTGTAACATAAATACACTTTTGCACTACCTGCAAGTTACACACTTTTGCACTACACACAAGGTCATCATTCACACACTGTAGAGTGCAAACTTTACAGTTCCTGTAATTGAGAAGCGTTCGTAATGTAGTTCTTTTTGCCATTGATGATGATGACAATTTTTCCGTCCCTTGTATACACATTCTTGGGGTCAAACTTCTTAAGTGTCTTTTGCAGTAGCTGCAATCGTGAACTACATAAATCTTCTCTTAATACAAGTCCAGAGTTCTTTAGCTTCCGTTTCTGATTAAACACTTCAGCCCGTGAGCGATAACTAACAAATTTAACAATAATTGGCCGTGTACTACCAGGCTTCTTCTGTCCTACTCTATGAGAACGGCAAATGTCCCTTGTACTTAAATTTACGCCCAATCTCTTTTCAAAGATTTCCAGTACAAGGTTGTCTGTGTTTCAATCTATCTTCTCAGGTACACCGAAGATCCTTAAACTGTTTCTACGCTGATATTGTTCTAACTCATCTATATTTTCCTGCAGATCACTTATTTTCTTGTCTCTTTGTACCAACTCTTTCCGTAAGTCCTCAATCACTTCACTATTGAAATTTAGCGTTTCTTCCAAACGTTCTATCACAACACGCGTTACAGATTCAATTATTGAATCAACGATTAGCTTCATGACTTCAGGTGTCTGCACAGTACGTTTCACTTCATCACATATATCCTTCATAATTTCTGACCTACTTGAAGCTGCAGCCGGTGACTTCAGTCCATTGTTTCTGCTGTTATTACGAGTGTTGTTAGCCATTTTGCACAGTAATTCTATTAAACTGATTGTAATTACAAAGATTATATATTCTGTGTGTTTCTTCTTGATTAAAACTGACTAATTGTATTCACGCTACATTATATGCGAATATATGAATATAAATTATATGATTTTACTGGAGACGATGATATCAAACTTTCACTACGCCGCCATCTTGAACTCGGGCCTCTTGGTTAAACATGATAAAAACTGCCTGGAATATGATTTATGGAGAAAAAGCAAAAATAAATAAAATAAGAAGAAGAAGAAGAAAAGGAAATATAAAAAGCAGTGTTTTTATTTTTCCGGAAGGAAACCAAAATTTTCCACTTTCTTTCAGGCCTCAAAAACACTAACTGCAACACGTTCTTTTTGTACATTGTAGCTGGTCCCCTTTCAAAAACGACGTGCCCCTCCTACATAAACCTGCTGGCTACACCCCTTCCTAAGAGTAATATAAAAATTCGATCATTTTTCAGCAGGAACGATTCACATAGTCAGATTGTGAAATTCTGAGTGCCCCGACCAACTTGACGCTTATAGTATTTGATGCTTTCAAACCAGGCCCGTAGCCAGCAAGCTTTATTATGGGGAGTGAAGAAATGAAGACTGAGGGGGCAATGACTGAGGGGGCATCAAAGAACACCATAAAATTGTACATTTATTTATTATTTACAGAATCTGTGTTTATTTTTAAATTATCGCAACTGTAATTTTTTGTTTCACTCAGCGTAATACAAGCTCTTTGCGAGATAGTTTGTTTCATATTAATATTGAAAATGGAAGTATTTATTTTTTTAACATTACAACAAAATTATATTAAATCAATTTTAGGTTATATCAATTCAAAGTAGAAATATATGTTTTATTCAACTTTTGCACTAAATTGTCTATCTTCCAAAATAAGCGGGACACTGCAGTTTATTAATATTCACAACTAACATTATGGACTATGATACTGTTGTTTTGAAGTGCACCTGGTAACATTGGATGCTTGTCATGGTAGCAATAATAGGTTACAGTTTGAAAGTTTTGAAATTGATAAAGACAGTGAAAGATGTTTGGGGCATCTAGCGAGAAACATATGATTTTACACAGAAATGAATAGAATTCGTAAAGTTGAATTTAATTTGGTAAATATAATCGGAAGAATTAATTGGTTTCGAGTCAGTTTGAAAATTCTCTTCAGTGTCACTTTTAGAGGGGAAGAAAAATAATTTATGAGGGGCAGTACCCCCTCTTGCCCCTCCCTGGCTACGGGCCTAATTCAAACAATCCGAGACTCAAGAACATTTCGAGAGTGTCGAACACTTAGAGCATCTCAAATATTTCCAGTATCTAACACTTCAAGTGTCTCGAATATGTAGAATCCTGAACATTTCAAGTGTATTGAAAATTTCGCGAGTCTCGAACACTTAGAATGTCTAAAACATTTATATAGTATCGAATACTTCAAGTATCTTGAACATTTCGAGTCTCAAACACTTTAAGTGTCTCCAACATTCCAGAATCTCGAACGCTTCGAGTGTCTCAAACATTTCGAGAGTCTCGAAAAATTAGAGTGGCTAAAACATTTTCATAGTCTCGAACACTTCAAGTGTCTCCAACATTTCGAGTCTCGAACATTTCTAGTGTATTGAAAATTTCGAGAATCTCGAACACTTCGAGTGTCTCGAACATATCGAGAGTCTCGAACACTTCGAGTGTCTCAAACATTTCTAGAGTATCCAACAGTTCTAGTGTATTGAAAATTTCTGGAATCTGGAGCACTTCAAGTGTCTCCAAACACTTAGAGAGTCTCGAACACTTAGAGTGTCTCAAATATTTCCAATATCGAACACTTCAAGTGTCTCGAATATATAGAATCCTGAACATTTCAAATGTATTGAAAATTTCGCGAGTCTCCAACACTTAGAGTGTCTAAAACATTTACATAGTATTCAATAGTTCAAGTGTCTCGAACACTTGAAGTGTCTTCAACTGTAATGCGCCGCTATTGTATAGCTACACCTCAGCACATTACTCAGTATTTGTACAAGGGAAATTTGGACATTAGTCTGTATTCTCAGATACTAAAATTAAAATATAGATGAAATTTAAATTTTTCAAATCGTTATTGGATAAACAAACTGATATAAATTATATAGTAAAGAAGACATTTTGTGAGTTAATATGCATTATAGTAACATGCAGTGGCGTATTTAGGGGGCTTCCGGGCTTAAGCCCCCCCACCCCCCGAAATCTTACTTACTATAGTAAAGTATATGAAATATCTTGCAGAATTTTCACATTTTCAGGCAAAGCCCTCCCCGAAACAAAATCGTAAATACACCACTGATAACATGTGTCCTTAAAAGATGTGTGCCTCGGATCAAACGTCTAAGCTTTACCAATTGTATTTTATACTTTTATATTTTGTGTAAAATTAATATATCAGATAACATAATGTGCAGTCTTTATGAAACCGTGTCCGATAGATTATTGTATAATGCTTAAATGTATATGAATTGAGATGTAGATTCTAATTTCTATTATTGAAACAACTTTCTACAAATTACAATGGCATAGAGATGATTTTTAATAATAATGAAATATGAAAAAAGAATATATAATAGATATAAATAGTATAATAATATGTGATGAGTGTATGCTAATGATAATGTATAAATTGATGAACAGGCTGTTAAAAGAGAGTTCTGAATTGATCTTCAATTAAACTATTATATAACTACTAATATGTTGTTTATTGAATATTGAAAGCAACATATTTGTTTAAGAAACATCAAATTCATGTCACGGTGCCAGTAAATTTGTAGCAAAGGGAAATTACTTGCTGTTTCTCACGGTCAATTCGCAGCAGGAATCCGTGGTAGCAGATCCATCTGTTTTATTGTGTCTTTGCCGACTTTTAACTCGTCATTTCCTTCTGGCATGTCTTGCCACTTATATCTGCTTAGATGTATGCGAACTTCGTCAACCTTGAGATTAGTCAGTAAAAGAATTGTGCGTGAAAGAGCATGTATATTGGATAAAATGAATGAATTTCAAAACATAATAGAATAGATGAGAATGTCAGAATTTCCTCTTTGCAGCCGATTTGAAATAACATTTCCCGCCAACTGTTATCACTGCTCTTGAATCAGGAAATCCAGAAGATGTAAGTAGTCGGCGGGAGAAGGGTGGAATAAGAATCTATCTATTCAATGTAATCTCTTGAAAATTACATATGTTTATTCCTTTTTATGTGAACCGTATACATTGATGTCTATGCTGTCTATTCAAATTCATTTTCTACATTTGGACATTTGGTTGATAGATTTATGCAACTATACATTTCTTTTTTCCCCTTGTTTAAGTTCTCTTTCGGTGAAGTTAAAGGAAATTTATTTTACCTGACCGTGTGATTCATGTAGTAAAATGCTAGCTGTAAATCACTTTTGACCACACCCCACTCACTACACTCCGTTTCTTTGGCGGTTAGTTTTTCCATATTTAGATCATCAAGCTGTGGGAAAGAGTTATTTTCTTTCTTCCTTTATTTTGCTACTTAAGGATGGAAGAAACATGAGTGCTTGGTTAATTTCCAACACATTAAATATTACCTATATCTATTTGTATTACATGAATGAGAGAAAAGTTGTATAAACACTTCTGCACGTAAAATAACGGTTTTGAATGAAACTTTAATATTATTCTTTCTGCGTTCATCAATTTATACATTATAATTAGCATACACTCATCACATATTATTATACTATTTATATCTACTATATATTCATTTTCCATATTTCACTATTATTAAAAATTATCTTTATGCCATTGTAATTCGTAGAAAGCTGTTTTAATAATTGAAATTAGAATCTTCATCTCAATTCATATACATATAAGCATCATACAAAAATCTATCGCACACGGTTTCATAAAGACTGCACATTATGTTATCTGATATATTAATTTTACACAAAATATAAAAGTATAAACTACAATTGGTAAAGCTAACTCTATAGGTAATATTAACTAACTCACAAAATGTCTTCTTTACTATATAATTTATGTTTATTCATCCAATAACGATTCGAAAATTTTAATTTTAGTATCTGAGGATACAGACTAGTGTCCAAATTTCCCTTGTACAAATACTGAGTAATACGCTGAGGTGTAGCTATACAATAGCGGCGCATTACAGTTCGAGACACTTGAAGTGTTGGAGACACTTGAAGTATTCGATATTATGTAAATGTTTTAGACATTCTAAGTATTCGAGACTCGCGAAATTTTCAATACACTTGAAATGTTCAGGATTCTACTTATTCGAGACACTTAAATTGTTAGATACTGGAAATATTTGAGACACTCTAAGTGATCGAGACTTTCGAAATTTTCAGTACATTTGAAGTGTTCAAGATTCTCGAAAATTTCAATACACTTGAATTGTTCGATACTCGAACTGTTCGAGACACCTGAAGTGTTCGAGATTATGGAAATGTTTGAGACGCTCTAAGTGTTCGATACTCTCGAAATGTTCTTGAGTCTGGGATTGTTTGAAACAGGCCAGGGAGGGGCTACAGGGGGCACTGCCCCACATAAATTATTTTTCTTCCCATCTAAAAGTGACTGGAGAGAATTTCCAAAGTGACTCAAAACCAATTAAAATCATGTGTTTCTCGCTAGATGCCGAAAATATCTTTCACTGTCTTTATCAATTTCAAGACTTTCAAACAGTAACCTATTATTGCTACCATGACAAGCATCCAATGATACCAGGTGCACTTCAAAACAACAGTATCATAGTCCATAATGTTAGTTGTGAATATTAATAAACTGCAGTTTCCTGCTTATTTTGGATGATAGACAATTTAGTGCAAACGTTGAATAAAACATATTTCTATTTTGAATTGATATAACCTAAAATTGATTTAATATAATTTTGTTGTAATGTTAAAAAAAAATAAATACTTCCATTTTCAATATTAATATGAAACAAACTATCTCGCCAAGAGCTTGTATTACGCTCCCAAAAATGAAACATAAAATTACAGTTGCGATAACTTAAAAATAAACACAGATTCTATAAATACAATTTTATGGTGTTCTTTGTTGTCTTTGTCATTGCCCCCTCAGTCTTCATTTCTTCACCCCCCATAATAAAGCATGCTGGCTACGGGCCTGGTTTGAAAGCAGCAAATATTATAAGCGTCAAATTAGTCCGGACACTTTCAAAATTTCACAATCTGACTATGTGAATCGTTCCTGCTACGTTCCTGCAGAAAGCTGCTCGATTTTTTACATTACTGCTAGGTAAATAATGCCGTTATTAACGTTTCAAATGTACCGGCCAGTTTGACGTGGAGTTGGCCCGGATATAATCTTAAAATTTCCTAATCTGACTACAAAGATCGTTCCTGCTACGTTCCTGCTGAAAACTGCCCAAACATAAACGTTACTGCTAAATAAATAACGCCTGTTAATAATGTTCAAACGTTCCGGTCAACTTGATGTGAAGTTGGCCGGAACATAATCTTTACCTTTTCAAGTTTCGTAATCTGAATGTGTGAATCGTTTGAGTTGAGTTGATTTTGAGTTTAACGCCCCGTTCACCAGCGAGGCTATATGAGACGTAGACCTACTGATTAACGTGGAATCCGAACCACATGAGCTCCCGCCGGGAATCGAACGCGCGCCTCCCACGCCAAAGGCGCCTACGCTAACGGCATAGCCATAGAGGACCTCTGTGAATATTTAGAGTTTGGATATTTTGTTCTGATAGGAATAGCATTTTCCAGGAGAACAGGACTGTTGGTCACTACAGTAATCATAATAATAATAAAATAATAATAATAATAATAATAATAATAATAATAATAATAATAATAATAATAATAAAGTTTCCACTATGGGGTTCTTTTCTCATAGGTAAATTCTCATTTTCTTCTTTCTTTTCGAAAATTTGGAATTGTGGGTTAATCTTGTCTTTCAACACCACTAAATTTCAAGTGTAAAAATGAAGGACTAACGTTAGGATTTGTAATAATAAGAAAAAGTAAAGAAGTACTGACCATGGTACTACCTGTATGTGATTGTTAATACTAATATGCGATGAATCTGATTCTTGGACGTTTTTAAGTAAATAGCTAAAATCTAATGTCTCAGTTTTCCCATATTATAACTGTGTCCATACCCCTACCTTACCAGTCTCGATTGTCATTAATTTTTAGTTTCATTTGAGCGTTTTGTACATTTTTTATATTTTTAAAAGGTACAAAAAGCCTTTCATTTCTGTTGTTATCAGATAAAGAAAGAAAAAATCGATTTAAAACAAATTGTTAGGAAGGCGACGCTTTTAAATTACATCCTTTGCAGGAAGACTAATTAGATTGGACACATCTAGCGAAGAAACTGTCTCCTTCATAACGCCATAGAGGGAAAGATGGAAGGAATGAGAGGAATAGGAAGAAGATTGCAACTGGTCGATGATTTGAGAAACGGAAGAAAGTATTGGGAGTTGAAAGAGGTAGCTGAAGGTCAACAAAGGAGGAGAAAACATTTCAAGACCCGTACCTGAGGAAACACACATACACATCCAGAAACGCGCACAGAGAAACACACAACAGCATTTTAGTCCCAGGACCTGACGACAGGCATAATATTTAATAATAATAATAATAATAATAATAATAATAATAATAATAATAATAATAATAATAATAATAATAATAATAATAATAATAAAAACAAAATGTAATTCATTCATTTTTAAATAGCCTACCTTAAAATACAGTATATATAAAAAGTTTCGTGAATCTTAAATTTCACGTAATTAAATGGCGTTTTTCGTAATATACCAAAGTGGTAGAAATAGAACATCTCCGGTTTCAACATGCACCGCTAAGAATCAAACCGTTAATAGCTTCGGAAAGCTCATTTTAGAAATTACTTTAGTGTTTACAGACAATATATCACCTCCATCTCTATCTCTTTACGAAAACCGGAAGTGGATAGAAGTTCATAACTACTTCCGATTTCAATATTGATTTTCATAGAAATAAACGGTAAGAGATATGAAAAAGTGGTTTTCGGAACTCGATTCAGCGTACCAAGAAAAGGTTTCTTCTCCTTCGAAAAGGTTCTTTTTAAACCGGGAGCGGAAGAAATCGGTTTCAACATTAGTGGCCAGAAATAAAAAATTGTAGAAGATAAGGACAAGTGCTTTCCAGATATCAATTAAAGGTCTCTGGAAGATACACCATCTTCACGCTCATATCTCTACTAAAGCTCATAGTTGCAGATGCCATTTAGTCTTATGTCGTTTAGGTTTTGCACCACGTTCCCTAGTCGTCTAGCACAGTCGAAAGTTATGTAAGTTGGTTCAGAAGCAAAACCACAACCATGAGCATTGCCCCGTCGATTAGTCGGTATATTATTAATGTACTGACTATTTCAAAGTATAGCATTTCATGAAAGTTATAGAACTACTTTTTTAATACATTAAAACATGTCTCAACCAAAATCAACATATTTTGTATACAGTGGTTTCCAACATTAACTTTTTTCTATATGTTGTATCATAAATGCAGGTAGTGCTCGTGTGACCTCTATACCGTAGCTCCTTTATTTTCGTTCTTCATGATAATTCAGCTGTGTAAAGACACGTATATAGCCTACATAGCCCACTTTTATATGCTGATAAACTGAAAGTGGAGACACTGTAGATGAATATAAAATTATTAGTTTATTAGTTTTGAACTTGCCACTGTACGTTTTTCAGCTTCATATGAAGGAATATTTTGCTCATCATTATCTGAAAAATTATTGTACATTCCTCGTACATATCTTAATAGGATATACATATCCCACTTTTATATGGTGATAAACTGAAGGTGGGGTCCCTGTATATGAATATAAAATTATTTTTTATTAGTTTTAATCTTGGCACTGTACGTTTATTAGCTTCATATGAGGAAATATTTTGCTAATCTTTCCCCCCAAATTAAGTGTTCTTTCCTCGTACATATTTTATTGATATATACATAGCCCACTTTTGTATGGTTAAAAATGAAAGTGGGGGCTTTATAGATGAATATAAAATTATTAGTTCATTAGATTTGAACTTGGCACTCTACGTTTTTTAGTTGCATATGAGGGAATATTTTGCTCATCAATATCTGAAAGATTATTGTTCTTTCCTGGTACATATCTTAATAAGATATACATATCCCACTTTTATATGGTGATAAACTCAAGGTATGGTGCCTGTAGATGAAAATAAAATTATTATTTTATTAGTTTTGAACTTGACACTGTACGTTTATTAGTTGAATATGAGGGAATATTTTGCTGGTTTTTTTTTTTTTCGGGAAAATTAGTTTTCTTTCCTCGTGTATATCTCAATGAGATATATATATCTCATTTTAATATGGTCAAAACCTGAAAGTGGGGACGCTGTAGATGAATATAAAATTATCAGTTTATTAGTTTTCAACTTGGCACTGTACGTTTTTTAGGTTGATATGACGGAATACTTTGCTCATCATTATCCGAAAAATTATTGTACTTTCCTAGTACATATCTTAATGAGATATACATACCCCACTTTTATATGGTGAAACCTGAAAGTGGGGACCCTGTAGATGAATATAAAATCATAAGTTTATTAGTTTTGAATTTGGCACTGTACGTTTTTTAGCTTGATATGAGGGAATATTTTGCTCATAAATAACTGAAAAATTATTGTTCTTTCCTCGTATACCCCAATGAGATATACACATCCCACTTTTATATGGTGAAAACCTGAATGTGTGGACCCTGTAGATGAATATAAAATTACCAGTATATTAGTTTTGAACTTGGCACTATGTGTTTGTAAGCTTGATATGAGGGAATAGTTTGCTCATTATTATCCGAAAAATTAGTGTTTTTTTCCTCGTACATATTTTAATGAGATGTACGTAGTCCACTTTTATATGCTAATAAACTGAAAATGGCGATCATGTAGATGAATATAAAATTATTAGTTTATTAGTTTTGAAGTTTTCACTGTGTGTTTATTAGCTTCATATGAGGGAATATATATAAATTAAATTAGATTGTACACATGTGTGCATATTATGTGCATTTTAACTTAAAAACGTGAGGCGTCATTAACTTAACACTAGAAATAGCGTGATTAATTTTGATAGTATACATTTAAAATTTATACTGTCAACCCTGTGAATTTTTGTTTTGTCTGCGGACAAATGTCTGCTAGAATTTCCGCGGTATAAATATGTATGTTCATAATATTTGCAAGATACTTTCTTATCTTTATAATTTTGCATGTAACATTGCGACATACGACATTTTTTCCTGCACATTTCTCGAAATTTAATGCGTTAATTCACATGTAAGAGAAGTCCGAGTACCTCTTCAGAAATTCAAGTCAGAGAGAGGAGACCAGACCGACGTCTATTGCTAACGGTGGTTCAGGGTTTATTAATAGTACTTCATCTCTATTTCTATATAATTCTACGTTACTTTACAAATTGGTTCCTTTTCATCATTTGTAAGTTAGTACTTTGCTACTTTTGGCTATTGTTTAGCTTTCGGGGTTCAGATTTTGCAAATACTTTTTGCGATATTCTATTCCAATGAGGTTGTTTTGCGGTTTCATACGTTAAATTACGTTACCAACATTAAATTCAGATAGCATTGCAGAGCGAGCATTACCGAGTGAAGGCGGGTTAGAGCCTTACATGGCACGTTGTTTTCTATCTTCGTTACCAACAATTCACTTTCTTTTTTAACATAAATCACTTCCACTTAACTTTACGGTTTGTACGGACCCCCTACTGCCCTAAAAAATGTGTTCGATACTTTCTTGACTATTTGAACACCACTATCAACTCATTTCTTCCGTAAATCATTCTACTTTTTGCTAACTTTGGTCTCCTAATACTAAACAATTACCTTATTTTTAGTGCAAATGGAAATGGAACATAAAAATCATACTATTAGTTATATAAAGTACAATCAAAGAATTTTGAATGTTTTAACCTCCAAATTCTTTGAAACCTAGAAGTAAATCAGTCATATCCCACACAGCAAGGAATATTTTCTCAACCAAAAGAAAATATTTTCCTTGGTTTCCAAAAGGTTTTCCTTCTCTGGAGATTTCCATGCTGGTTTCCCTAATGTATTCCGAATATTTCCGGAAAATATTTTCCCAAAAATGTTTAGAAAACATTTTAGAAATTACCGAAAGTACATTTTGAGAATGTTAGCCGGAAAGTATATCCAAGAAAATATTCACAAAATGTATTAGAAATATTTTATTGGATATAATCTAATATGTTTTCACTGTTGAGAAGGAAAATATTTTCGAAATGATAATAAAAAATGTTTTCAATATATAATATGGGAAACAATGAAAGGAAATATATTCCATATATTTGAAAAATGTTTTCTAATAGGTTATTTGAAATATTTTCTATTTTTACAAGAAAACATATTGAACATATATTTTTAAAACGTTTAGAATGTTTTAAAAATAAATTCTTTCGTAATATAAGAAATATTTTTCAGAAATGTTTTAAAAAGGTTTACTTAATTTTAACAAAAGTATTTTGGTAACGTTCTGTTATAACTTAAACGGAATATTTTCGTACAATATTTTAGTCTTATTTCCAGAATATTTTATCGAATTTTGAATATAAAACTTTAAAACAGGGAAAAGAAAACATATTAAAAATGAATAGAAAATGTTTTCCGTTATGATTTAGAAAATATTTTGTGTTTTTAGTGAACAACATTTTCTGATATATTATAGAAATATTTTTACATTGTTTTCAGAATATACTCTTCCGTTACTGGAGAAAATATATTCCTTGTTATATCTGAGAAATATCCCGAATATTTACCGGAAATATTTTTCTAAAAATGTTTGTAAAACATTTTAGAAATTATCGAGAGTACATTTTGAGAATAATTGCCAGAATGTTATTCCAGGAAAATATTCACAAAATATATTAGAAATATTGTTTTGGATGTATTGTAATATGTTTTCACTGTTGAGAGGGGAAATATTTTCGAAATGATACTAAAAATGTTTTCCATATATGATACGGAAAAAAATGAAATGAAATATCTTCCATATATTTAAAAAATATTTTCTAATACGTTATTAGCAATATTTTCTATTTTTACGAGAAAACATATTGAATATATATTTTTAAAAAGGTTTAGAATATTTTAAAAATAAATTCTTTCGTGGTATAAGAAATATTTTTCAGAAATGTTTTAAAAAGGTTTACCTAATTTTTACAAAAGTGTTTTGGTAATCTTCTCTTATAACTTAAATAAAATATTTTCGTACAATATTTTCGTACAATATTTCCAGAATATTTTATCGAATTTTGAATATAAAACTTCAAAACAGGGAAAATTAAACACATTAAAAATGAATAGAAAATGTTTTCCGTTATGTTTTGGAAAATATTTTGTGTTTTTAGTTACCAAGATTTTCTGATATATTATAGAAACATTTTTACATTGTTTTCAGAATATACTCTTCCGTTACTGGAGAAAATATATTCCTCGTTATATCTGAGAAATATCCCAAATATTTACCGGAAATGTTTTTTAAAGAAATGTTTAGAAAACATTTTATGAAGTAAAGGAAGTATATTTTTTAGAAAGTTAGAAGCAAAATAATGTATAAACTAATCATTTGCTGAGCAAAACTGTATATACGATTGTACAGTTATATTGTATCACATAGTGTCTGATGAAGCCAAAGAGTTAGTTGGCGAAACTGTAACACATGTTGAATTTTAATGAAAATATATAGTTTTGCTCAGCAAATAATTAGTTTATATTTAATTATAACAAAGCAAAGCTTCTACTTATGGAAAAATAATGTAAGGAAAATTTCCACAAATTGTACTAGAAATATTGTGTTGAATGTAATGTAATGTTTTCAATGTTGAGAGAGAAAATGTTTTCGAAGTAATACTAAAAATGTTTTACATACATAATAGAAAACAGAATAGGAAATGTATTCCATATATTTTATAAATATTTCCCAATGTAGTATTTGCAATCTTTTCTTTGTTACAAGAAAACGTATGAAATACAATTTTTAAAATGTTTCGAGTATTTTAAAAATAAATTCGTTCGTAATATTAGAAATATTTTCCAGAAATGTTTTTAAAACGCCTATTAATTTTGTATGCAAATGTTTTTATTACCTTCTCCTGTAACTTAAATGAAATATTTTCATACATTATTTTAGAATTATTTTCAGAATATTTTATCTAATGTTTAATTTAAACAGTTAAAACATACATTAATAGGGTCTAATGAATAGAAACTGTTTACCATCGCGTTTTTGAAATATAGTTTGTGCTTTTAGCTAATAATATTTTCTGATATATCAAAGAAATACTTTCACATTATTCTCACAATATATGCTTCAGTTACATAAAAGTAATATACCTTGTTGTACCTAAAATGAATTTTACAGGAAATGTTTCTGGAACATTTTTCTAATTTAAATTACATATCCTTAGATATTATGTTGGATATTTTTTAATGTTTTGGAGATTATACACACATACACATACACACACACACACATATATATATATATATATATATATATATATATATATATATATATATATATATATATATATATATGCGTGTGTGTGTGTGTGTGTTTGTGTGTTTGTGTGTGTGTGCATTGCACGAGTCGGGCTTGGGAAGTCCAGCTATTCTGTTTCCTTAGCCCAGGCCGGGCTTGGGCGGGCCTGCGCTTCAGGTAGGGCCGGGCTCGGACGATTATTTGCAGTTCTTTAATAATTATTGACTTTAGTTAAATGGTGATTGCAAAAAAAAGAAGACTGAAAGGTATTAAAAACAATGCAACTTTTACAGTTGGTATTGCTCAGCGGCTCCACTTTTGCTATATAGAGAATTAATTGTTCTCCCTAGTGACCGGACTTGGGTGGGTTGGCTCCACTATTAATTTGTTCCGGGTCTGGCTTGGGCTAAAAATTTCCAAAATTTTCCCGGGCTTGGGTTGGGCTGGGCCGGGCCTAGCTACATTCGAGCCAGATTAGGCTTGGGGCGAAAACTTCGGCTCTTGCATGTCTCTAATATATATGCCACGTTTAGTAATTTCGTCATAGATTTAGTGATTTGCTATTGAACTAGTGATCTAGTATGTACTTCGGGTAAATCTGCACATTCTAGTGATTTTTATGGCGTTTCCTTCCTGATGCAGACAAATAGCAAGGAAATGGTTCTTAAAATAATTGTATATTGCAGCTCGAACGAATATAGAAACTTCCAATTATTCTTCTTTCCCCTCTGACTGAATGAATCCTCTGCTAGATAACGACCTTTAATAAACAGCGGCTATCTTTGGTCTGCTACCTCCTTTTGTTAGCAGATATGAGATGGACTAAATTTGTATTTTTTTCATGGAAGTGAAGAAATAATTATCTGGTGCATTTATGTTTTGTCACGCACACAGGCACAGTCTTTACTTGCTTCCCAATGAATTTGAGGAACATAAAATAAATAAAACGTAAGTACCAAAAAATAGAGGCAAGTCAGACATCTTCATTTGTAACACATTTGTTAAGAACTATAGTTAGATGTCACGAGCAAGCCCTCTAAACATGTTCCATCCTTTAATTTTATCCGTGTAAGAATTCCTGATTTCAGGAGAAAATTTCCATTAACTATGGCATATGAAGTTCTACACTCTTATACTTTGTTTATGTATGTGAGATCACATGAGAGACCAAGAAACAATGATAATAGGTTTTCTTCCAGAAAATTTCTTCCAGGGGCAAAATCTAAGTGTGAAGGTGCTGAACTGGGACTTTAATTTCGTCCCTTGTGCAAAAATAAAAAGTAATCGCAATTGTTATTTATTTTAGTTCTTGGGGGAGGGGGAGATGGAAGGGAACCCTCGGAAGGATCTCTGAAAAAAAAGAAAGACTGGATTCTAACCGCCACTGTTTGGTATATTACACAAAGTAAAGTTGTAGTTACATTGTTCCAATTCACAAGAAAGGCGACAAAACTGACTGTAATAATTATCGAGGCATTTCTCTTCTGTCAACATCCTATAAAATCCTTTCAAATATTCTATTACCAAGAATGACCCCATATGCGGATGAAATTATTGGAGATTATCAGTGCGGATTTAGACGAAATCGATCAACTATCGACCAAATATTTACCATTCGCCAAATACTCGAAAGAAAGTGGGAATACAATACCCCGGTACATCAACTATTTATTGATTTTAGAAAGGCTTACGACTCATTTAGGAGAGAAACATTATACAACGTTCTTACAGAACTTGGAATACCGAGAAAGCTAATTAGATTAATTAAGATATGTTTAAGTGAATCCCAAAGTAAAGTCCGGGTAGGAAAATTTTTGTCCACGAGCTTTCACGTCGAAAATGGCCTGAAACAAGGAGATGCGTTGTCGCCATTATTATTTAACTTTATGCTGGAATACGCCATAAGGAAAATCAAAGATAGCAACCAGGGCCTAGAGTTGAACGGTATTCACCAGGTTATGGCATATGCTGATGATGTAAATTTAATAGGGGATGATAGGAGAACAGTAAAAATAAATGCAGAGATCTTATTAAATGCTTGCAGGGACATGGGTTTAGAAGTAAATGCAGAGAAAACTAAATGCATGGAAGTGCGTCGGGACCGTAATACGGCAAATTGTGGAGGCGTTAACATATTAAATAATACTTTTGATAAAGTGGATATTTTCAAATGTTTAGGATCAATATTAACAGACGAAAATCATATTCACGAAGAAATTAAATGTCGACTAAAAGCAGGGAATTCGTGTTACTATTCGGTTCAAAATCTCTTGTCGTCGTGAATTCTGTCGAGGAATTTGAAGGTTAAAATATATAAAACGATAATCTTGCCTTTGTTCTGTATAGTTGCGAAACATGGTCGCTTACCTGAGGGAAGGACATAGACTAAAAGTATTTGAGAACAAGATCCTGAGACGAATATTTGGACCCAAGAGGAACGGGAATGGGGAATGACGGAAACTTCATAACGAGGAACTACATAATTTATACGGTTTATCCAACATTGTTAGGGTCGTCAAGTCTAGAAGGCTTAGGTGGGCAAGTCGTGTAGCTAGAACGGAAGAAAGTTGAAACGTTTTCAAAGTTTTGACTTGAGGACCACTCGGAAAACGACTATTAGGAAGACCTAGCTGCAGATGGGAGGACAATATTAAGATGGACCTCGCAGAGATAGGAATACAAAGTAGAAACTGGATCCAACTGACTAAGGATAGAAGTCAGTGTAGAGCTTTTGTGAACGCGGCACTGAACCTCCGGGTTCCATAGGCTATAGAGTTAGTTAGTTTTTTAAGGTTGTAGTTATATGTAAATAATATTGCGTTTTCGTCAGGGCTTTCATTCTGCAGGAGAGGGGGATAATAATACCTGGAGAATATTTTCTGCTATCAAGGTATTGCAGGTGATTGCATTTCTTCCATTGTAACTTGGTCAAGCTAGTTTCATTATATGTAAGGATTAACATAGCGTGAAAAGCTTAAATTTCCATGACTAGTTTTCTCTGTACCCATGCTACTCACTTTTCGGTCTGTGGGACACTGTGTTCCGAAATTTTCGACGAATTAGAAGATAAATGTACCAAAGATATATATATAATATATGTGTGCTTATTTGAGACATGGATCTACAGTTTAATGTGGGATAACAACTACATGAGCTCCCAGCGGAAATCGAACCATGGTCTCCCGCGCTCAAGGCGTATGTGCTAACCATACAGAAGCGAGGAAATTCACATAAGCACACACACACATATATATATATATATTGTTGAGTTAATATTGAGTTTAACGTTCCTTTTAGGAGCGGGGCATGGACTACTGATCAGTGTTCTAGGGATGCGCACGAGACGAGTCGAGACAGGAATTTCCTGACAAAATTCGAGTCGAGACACGGCTCTACCAATAGAAAAATATATGTTTTTCGAGTCGAGACATCACTTTTACAGAACATTTTCGAGACGAGACAGCCACAAATCTTGTCTCGTGCGCATCCCTACAGTGTTCGTAGTTTGAGTGAAATTTCCCTAATCTAGGGAAATTTCATAGGTAAATTTAACAAAAAGGAAAATTTTCGATAAAACGTGAAAAATCCAGGGAAATTCTCAAATATCAATGTTTTAAATTTTTCTTTGTTCGTCAGAAGTAAACCAATACAATAGATATAGATTTTGTGTGCTGAAAGTAGCATAATTTGCAACCATTCTTGGCTGAATGGGGGGGTCACGGTTTCACAGTGGTAGAGCGCCTATCTCTGGTTCGCGGGGTCCCTTTTTACATCCTCAGCCAAGTAAGCTTGTTGTAAACAACATCGTATCCGTGGGTTGCCTCGGGGTACCCTCGTTTTCTTCTACTTTCTCATTCCACCAATTCTTCTATTAACGTTCACTTGCTTTAATCCTCGTCTCTCTCAGCCTAAAGGCATATACGTGGGACGTTAAACCAAAATATTTCATTTCATTTTGTTGGCTTGGTGTATTTCGGTGTATATTTTTTAAAAAATGTATGAAAAATACACGAAAAAATAGAAGCAAAAAGCAAATGAATAAAACAAATACGGTAAGTAGTTCCTTTAATATAGCTAAATTAATCTTACTACATAACTTCTGTCATAGGTATTGGACACTCAAAAACCAGGGAAAATTCATAAGAAAAGGAAAAATTTTGTCACTCGAGGGAAATTTTCTTAAAGAAACCTACTGATTAACGTGGAATCCTAACTAAATGGGCTCCCGCTAGGAATCGAACTCGGCCTTAGTAGCACACTTACGTCCTAACAACGTCAAATGTTGGTCATGAAATTACATCAGGCAAAGAAATATAACGTCATTTGTTATGATAACAAAAATGACGATGTTAAGATACATGTGGATGTTTTTTAAACTTAATTCTATTACATGTAGTTTGCAGCACCAGGGAGCAAGTATTTCAACTTCAGTCAGTAATACCAGTTGGCGGGAAATTTCCCGTAAAACGTAAAATTCTGAGCACTGACGGGAATGCGGAGATTTTTTTAAATAGGCTGAAAACGGGAAATTCTTGCATTCTCAACTTTTCTAGGCGTACAACAACCTAGCCTGCAACATTGAGCTTTCTTGATAAAAGCAGGGATAAAAGTGCGGGAATGCGGGTTGACGCCGTCCCCCCACCTCGAAAAAATATATACGGCGTTCCTCAATTCCTAAACAAAATTACAATGGGCGAAGATAGGCAGGGGGAACGGCGTGACGTCATGCCGCTACCGTCCCCCCACCTTTTCAGATCCACTTTTACCCTTGGGTAAAAGCAGAGCTAAAAGTGAGGGGGAACGCAGGTGGATGTCGTGTCCTCACTTCCAGAAAATATCTGTGACATCACACGCTTCTAAAAATTACAATGGGAAAAGTAGGTACAGGAGACGGCTTTACGTAATGTGTCCCCCTACCTTCTGAGATCTACTTTATCCCTGGGTAAAAGTGAACATTACAAACACACAAAAGACTTGAAACATCAAGCTAATGTAAACTATTGGAAAATACCCTACTTATCGCTGCATTTTTAAACATTTTAAATAATTATTTATTTATTTTTGTGTCAAGGAACAAGCGGTGTGCAAGCAACACCAGAATCGTGTTAAGGCTGATACAATTTAATTAAGTGTTGCTTTGCTGAACATAACATCCCTTAAAAACACAAAAAACACCATATTGTTCGTAAAAATGGTGTACATTCTATTTTATTTATTTATTTATTTTTTTAAATTTTGGCCTGCTATAGATATTGTAAATTATATCTACTGAAGTTGACGGTAAATATTGTATGTAATCGGGAAATTTATGGTTTCGGACGGAAATTTCGCTGTTACAAAACTGGCATCGCTGAATTCAGAGCGAGTTTTTTTTAACAAATGAATGTCGTAGTGGTGCTGTGGTGGTGGGGTGAACTTCAAACTATAGGTTTGTGTGGTGTTATATATATTTAAATACAGAACTGACCAACGAAAATACAAAAAAATGAAGAGTACGTCAGTACTAGTACGAACATCAAAGGTAAGATCCACTGTTTTTATTGACAATTGGCTTTTTGGAACCAAAAGTAGGTTTAGAAAAAACATTGTTTACAGGAGAAATGAGTTCGTGCTTTAGAAGGGTATTGATGTGTGAAAAACTTGTGAAGTGCTGCATACAATAGAAACGCAATGCTGAGGTATTCCGAAATAATAATAATAAAAATGTTGTTTAATGAGAATAAATATTCTACTACTACTATTAAACTGTCATCCACACGCAAACAATTGGAAGTAGGTGACGTTGGACAAAGTGAAGAGTTGGTCTTTTGGTAAGATTAATGGCATTACTCGAGGAATCGGTTGTACGAAATTTTAACACATTTCTTCCATTTTCAGGTTAGGGTAGAGCTTTGTATTTCTATTAACAGCATGCACTAAATGAGGAGCTCCATTACTACTTGCAGATTGACATCAGGAGAGGTCAGTACTAGTACAGTGTGGACGTAGGGCATAAAAACTACGGTGCATAAAACACGAACCAGTTTTTTGTGTGGCCACTGAAAAGCACGAATGCTACCTAACTAAGTGAGGGCAGGAGTGGAGCACGGAAACCCGAGCGATAAGAGGGTGCGTCCGTAGGGAGCAGGCGCGTCAGCGACGGGGGTTATGCGCATAAACGAAGATAGTGTAAGAGCACACTAACACATACAATGCTTTCACTGTTACTCAACATTCATTGCAATATGCTGTGCACTGACAGTAATTGGTTATATTTACACGGTCATTACTTCACAAAAAAAAAAAAGTTTCACATCGTACTTTACCTATAAATTTTCTATTTGTACAAATTTACGTTACTACGAAATACCAAACTAGACCTGGCTTAAATTAAGCTAAACTAACGTGACCTAACCAAAATTAGCCAATTTTTACCAAAAATGTTGGGCCACAGAGAGGCGACATAAAGTTCACTCGAGCAGACGGTTCTAGCAAATAGAAAATTTAAAGGTAAACTACTATGTGAAACATTTCACGTGAAGTGATGCGAGTGTGTATATAAGTAATTACCGTCAATGCACAGTATATTGAAATGAATTTTGAGTGATAGTGAAAGTATTGGATGTGTAAGTGTGCTCTTCCAGTATCTTCTGCTCTCTACGGACTCACCCCCTCGTAACGCTTGCCCCTGCTTCACTCCTGCCCTGACTCGGTTAGATAGCATTTGTGGTTTTTAGTGTCCACATAGCATAAGTTGGTTCGTGTTTTATGAACTGTACTTTTTATGACATGCGTTCACATTGTATTCATAATGAGCCCTTCTAAAGTCAATCTGCTAGTACTAATGGAGCTCCTCATTTAGTGAACGCTTACCTAACCTGAAAATAGGCTACAAGAAATGTCAAAATTTATTAGAACCGTCTGCTCGAGTATACCCATTAGACAAGAATTTACTTTGAGTCAGACAGTAACTTCAATCGGTTCTTATAGGTTCAGTCACTTCCTGGAAATGTTTTGTGCCTCAGTCACTTGTTGGAATTGTTCATGCCTTTGGTGCTCCATTTTGCAAACACAAATTTAATTTTAAAAAAGTGATTTACTTACGCAACGAAACGTAGCTAAGCGAGCAAATTGGGTTAGAAGTCCCGCAGGGCTTGTTTTATTCCACTTTTACCTCATGATAATACCACATGACCTTACATCACGACCTGGTGGAGCAACTTCACTGTGATTCCTAAACTGCTCCGGGAACCGGGTCAGGTGAATTGGTTGCAGTCACTGTCCGAATCAAAGTAAAAATTTGCTCCCTATATACGCTAACAATTGTAATGTGATATACCGGAAATTTATTTAATTGATATATTCTTTATTTGATATCGTGAAAATTTTTCGTCCCATGATTATTCCGGCAAGGCTAAAGGAGACGATGATGAGAAATTACCGAAAGGGTGAAATGACAGTGGGAGGAAACAGGAAAACCCCGAGAAAATCCACGCAGACAGTGTTTGTTCACCACAAAGTTCATATAGCGTTAGCTGGGATCGAACCTAGGACCCTATGCACCAGAGGTGAACGCTATATCACTGAGCCACCGCAACCCTTGATATCGTAGAGCAGCCTTTCCCAACCTTTTCCACACTGCGGCCTACTTTAGAGTCTACAATGCATGTGAAGGACTCCTTGCAATAATATACGGTTAGTATTTATATTTTTTCCCATGCTAGTGCATATATGGGTGTGTTTGTTTTTCTTTGCAGTGGTATAATCATGTTAGAGTTGTATGATGCCAATCGCGTAATCAGGTGGTCCTTGGTTTCAAATCTCAGGCCGGATATCTTGACTAAGATGTTGCAAATAAATCCAGTACGTAAACAACACAAAACCACAATAGCCTACTTGTCTAGTATAGAAAAACGTATTTTTTCCTGGAAGAATATAAAATGTATTAGCTTCAACAAATTAACCTGACACTAAGTGTATGACTCACCGAGATACACAACTTCATTAATGTGATGGGTGGTGTTATCTTTCAGCAACTAACTTGGAAATGTCAGGATCAAAAAAAGAGACTTTTAAGTGACGATCCGCCTCAACATCAAGTCTAATCCGGGGGTCGCGGTGGCTCAGTGGTAGAGGGTTCATCTCCGGCGCTTGGGGTCCCTGGTTCGAACCCAGCTCGCACCGTGTGAATGGTGTATTTCTCATCACTGTGTATGTGTGTGCCTTTCTCAGATTGGCTTGCGGACTCCGGGTTGGGAAAGGCTGTCTTAGAGCTTATATGTATATGTACGAAGATTTACACTATAAGCACTGGTGTCACTTCTCCCCTTAGAATTTATGCAGTATTGTCTTGTTTTTAAAAGAAAGGCATTGTCTAAAATTGTAACAAATTACTAATAAATTTTAACTAATAACTCACACCACGGGTGCATATGACTTTTTTTTTTATCGTGTGCAGAGTAAGAATTAAATGAAAACTTAGCTGCTAGTAGTCGAATTTCGGTTAAAACTACGCTAGAAATCGTGTAGCCAAATAGTAACCGAGCAGTACTCAGTGAAAGTACAGTTCACCTCTGGTGCTTGGGGTCCCGGGTTCAAATCCTGCTCCCGCCAAGTGACCTTTGTGGTGGACAAACACGTGTGCGTGGGTTTTCTCGGGGTTCTCCCGTTTCCTCCCACTTTCTTCATTCCACCTTTTCATTCATTTCTCAATCACCGTCTCCTTTAGCCTAACCGGCATAATCGTGGGACGTAAAACTTAAATATTTCATTTTTTTCAGTGAAAGTACACTTTGCCTTTTCCTGGATTACTATAATACGGAAGGTATAACGTAGTTTGCTTCCCGCGAAAAGATGTAGTGACGTTTATGCGGAGTTGCCAGCTCGGTTACTCATGGCTCGCTGAGTGCGGTGAATTGTAGCTGGTGATTGGCTATCCTTTTACCACACCCTCAGTGACGAGCATGTCCAAGTGCGGGAAGTCAATGACGTTATACCTTCTGGACTTTAGTTACCAAGAAAAAGAGCAAAAGGTGTTAACCAACTTACCTGGTTACATTAAGCAAGAGGAATAACAATTGTAACCATAACCGTCTCTTCTTTGTAATTGCTCATTGCACTTAATTATTGCCGGGCACTTGGCACAGCTGTTGTAGACAATTAGCTATTTTAACCCCTCTTCCTTGGTTGCAGGACTCGGTTATTCAGGATAATTAGCACGTCTCAATTGATCTTTCTTTTCGAGTATCGAAATTCTTATATAATATTAAGTTAGCTGCAGTATGGGATATTTCGAAGTAAATTATCTCTTCACACTATGAAACATTCTCAGATATGCTGGTTGTCATTGTCATGTATGCAATGCACTAACCGAGTAAAGTAGTGTCTACTAATTACGGCTCTCGATTAATTTAATCGTTTCGGTTGCTGTAATCATAAATATATTCATATTTAATAACTAGTTGCTATATAGATGTATATGTAGTATATAAGCGAATTTTAAAGGGAAATTTAGACATAGTAACTCCCACAGGATTTCTTACAGGCGGGAGGGGGCAAAAGGACCGACATACGAGGAAAGTCACGAATACAGATACCTAGAACCATATAATATTTAATGTAAAAAACAATTATTTACATTCACTGCTAACTACACTAACTGTTGTGTGTGAATAAGAAAATTTAAAATTTTGTTATGTATTTTGAAAATCCATGGGGAAAGCAACTGTTCCCTGCAGCGGGCGGCTATGGTTATAGAATACAGTTTTTATTGATCTTTCATAAGTTCGAATCCTCATTTAGTAGAGCGAGGAATCTAGAATAAGATAGTGCTATTATAAAGAAAAGAGTATTTTTTTTATATTTTAGGGATTTTTTTGTATTCGTAACAGCCCAAAAAACTGTACCATCCTCAGCCCCCCCCCCAAAAAATATACCATCACCATGTCAGATATTGTTGATTTTTTTTTATAGCAACTAGGCATGTTTTTAAATGACCCGTATATTTTGTTTTGTCGGAAAAAAATTTTCCACCAAGTAATGGGCCATCAAAGATGGGGAGTACAATTTATGAATTTTAGAAAACTTGGAAAATGGTCAACTTCACAGCCCCATTCAGCTATGGAGACAGATAGTTATAATTCTTATTGTGGTATGTACATAGGGATATAAATAAACTATATTTTATTATAGTATGGTTCGCGCATGCTTATAGTTTTGTACATATGTTAACAAATGAACGTCAGTTGTCTGAAAAGTCGAAGTTTGCGATTTTTTCGAGCAATTCCGGTTCGAATTTTAAAATTCTGTTTCCACTCGCTTTCCGAAAAAAAATTTGTATCGCTTTTATGTGCAACCGTTTTGTCGCCAAAAAAAAAAAAATCGAGAAATCGTCAAATTTTTAAAAATCGCCATTTCTTCGAAAACACCATAATTTAAAATTCTGAAATTTTGTCAAATGGTTCAACTTTCCATGGATAATAAACACACCAAATAGCATTCTTCATCAATGCTTCATGAATTAACTACAGCCTTTTGAAGTTTCATTAACTTTAATATCACAGTTGGCAACACTGAAAACAATGAAAGTGCAACAATTTGATGATGTTTGTGGTTCACATTCATTAAATAACCGTGCTCGTGGGTTTTCTCGGGGTTGTCCCGTTTCCTCCCACTTTCTTCATTTCACTCATCTCTCATCATCACCGTCTCCTTTAGCCTAACCGGCATAACCGTGGGACGTAAAACTAAAGATTTCATTTCATTCATTAAATCTATATTATAAAAGAGAACGTACAAATCCTTTGTTCCCTCATCACGCTAATACGGCTGAACCAATTTCTTTTATTTTTGGGGGGTTATTAGGATTTGGACCCTAGATGGTTTTTATCATATCACTTTAATTTTTAATTACCAGTGTCTTGAGATAATTGACCATTCAAGTGTCCATAACGTACAAATCCTTTGTTAGTTCATCATAGGTATAAAAATAAACGTATTTATATGCAACCCGCATGACCGTGTCACTCGGCGGGTTAACATAAATGACAGGCGCTATAATGTTAACATTTACTGCAATTTGAAAGCGAAAAAGTAAAAATTATCTAAGTAACAAAGTTTATTGCGTTCCGGGGTGACCGCAGCGAAGCGGGGTGAACGCTGCTAGTAAAGTATAAAAGTTTTTCCAGGCTGCTTTTTATTTTTTTTGATCAAAATGGATCTCTGAAATGGTAAAATGAACCTCCCCTACTCCTTCGTTTTCTTAAACCGATGTAATCAGAGATAAAAATTACGATTACGAAAAACACAAATTTTAAACTAACTTATTTAAAATGGTTTTCGAAATCAAAGTTTCACTGATTTTATCACACTGAAGTAATTATTTGCTTGCTTAGTGTCTTCTTCGCTAATAGCATCTAACCGTGCAGATGCTCCAATAGGTGTTGCTGCACTCACAACGCTTAGCACGTTGTCGATAGTCACAAAACACTTATTTTCACTTCTCTTATGCCTTTTTGGAAACCTGTACCCTGTTGAAGGTCTATGTGGAAACATAAAGACCACTTCAACTTCATGTAATTCATGATTTTTTGATAATATTTCTCCTATCCATCACTGGTTATCATGTATGCATGTATGCAGTCATTTTTGCAGATTTCGTAAATTTACACTTTGAATTGCAGAAGCTCGATTTTGGGGAAAGCACGAAGTTAGTCCATGTTGACCCGTTACTGCCATAAAAACCAAAGATGACTTCGTCGAATACCAGTTACCGGTCGCACACTTTCCCATTGTTTTTTTCTTCTTTTTTTCTCTTTCTTAAAATTGTCCAATTCGGTTCTTGACAACATTACGAGAATAATGCCCGGAGTTTGTACTTGCACTATACTCACGAATTCTTCTGCAGTTTTAATATTGTGCCATAAAAACCAAAGATGACTTCGTCGAATACCAGTTACCGGTCGCACACTTTCCCATTGTTTTTTTCTTTTTTTCTCTTTCTTAAAATTGTCCAATTCGGTTCTTGACAACATTACGAGAATAATGCCCGGAGTTTGTACTTGCACTATACTCACGAATTCTTCTGCAGTTTTAATATTGTGAATCTGTTCTTGCCTAAGGTTATGCCGTATTGCCACATTCTTTATACCTTTCCCCCCACACCCCCAATACCGTCGCAGAGACCCTTGCCATGGCCGGTTTCACTGAAAAGCCACTGCTTTATCGGACCTGTCCGCGTCTCAAACATCTGAAAGCAATTTTTAAAGTGGGATGCAGCATCATTAGAAATCACTGAAACGGTTTGATAAATTTTACGCACGTATTCGAACCTTTTTCTAAAACCTGTATTTTCGCTTTTCTTCAAGTATTTTTTAGAATCTTATCCATGACTATGAGTACGAGTGGAATCGTGTGTTTTGTCGTCGCCTATTACAGCAAAACTGTCAGTTGTTTCATAATAATATACCACTGCCGTAACGATGGAGATTTGATCGTTTTTCAGTGATCACTCTGAATTTCACATAGCAGAATAACAGTCCAGTTTTCAACGGTCCACATGCAGTAAAATAGAATTTGTATCTTGAAATTTTACACGACGCTTTTCAATAGCAATTAATTCTCTTTGGATTTTCTCGATGTATTCATGATTTAAAATTCTTAGTTTTAACCAGCAACAGAGTGTCACAGTTTTTTTTTTTTTAACAAGATCATTATTTTCCCATATGGCATATGTAATATTTTCATTTTCATCAGGATCAATAATTAAAGACTCCACACTTACTCCTTCCGCTCCATGACAATCACCACATTATTGAAGAAGACAGCTGTCATTTTATACGAATCATACTACTAATGGAAATAGGTCACTCATGACAGCTTCAATACAGGCTGCTCATTTGATTTGTTGCAACGCAGTAGCAGCTAACTTAAAATTTGCACAACACACAAACACCTCCCTCGCAGGTTGCGGACTGACCCACTTTGGTCGAATACTATAAAATTTCGAGTGAACCATTCTTATGCTGGAATTGATCTGTTTAAACAGCCCGTAAATTTCTTTGATAGTACGCGTAAGAAAATCTTTCGATTTTTTAACTTTTTGTCCATTTTCGATCACTGTAATGACATCGCACTTATCGGAATTTTGTCTGGAGCATTCCAGTTCATCATTGAGGTAATAGTTCAGGTTGTTTGTAGATCATCAGGATCTATTGGATGGCCGTTTAGAATAAACTTAAAATGTGTGTGTTTCATAATCGTAATTTCCATATCAGATTAGATCGATTTAAGAAGATGGAATAGTTGAAGGCTCATTTTACCATTTCAGAGAGCCATTTTGATCAAAGTAATAAAAAGCAGCCAGGAAAACTTTTTATTCTTTATTTAATGAATGTGAACCAAAAGCATCATTAAATTGTTGCACTTTCATTGTTTTCAATGCTGCCAACTGTGACATCAAAGTTAACGAATCTTCGCTAACTTCAAAAGGCTATAGTTAATTCATGAAGCAATGGTCGAGAATGCTATTTGGTGTGTTTGTTATTCATGTAAAGTTGAACCATTGACAAAATTTCAGAATTTTAAATTATGGTGTTTTCGAGAAAATGGCACCCAAAATTGGCAATTTTTAAAAATTTGACGATTTCTCAATTTTTTTGCGACAAAACGGTTGCACACAGAAGCGATGCAATTTTTTTTCGGAAAGCGGGTAACTAGGTCTCACTAACCGTGAAAACAGAATTTTAAAATTCGAATCGGAAGTGCTCGAAAAAATCGCAAACCTCGACTTTTCAGATAAACTGGATTTCATTTGTTAACTTATATACAGAAAGATACAAATACGCAAACCAAACTATAATAAAATATATTTACTTATATCCTTATGTACATACCACAACAAGAATTATAGCTCTATCTGTCTCCATAGCTGAATGGTGGTGCTCCGAAATTGAGCATTTCTATTTTTTCTAAAATTCATAAATTGTACTCCCCATCTTTGATGGCCCATTACTTGGCGGGAAAAGTTTTTTCGACAAAACAAAACAAAAAATACGAGTCCCTTAAAAACATGTCTAGTTGCTATAAAAAACGTTTCATCAATATCTGAGATGGTGATGGTACATGCTCTACCTGAATTGAAATGGAAGGCACTTTTTTGTTATTCGATATGCCCATTAGACCGGATAGTGGAGACTATTGTATTAATAGAAAGTTGAGACATTATAATAATAAATTTTGATAAAAATAGGCACTAACTAAAATTTAAATACGAAGAATGGGCCAAATAAAATTTACTTTAGGCAGCCTGTGATACCCCAAAATAAAATAACTCCTGTTCTTTATAGTATATCTAACGTAAAGGAACGATATTGGTCGATTTGGCGCTTTATTGATGCATTTCGGACAAAAAAAAAGCAGGACTTAGTGTACGAGGCAATGCTTCGAGAAAAGATCCGCCCAAGAAAAGAAGAAAATTCCCGGCGGGAGCTCATGCGGTTCGGATTCCACGTTAATCAGTAGGTCCACGTCTCATATAGCCTCGCTGCTGAACGGGACGTTAATCTCAAAATCAACTCAAAAGAAAAAAATATATTCAGGCAGATGAAAGAATTCGCCGTAAAGAATTTTGAAACTTTTGAAATTGTAGAATAATGCTGGATTTGCCCCATAATTGATTTTTAGTTTAGCGTCCCTTTCAGCAGCGAGGTCATATGAGAAAAGAGATTCTCATTACTAGCATATAGCGCTAGCCCACTCGGCCACGAGGACCGACTTGGCCCATAATTCCGTCATGGAATGATAATGTCATGGTAATTGTAACATAAGACAAAATAAATTATTCAATATGTATATTAGATTTCACTGTTTACTTCTGGTTTCACTGTTGTTTCCTTTCCAAGTATCTCTGTTGCAAATACATAGTAATAAGCAGTAATGCAATGTTATGAGTTGCTATGAAGTTATGAATATCCTTTATGTTAGAGATATTATAAAGGTAACTTCGCAGAAGTTTACTTTGGGGTGTTATAGGATGCCTACAGCTAGTTTTATTTTAGCTCATGATAGATTCATGCTGAAAAAGAAATTCTGCAGGTCATTGTCTCCGATTTTCCTGAAATTAGGATATATCATTCTAAAAACAAAATAATTAGACCCATATGTTTTCTTTCTGCATCACAAAAATTTTTCAGAACTAAATTAAGCATTTGTTGCAACTGAGACTTTCAGTGACTGTTTACCATAGGACATATTATAACATAACGAAAACTTAAGAGTTTTGAAGATGGCATTTTAAAGAAAATTTGGATCAAATTTCACCTTTCTGAACTTCTTGTTTTTAGTTTGTGCAGTTATTTTTTAAGAGTTTTTGTGATATTAGTGCCTATTTTAAGGCTTTTAGTACGTAATCATCTCTGGTTATGAAATACATTATCACCTATTTAAGTAGATTAACCTATTTAGGTATATGGCTTTGCGTCCAAACGTCCTGCTCCGGTATCACAGGGTGGTATAGAAGCAGAGGGCTGGTATTATTAATGACTAGACTTTAAGATATATATATATAAGGCATATAAGCAAGCATAGTGAGAAGGACCACATATACTTCTACCTTATTAATTTATAGGTATCGTTAAAAAATGTAAATATTAAGCTACCTTTAATCTGCACTTTTAAAAAAAGTTTATATCTATATTACTTTATGGCAGGCATATAAATGGCAGTTGGATTAGGGCGCCAAGGTCCAGCGGGCAAGCTCTGTGTCAGTTGTCTACATTATTTATTTACATTAACAAAAATACAATAAATTAAACCTTTTTAAAGTTTTTACCTTTTAACTCTTTTAAAGCGAGCAAATTTTCTTTATCTTTTAAGTCGAAGCAGGAAATATAAACCACCGAACGATTTCTGTGTATGAACTGTGTCAAACTCGTAACCCAGCTGAAGGTGCCATAACGCTGGTACTTTCCTTCCTTCACTCAGTAATACTCATGCGTCTACAGCTTCCATTCCCATCCTAAGATAATTTTATTTATTTGTAATATCATTATTTTATGTTTGGATCATAGCTTCAATTGTATATCTACACTACAACTTATTCAGCGTTCCAAATTTGATTGACAGCTACTAAGATATTTAGTATACAACTTCCAAAAGTATAGAAAACAATGTTTTAGTGTTTTGGATAGCCTGTAGTAAGATAAAAAAAAATACCCATATATCGCTTCGTTTGACTTAGCCTTGATTCTGAGATGTATTTCGTTTTTAAATTTGGCCACACATGCTGCAAATTATAATTCTAAAACAATTGATTTATTTTAGGAGTGCACTGTGGAGGCTATCAACCGAGATGATTTCAAGGTATACCGCACATAGATACTACATAGACGGTACTAAATTTGACCGTAAGTGTGGATGAATCCCAGGAAAAAGAAGAGTGTTCTGTCCCACCTAGTACTTCGAACTGTCTTCCTATAAGTGATGAACTATCATCAGCCTGCATGCTATCATCATCATCCGATCATTAGCCTGCGGTTTGCTCACAGCTTCGACCAAAAACATTTGGCATAAAGACATTTGGTGTGGGGAGCACAGAATTCATAGCATTAACATAGCAGCAATTTAAAAATCTAGAATGAAGATCTAATTCTTATTGACTGATTTTTTTATTGGCATAGTTCGTTTAGTGTAATGTATATGGTACCCATTTAAGATAATTTGCATGAATATTGTCCTCAATTTTAATTTATGGCAGTTAAATCACACTTCAAATGCTAAAGTAATGTTAATATACCTACTTCGTATCGTTAAATATATTCTTAGAAGAAGGTAGCAGAGAACTTTCCAAGAAATAGTTTAACTTATATTGTGGGTGTGTGTTGAAGGAGAGGGAAACGTAAGTAAACGCATGATTCTGGTGCTTGGTTTTCGGTGATTGGTACTGCCATCTTCTGAACTACAATGCTAGGATGTGGGGACAAGACAAAATGGGTATAAGCTGCAACTCTATTCGAACTGTTCTTACAAAGTAAGTGCTTTTTAAAAATGTTATATAACACTAGTTAATATTACACTAATGAGATGTATATACATTTCAAACTATTTTAATATACAGTATGCAATTACTAGACTTAAATTATTATAGACTTTTTGTTTATGTATTCACATTAAGTATGTAGTTTTCAGTATTGTGTACAACAAATTCATACTTGATGTAAAATTAAGAAATTATTCTCAATAAATGTACAGGATGTTATTTTATGTATTGTCTTTTAAACCTTCGTTCCTTTATTTGGCTTTCGATTTGTTACGCAATCTAAGTAATGTAGGATGTTGGAATTTAGATAATTTTAAGAATAAACGGTTTAGTTTCTCTTATTATATACGATAACTCAAGGGAATAATCGATTGTATATCACATTAAATATTTACATGATATAAAATCAGTTACTTTCTCCATTTATCATATATATATCTAACCACCGGTGAACCCGCCACAAGAACGACATGAACCACTCACATGTTGACACCCGGGGTGTCTTTCTTGTGCTCAGTCATTTATTTTACGCACTACAATAGCTATTTTAGTGTTGTGTAAAACACAACGAAGAGAACAATGACGACATCTCACCTGTGAACATCTGAGTGGTCTACGTCGTCCTTATGTTGAGAGACATGGTGCAATAAAATGGTTTCATGGTGGTATGATCGCATTTTATAATGACTCCTTAAAAGAAAAGCTCATTATATACACGTGTTTGTAAGTTTCGTATATTTTAATACTTCTGTAAGAAATTGTACTAATGTATTTTTTAGGAATTCCATTATAAATACTTTTCTCAAAATGCATGTGATTTGTTCCGATTATTATTGTTCCTCCATATTTTTCAGTGAATATTGTCATAGATATAGAATGTGTTCTGTCCAAGATGATTTAGTTTTTCTCCACTTTTACTGTACAGTGTTCCCTGTCTTCTCGCCTTGTAATATTAAGGAATCCCGGGTACATGACAGAATATTCGGATAATATAAGGTAGACACATCAAAAATATTTTCAAATTAGTTTTCTTGGTGTTTTGTAGCAGTAGAAACTTTTAAGAAAATATTAAACTAGTTTCAGATATGAATTTGTGCTAAGAAAGAAAATATTTACGATTCATTTTTCAAAAAGCAATTTATATGTTTTTGATTTATTATTGTATGTAGTTTCAGAACGTACTTAAAATATTTTTTCTAACATTTCCTTGTTTTCGCAGAGGAATTTTTTAAATTCTGAATATTTTTCGTCATTACCACAATAACACGTACATTTTGAAATACATTTCTTTCTTCAACCTGTAAGTTAAAATACTAGAATTTATTTCCACAAATTTATGTGATGCTAGAAGTTTCCGTGTATTCTAAACCGGTTCCAGCATACACAAACTTCTACCACCCCATGAATTTATATAAATGAAATCCAGATATTTTAACTCACAAGAGTTGGAAAACTGTTCATATGCATTTCCTTCTGTTTCGAAAAAAGAAATGTATTTCAAACTGTAGGTGTTATTGTGGTAATGACGAAAAATATTCAGAAAGAATTTAAAATATTTTTCTCTGAAAACTAGAAAATGTTAGAAAAATATTTTAAGTAAGTTCTCAAACTACATACAACAACAAATCAAAAACATATCAATTGCTATTTGAAAAATGATTCGTAAATATTTTCTTTGTTATCACAAATTATATCTGAAACTAGTTTAGTATTTTCTAAACATTTTCTACTGTTACAGAACACCAAGGAAATTAATTTGAAAATGTTTTTGATATGTCTACCCTATATTCTCTGAATATTTTCTATCATGTACAGAAAATATTTTCTGTCATGTACAGAAAATATTCTCTAAATATTTTGTCATATACAGAAAATATTCTCTAAATATTTTCTGTGATATACAGGAAATATTCACTAAATATTTTCTGTGATATACAGGAAATATTTTTTTGTTATGTATGGAAAACATTTTAAAATTATTATTTTACAGATCATTAATCCTTGTTAAAAATGAATTAGAAATCTTCAGAAAATATTTCAACTAATGTACGCAATACATTTAAAAAATATTTAGAAAACAATTTTCTTCATTCTTGAGAAATTATTTTCTGTGTTATTAGTAAATAATTTAAAAATATTCCATGCGAAACATTTTAAAAACCATTCCGTTAACATTGTATAAAATGTTTCAAATACATTTTCAGTAATGTTTGGAAATCATACGGAAAACATTTTTTGGAAAACTTTTCTAACGGCGTATAAAATATTTCTAAAACATTTTTGGGTATGTTACGAGAATATTTTCAGGATTAATTGGAAAATGTTTTCAACAACGTATGAAATATATTTCCTTAAGGGAAGTAGGATACATTTTCTGAAGGAAAATGATGGCACGTTTTAAAAACGTTTTGAAAATATTTCATTGCTGTGTGGGATGGTTCTTATAATTTGGAATATAAAGTAAAGAAATGGAAATGAATTCCTTCCCGGTAATTTATAGGCCAGGCAAAAAATCCGGGAATATTCCCATTTTTTTAATTCCTTCCCACCGGGAATATTCCCACTGCCCATCGGTAGGTACACGTATTACTTACAGTGAGGAAACAAACACTATGAGCGAAAGATACCCATTTCAGCAGGGTCACAGGAGGATGACATGTAAAAAAATAATGTATGTTGGTGTGCCTGTATGTATCAATATATTGTCTAGCATAACTCTGGAACGCCCGCCAGAGCAATTTTAACGATATTTGGTACACATATCACTTATAACCAGGAAAAAATGTTGTAGGGGTGAGATACACCTATCATCCCCAAGAGGGTCACAGGGGGATGACATACAAATAATCGAAAATGACTGGAATTAGTGTCGAATTCCTAGTTTTCGGGGTCACCGAGATAAATGGTGACAATCCAGATAGCGTTTCAGTCTCAGTGGAGGTCAGATACCCCTACCATCCTTAGGGAGGTCACAGGGGGAATGACGTACAAATGGTTGAAAATGAGCGATATTTGTTTGGAATCCATGGTTTTCGGGGTTGTGGAGATGAATGGTGCCATTCCTAAATTCGTTTCTGTCCACATGTGGCTATCAATCCTTCGGGATCACATGGGGGAGGGCATGTATAGTCGGAATGAACTGTGTAATCAATTATTAAAATGTATATTGTTACGGTAATTAGGAGTTCAAATATTTTTATAAACCTGATCTCACCGTTCGAAGGACGGGCATTTCAGCTAGTTTAACCAATAAAATGCAAACCAGAGGCATATACAGGCGATAGGTTCTGGTGGTCCGGACTCAGCTCCCCCCAAAACCTGCTTTTCTGTAAATTTAGTCTAATTTTAGGGGCGATTTTATAAATTCTAACATTCTTTATCCTCAAATTGAAATTGAACCCTCCACCACAACTCTATAAAGAAATTGCTGCGTATGCGCCTGATACAAACAGTAGAGGGAAAGTGGGTTATAGATATGCTACATTGACTTGATCCCTAGTCTTCCTTTGCAAGCGCTGCTGTCGGCTGAAGGAATTCCACTCGCTTTCTCTCGTTTAACAACAGCTGAACCCTTATTGGCTCAACGCGTGGGTGTGTGAGGGTGTGAGCGTTAGTTCGCATTTTTGCCACGGCTCAAGACATTTTGGCAGCACAATAGATTGATTGTAATTACCGTTTTAAGAGTGATTCGTGCAATTAAGTAGTGATATTCATTGGTTAAGCTCAATTTAGCTGACAATCATTTTCTCCTCTGCATCGGTCGGCATCAGAGTGGATAAATTTCGAAATAAATTCCAGCGAAAAATTGCATGGGTGCTAGCGCCTGTCAAAAATCCTCTATAAATGTTTGATCCTAGAAGCACCCATCTAATTAGTTAATTATTAGTGCCTAGCGTTTCTTTCCAGCACCGATGCTATATGCAACTTGGAGTAGAATAGAGGCACTCCAGCTGAAATTTGATCCCTCCCGTTCTTAGAATTCGGTATCATTTCCTGGAATTGGGAGGCAAGTTTCGACAAGCCTTTAGTTGTTATGTTCATAGCCTTTTACGGCTAGTACAGAAGTTCGTGGGAAAATGTTTGTTTATGAGAACAATCTGTTGCTATGGTGATAGTCTTGGATGCCTTCATCGTCTTGGATGGTCATACTCTTGGACGGATCATAGTCCTATCAGTTATCATGATCGAAGCTTCCCAATTGATTGATTGATTTTTGCTTTTCGTTATGTATTGAATAGCTAGATGCTCTTGGCCTTCATAGTCTTGGATGCTCATACTGTTGGACGGATCAGAGTCCTATCAGTTATCATGATCGAAGGTTCCCAATTGATTGATTGACTTTTGCTTTTCGTTATGTATTGAATAGCTAAATGCTCTTGGACGGATGAGAGTTCTATTAGTTATCATGATCGAAGCTTCCCAATTGATTGATTGATTTTTGTCT
Organism: Thermobia domestica; assembly: GCF_964235325.1. Taxonomy (NCBI): domain Eukaryota; kingdom Metazoa; phylum Arthropoda; class Insecta; order Zygentoma; family Lepismatidae; genus Thermobia; species Thermobia domestica. The sequence continues at coordinate 342,281,295 of NC_137454.1, read as the reverse complement.
TTTCGTTATGGATCTGAACCCCCCAAATCCCTCCACTCCACTCCCTCCTGCGAAGAACGTAAGCGAACGTTGTTACTATGCTCATACTCTTGGACGGCTATCGGATCTTGATGAGAGTCCTATCAGTTATCACGATCGAAGCTTCCCAATTGATTGAATATCAAGTTCGAAGCTTCCCAATTGATTGATTGATTTTCGTCTTTTCGTTATGTATTGAATAGCTATTTTGCATAGCGAAGAGCATACTTAATGTCTTAAAATATTCAATGCTTTCTCATCGAGAATCGAACCTGAACACTAAATATGTTTTCATTTTGAAAGCTCTCTCATTGAAATTGAACGCAAGACCAGTACTTCACGATTTAGAGTTGAATTAATTCTTGCATGAAAAAAAAAAGAATCTCATGTATTGATTTTAGCGTAGCATATGATATGTACATTGTTCGAAGGTCTTCATTTCGAAGCACTATAATGCTTTCAAGTGTTCAATGCTCCCTTTCTCTCTCTTTCTCTCTATCATCGAGAATCGAACCCGGACCAAAGTGGTATTAAAACATAAATAACAACCATAAAAATAAATTTAAAAAATACAGCATCACATTATTATTATTATTATTATTATTATTTTGGTCATGATTTTAAAGTTGAACTAGTCCTTGCATGAAAAAAAAAAAGAATTTCACTTCGTTTTCACGACAGAAAGGATTGAATTAATTTCATGCCTTAAAACGTGTAATGTTTTCTCATCGGGGATCGAACCAGCAGGACACGGGAATCAAACGCAAGACCTGTACTTCACGACCATTGAGTTGAATTAATCCTTGCATAAAAAAAAAAGAATTTCACGTATATAGCACTTCGTTTCACGACAGAAAGGGACGAAATAGAAATATTTAATGCTCTTTCACTAAGAATCGAACCAGAACCCTAAATATGCTTTTATTTTGAAAGTTCTCTCATAGGAATCGAACGCGAGACCAGTACTTCACAATTTAGAGTTGAATTAATCCTCGCATGAAAAAAAAAAAGAATTTCACGGAGTAATCCAACTTGAGGTGAGCACTCTATCACTGAACGTCAGTGCCTCGCATATAGATTAGATTTTATTTTTTAAAAAAAACTTTTCGTCTTATTTTTTTTTCTAGTCGTCTTGTATTGAGTAGCTAGATTCCCCCCTCAGCCCCCCCCAGACCTATCTTGTAATGCTAAGAATAGAAGTTCCCAGATTTTCTGCGAAGAGTTTGAGGAGTTTGACCTGGTCTTATTCTCACGAAACGTCTGGAAAATTTTCGTCTGGAACATTCTCAGGAAATTGAGTTGATAAGACGATTGTTGCAGTTCATGGATGTTTTTAAAACGTATTGGTAGCGGAAGCTTCTCATAGCATATCATAATGTTTTAAAAACGTAGGATGAAAAAATTTGTATGCTCAAATCAGCAGGGTTGATTGTATTGCATGTGAAAAGTATTATATGGATATTCACATGATGATGTCTGTTATGACAAGTAATTAAAATCACTTAAGTTGAAGCCGTGATGAGATATTGCGCTATAACATATTCCCATAGCACAAAAGCTTACGCCCCACGAAATGTCTGTAGGTTATGAACTATTTGCTTTATCTAATTTGGTTTTGGGATTCTCACGAATTCACTTTTAAGTGTTCATGGGAATAGAATTTGTTTGCAGACTCAGGGGCGTCATTTAGGGAGGGCAGGAGGGGGCAATTGCCCCCCCAAGAGCTTGAGGAATACATAAACATTAATAGATTGTTTACTAATATACTTGTACAAAACGTGAAAGTCCTATGTCTGTCGTGCTCTTGCCCCCTCCAAGCGAAGTCTGAAATGACGCCCCTGTGCAGGCTGTTCTTTGATCGAATAGACCTTAGTTGCTCAGGGGAATATCGCATTGCATGAATCGTGAATATTGTATTTTCAAACGTATACAGCATTTGAGATTACATGTATGTTTGTTGTCGTCTTCACATACGAACATACTCACGTGCGACTGAAGATAGTGTAATCTGAATGCGAAAATGCTGAGTTATGTGTAATGTAAAATAAGTTTTTTAATAGATAAGATTTACTAAAGATGCTATTTTGATACACCTATCCAATAATGTGTGTGAATAAGGAAATGAAACTTTGTTTCAGACGTGGAACTGAATAAGGATATTAAATGTAACAGGGGAGAGGTGGGAGGAGGTTCTATTCACTTGGAAAAGCTCACATGTTTCTTGAGAACCGTTATCATAATAAATTTGCTTTATTTTTTACTTCAGATATAAGTGATCGTATTGCTTTTCGATTGCGTTTACCTTTAATGTATATATAGGATTTATGAATTTTTTTGTTCGTGTGTTTGTGAGTTATCGTATTTTGCTGAGCATCTCTCGTGCAATTGAACCGAACATGACTTATTAATAACGTTATTACAACGCTATTTAAGATGAAATCTTTCAGTTTAACGCTCCAGAAAAATGTCCTTTTTCACTAAGAGGTCACATGATTTAAACTTCAATGTTCTCCCTCCGGAAATCGAACTCAGGACCACGTTCACAACATGTCCGTGTTAGCTATTAGACCAGCTGGGGAGTGCTAAAAGAACTTAGTAACGGAAAGATAACCAGATGGTACAGTGGCAGAGCGCTTACATTTGGTGTATGGGGTCCCTAGTTCGACTACAGTATATATTAGCTCATGGTGTCCTTAGCATAATGAGCATATTCGTAGGACATTAAATAAGTTTGTGGTGGACAACATCGTGTCCGTTGATTCTCATACGGTATTTCCGCTTCATCTCATTATATCATTTCATTTACCTTAATCATCCTTTCATCTTAGCCTAAGAGATATTCGTGGGTCGTTAAACTGAAAGATTTCATCTTTATCGTTGCATACATTTGTTTTCCCGAAGTCATTTCCCATTTTAAAAAAGTCCATAAGGGATATTTAACAATTGCTTATTGGTGAGTTTTTACCTGTCGATTTTCTTCAAAATAATTTAGGCGTTTTGTTTATATTTTACAAATAAATATTTCATTAATTTATGTAAGTTATTACTTATTAAAACAGTGGTTTCCAATCTGGTGCGTGTTTCCGAAGGTTCGATTTTCATATTGACCAGTAGCTCACATCTTCTTTTTCCTTCCAAAGTATCTCTTATAAGGCAATTCAATCTTATAGAGGGTTCAAAAATTTCTTTTCATTTTCCTTAACTTCAGTATGCTTATTTTCATTGGAATACGACGTAATATTGAGGTCTCAAAATATTCAGTAATAATAATAATAATAATAATAATAATAATAATAATAATAATAATAATAATAACCATATAGTAGACAAATTCCATATGATGACACATTGTATTAAAATCTGTAAAATCGCCCCTAGCCTTAGGCAAAATTTACAAAATAGTCGGGATTGGAGAGAAGTGTCAGGACCATCAGGACATACAATCTGCATACGTCCCTACAATTACCTAATGTTAAACGGAAAGTTTCCAGGCAAACTTCATGTAGAAAGCAGGGATACTGAACTCACAAGAGCCCTAAGAAATTTTTTTAAGTAATCGTTATGCCGACTAAGCTACAGAAGACGTCGATGATGAGAATGAAAGAAATTTTGGAATGAAGAAAGTGGAAGGAAGCGGAACCCGGAGAAAACCTGGACAAACGGTGTTTGTTCAGCACAATGCCCACTAGGCGGGACCTGGGTGGAACAAGATGAACCATTAAATTAACAACACTTCAGTAATAATAATAATAATAATAATAATAATAATAATAATAATAATAATAATAATAATAATAATGGATATTAACAACGGTATTAAAAGTTTTAAACTAATAATAAACTAACTTGTAGAATATGCAGATGTAATTATAAAAGCTTTGCTACAACAATATATACACAGATCATAATTCGGTGAGCTCTGAAATACAAAGTAACAAAAAATGTAAGAAAGCAGTCTACAGAGCAATTGTTACTTAAAGAGTGGCATACACTATTTCGAGAATCGAGATAAGACGAGAAATACTTACGAAACTTTTCGCCTCGTCTCGATTCTCATCTCCGAAGCGAGATGATAATTTGAGTTAGTCTTGACCCGTCTCGAATGTAAAATGCTAAGTCTCATCCCCATTTGTTTGGTTTATTTTAGAATCGAGATGAGAAATTCCTCTTCGCATGGGCAACATTAAACTAAACCGAAATATTTTTTGCCTAATATCACATTTCTGCTTATAATGGAATGAACTGAGCGATAATAAGTTTGTAATTTTTAATCTTCTACGAGATAATTATTATCTTTATTATTATTATTCCTAAAGATTTGATGGTTCAAGTACTGAAACATTCGATGAGTTCAGTTGATTTTGAGTTTAACGTCCCGTTTGGCAGTGAGGCTATAAGAGACGTGTGCCCTACTGATTAACGTGGAATCCGAACCACATGAGCTCCCGACGGGAATCGAACCCGCGCCTCTCACGCGAAAGGACTGAGACTTGCTCATTCCTTAATGTCAGTTCAGAAAGAAGCAGAATACAGGGAGAGCTAATCTTTGATAGGTCTGATATCGCGGAATCTTTCTTTGAATTCATTTTTCCAATGCTGAAGCTTCTTGGTATGCATCCTGTACAAAGCAAGTGCCTTGTACTTGTTCCATACTTAACACAAATTGGTAAATGTATCAAGCCTTCGTTTTGTAACAGTTTCTTCCAGAGCTGCAACTTGTGTTCTAACGTTTTATTTACGTAATGTTTGCAGTAATTGTTTTTTCCTTAAAGTTTCAAATTAAAAGGTGACAAATATTTCGTAATATCATCTGCCATGAAAGAAACATATTGTAACCACAAAGAATCTGTCAGTAGGTATGTGCTTTGTTCTTTGATTTGAAGAAAATTGCTAATTTCATCTCTCAAGTTCTAGGAACTTTTCAAACCCGTGTTGCACAGGATACCCAGCACACTTCTCTGCGATAGGGAAACCTAGAATATTTATGCAAAATCTTCCAAGAAAACAGCAAATTGTCGCTGGTTTAAGCCATATGAAGTTGATTTAAGAACATTGTCTATGTGAACTATCTTTGAACGTATCACAAAGTGACCCAAAGTAGGTATACATACCTGCATTGATCAAGTATGACATTATATGCTCCGGTCTATTCCGAGTTTAGGCATAAGTGAAAAGGAATTAAGAGCAAATAATGAAGAAGCTAAGTCAATATACTGTATGTATGGATTGCAATAAGTAAATGAAAATTCCATGAGCTGATCAGTACGGGGCTGTATATCTACTTTTGGGCCATTATATATATATACGAGTACTTATTTCTTGTTTTCTGAAGGTGAACCGAGGGTCACAAACAAATGATTCAAGGGCCACATGCAACTCACAAGTTTGAAATACTTGTTCTACAGTTACAGGTTAATTGTTACCGGAAAAATGGCAGATCATTTGTATTTGAAGTTTCATTGCGTTATTTTCAAATCACAAGTGTATTCTCAATTTTGAACTTCAAAGGACAATGCTTTTCAGACAACTGATGTAGATCTACCAAAATTTAGTTTTTATTAAGTAAGGAATATTTTAAGAAGATATTAGTAGAATAAATTATTAACATTCCAGTTCATTTCAAAGAAGAAAGAAAAATAAATCCTCTATAAGTCAATGGACAAAAAAGAAGATGACACACAACACGTAACATTATCCAACATTTCTCAAAATGGATTAAATTTCCATTATATGGACTGAAGTTGAGGATTTTGAAAGACTTTGAGGCTCAATATGAACCAATTATATACAGACTTGATGCCACAAAGAAAAAAACTATGTAGCGTACGTAAAATCGTAGGTTACATGCGTAAATCTTAGGGATAGGCGTGAGTCGAGTCAAATGTAATTTTCTCGAGTTGAGTTTCGAGTCGAGTTACTGTTTTCAGATCGAGTTTCGAGTCGAGTCGAGTTTCATAAATGGCTCGCTCCTTCAGCTCATTTTAAGTCGTTTTGGAATCATGGCCTTATTAGACTGGAAAAGGAAAGCCATGAGAAATATAAGCAATAATGTGAAATACTTTTAGTGTTTCTCACGACTTTTTTTTATTAAATCCGTGTTGATAGAGAGAAAGGCAGAAGGAAAACCAGGAAGAGGACGACCAAGCATAGAATATCTACATCTTTGATAACGTCACAGGTTGTAATTCCTCTCTGTAAAATAATCAATCCAGTGGTTCCTTTGTTCCTATCTTCACTGTCTGACAAAATATGACACGATTCGAGAAACTTTTCGGTACGAAAAAGAGATAAGTCGCAAATCGACAAGTACATTTTTTTCAAATTCGAAATTCACTGAAGTTTTAGTCCTCAGACACTGTTTTAATGTCACATGTGGCATATATAAAAGCTTTAAATTGATATAGTAATTGCACGAACACGATGTATTTTCAAACTCAAGACAATACAGAAACATCCGAGATTTATGAGCATTACTAATTCACACACATCCGAGACTTATGAGCAATACTAGTTCGCCCAAGTTTTTGATGAGCAAGATGTCCACATTAGACAAAATTTACAGAAAATTCGGAATGTTAAGAAATGGTGGTGATCTGACCTAGAACATACCTTTTCATTACAGTAAACAAAGAACAGGAATGAACATGAATTGTACCTCAAATGATGTGTACGGGTTCGGATTTAATCACAGTTCCCATGAAGTGAACTTTATGGTGTACAAACATCGTGTGTGCGTGAGTAGCGTTTATGTTTCTAACTTCTTATTCAAAGATTCACAAGATAGGTTATTTCTTATTTAAATGCTTCTTTCAACATTCTTACTCTATCTTTGTTTTTAAATCACGTTCACATTTTATGTTTTATCTAATAACTACAGAGATATAAAAGTAGAAACAAAATGTACAAATGAAGGGGGATTGAAAGATTTATTATGAAGATCTAAAGCTGAAACCTCAAAATACTATTACTAGGGTAACTAGTATTGTCAACAAAACGAGAGAAACTTCTCGATACAAAAAGAGGCAAGTCTCAATTCGATAAGTACATTTTCAAATTCGAGATGATACAAAAACATAGGTACGTTCAAAAAAGTTTGTGATAACCTGATCCAAGATCCAATATATTTTGAATCAAAAAGTTTCTTGTACGTCTTATATTTGGACAACTACATAAAGTATAGCCAGATCCAGATTGAAAAAAAAACATAATTAGCTAAAAACGTTAAGGAGCCAATCTTTAGAATATTTAATCTCTCTAATGGTTACAAATTTCTCTATAATGGGAAAATAATGCACATGGAATTAAGTTTGGATAAATACTTTCTAGAGATATATTTGGGTGATACTTTGATTGAAAATTTACCTTTTAACTTTAACAAGAACGATATAATTACAATTAAACCAAATAAAAATTCAGCTATGGAAGAAGGTCAATTATTGTTTGTTGTAATGTACATAGAAAGAGGGCTTTCCTAAAGACGTTTGCTATACAATAAATATAGATATCTTTGGTAATGTTAAAATGATATCAGAGTTAGATAATACAGTTGTGAGAAAAGATATTGCCATGTTAAAAGAAGAGCTTAACTTCATCAAACGGAGTTATGTTATAGAGCTTCCAAGTCGATTGATATCAGAAAATGTTGAAACTCCGTTCTTTTTAATACATAATCAATCTACCGCATACAAATGTCTTTATAAAGGTAGGATAATGCATATAGAATCATCTTATAATACGTATTATATAGATATATATTTAAATGGTTCTCTAGTTGAAACTTTTCCATTGCACTTTAATATAAATGATCTATTAGCAGTTAGGCCATCTAAAGATTCTGATCTGAAACATGGTAAATTACTATTGCTTCTTTTGCATGTAGAAAGAGAAGATGAAGATAGTGATGATGATGATGAGAATGTTGATAGCATAATATTAAACAGTGATAGTTATTGATTTTCTATATAATAAACAGGATGTATTGTGTTAAGTGTAAGAAATCGACAGATACGAAGAAAGATACCATTAGAATTGAACAAACAAAGAATGGAAGATATCTAAAGAAAGGTATTTGTTCTGTATGTGGTGTTACTAAAACTCAATTCGTTAAAAAGCCTGATTGACTAGAAGAAGGTAAAGGTGTTAGAGAAGACATTATAGAAGAAATTCACAAACCATCTAGAAAAAACTTTGACAGATTAAGTGTGGTTATAAAAGGTATCGATGATCTTTGGCAAGCTGATCTTGTAGAAATGGATAGTGGTGTGTTAAAAGGTGTTTCCAAAATAAATAAAGGTTATAAGTATCTGCTAACGATTATAGATGTGTTCTCGAAATATGCGTTTGCTGTTCCTGTTAAAGATAAGAGTGGTAAGAATGTTACAGAAGCATTCGAATCCGTATTAAGAATGAGAAAGCCTAGTAACTTACAAACTGATCAAGGTAAAGAGTTTTACAATAAAGAGTTTAAGAAGTTAATGGAGGAAAATAAGATTAATCACTACTCAACCTATAGTGGTAAGAAGGCTTCTGTTGTTGAGAGATTTAATCGAACACTTAAACAGAACATGTGGAAAAGGTTCACAACACAAGGGAATTACAAATGGATAGAGATATTACCAACACTAGTTAAAGAGTATAATCATCAAATTCATAGTACAATTGGTTTAAAGCCTATAGAAGTTAATAAGAAGAATGAGCGAACAATATTGGAGAAAGTGTATCAAAAAGAATATAAGCGTGTTAAGCCCAAATACAAGTTAGGTGATCATGTTCGTATAAGTAAGTCGAAAGGGTTATTTGAGAAAGGATATACACCTAATTGGTCAACAGAAGTATTTGTTATTAGTGAAGTTATTCCATCCAATCCGCCTACATATAGAATTAAAGATTTAGAAGAAGAGGATGTGCAAGGTAGATTTTACGAACCAGAACTATTAAAGACGAAACATAAGGATGAATACTTGGTAGAAAAGGTGTTGAGAAAGAAAGTTGATAAAGTATATGTCAAATGGTTAGGTTTTGATGATTCACATAATAGTTGGATAGATAAGAGTAATGTTGTAGTGTAAATATAAATGTTGTCTTTTATGGAATAATAACCATAAAAGGCTGGTTTAAGATTACATAGAACAAGCGATGGGGACGATTCTACCAACCGCTCTATGTACACAATCAAAGGTGGAGAAAGAGAGACAAATATAAAGTTAACAGGAACATAACGAAATAAAGTTAAAAATCAACATTTTCTATATAATAAATATGAGTACTATTGATAATTCTCTTAGTTTAAATTATATTTGTTATGAACAGATTAAAGACAATTATTGGTATGGTATTTTTGGTGATTTTAAACTGATTATAGATAAGAACACAGGATACTTTAATGCTACTAAATTGTGTGATAAGAGTGGAAAATCATTTAAAGATTGGTTAAGATTAGTAAAAAGTAAGAAACTACTTGAATATTATGATAAAAAATTAGGTGGAGCAGATGTGCTCCAGCAAAAATCATCATATTACATAGAACCGAAAGGTATGAATAAAAGTAACTTATTAATTTCAGGAACATATGTTTACAAAAGAATACTTCTAGAAATAGCTTCATGGTTGTCGTTTGATTTTTATGATAAATGTAGTAACATTATAGAAGACTACTTTATTCAGGGCTTTAAACAATACCAACACAATAACGAGGAACTACAAATAAAGGTAGAAGAGATTGAACAATCAATGAAAAAATTAAAAATAGAAAACACAAGACTTAGAGAGATAGCAGCACCGTATTCAGATGATATTTCAAAAGATAATTGTCTAATCATATATAAGAAGAACAAGCCTAATAATCCTTTCCCTTATTACGCAATCAGATGTCAAAGGAGAAGTTTATATAAACCTCTTAATGAAGCAGAAGAAAAATATCCGAATCATGTAATAATATACGAAAAGTTTAGAGATCCTAACAGTATTAAGCTATTCAACCTAATGCAGCAAGAACTAGATATTCGTAAAGGTAAGGGTAATGAGTTTTGGACGCCACTATCAGAAGAAGAATTGATTAAAGAAATTGATTGTTTATATGATCGGTTAATATCTGATAATTAAGGTTAATATTAGATAATTAAAGTTGCAACTTTTATGATATAATAGTCATAAAAGATAATTAAGGTTAATATCTAATAATTAAGGTTACGACTTTTATGATATAATTGTCATAAAAGTTAATTAGTTAAACATTAAACAAACCATCTGTTGTAACATCGAATGCTAAATTCAATATACTACCTAAATTAGGATTATTATGATATTTTCTTATTATAACTCTCCAATCTACGTAATGTCTAAATAAATATATAAACTCTACAGAGAGGTGTTGATAAATTGAAATGTTATGCCAATGAACTTTGTCTTTGAACTCTGCAATAAATCCTTCTGTTAAATTTTGAAACAATGAAATTATTTCCCAATCTACTTTGTCAGCGTAATCTCTTATAAGGTTTTCAGATAATTGTTGAGTTCCAGATAAGCGCCCCCAAGAAACTTTATCTGCATGTTCTCGTATAAAGGCTTCAGAGAGTTTGTTTCCATAAGATATAGCATCAAAATCAACTTTATCAATAAACTCACTAATAAATTCTTCAGATAGGTTTTGATTATACGATACTTCTCCCCAATCAACTCTATCTGCAAATTCTCTTATAAAGTCTTCTGATAAATCTTGGCTTCCTGAAATAATCTCCCAATCAACTCTATCTGCAAATTCTCTTATAAACTCTTCTGATAACTTTTTCCATAAACATATTTCGCTCAAATTAACTTTCTCCTAATATTTACGTATGAAGTCTTCTGTAATGTGATCATAGTTATATTCCTCCTCATAATCATCATAACCTATAGATAACCATTGTTCATCAGTCAGTGAATCTAATATCTCATCAGACAAATTCATAACGTTTGCATAGAGAATGTTTTGTATGAGAAATGAGTTCTTTTCTTTATTGGCTTTCTTGAACAAATGATCTAACATACCTATGGATACGCTAAAATTTATTTTGTCTTCATCATTACAACCACCAATATCTAAATATTTACATACACAATCAAATATAGGTTTGTAAGATAATATTTCCTTAGCACTAGTCATGTTCGTTTTTATTCTTAGATTTTTTAAATTTATCTCATTTTTGTTGGTTTTCTATATAACAAATATGAATAAAGATTTTGATTTATTACATGATAGACTTAAACTAATTCATCATGATCTTAAACTCTTAGCAGCACTACTAGAGAAGCAAATACTGTTAAAGGAAAAAGAATTATTAATAATGCAACAAAAAACATCTGATTTGAGTAGTGATGATGAATATAAATATGGTAGTGATGATTATGATGATGATGATGATGATGATGAGTAAGTTTACAATAATGATTTAATTTTAATATGTGTATATGTGACTTTGATGGGGTATTCCCATGAAAGTTCTGTTCTAATACAACGCGTAATATGTAGACAATGGCAGGAGTGTACAATGTTAAGTGTTGTATTAGGATATATAGGAGTAAAAATAGTATGAAAATGAACTGAAATAATCCGGCGAAGGTAAAAATTAAGTAGTAAGATTTTCTATATAGTAAATAAGATGAGTAATTATAGTAAATTTACTGTAATAGAGTTAAGACGACAATGTAAAGAGAGGGGAATCAGAAGATATTCCCGATTAAGAAAAGCAGAACTGATAGACCTTCTTAAACAATATGACGATGAACAAAGCAGAAGACAGATTAGAAATATATTCCCATTTAAAGAAGAAGTATTTGAAAGATCGAAACCGAAAAGACCTAAGCTAAAGTTGAATTGAAAGAAACATCATTGAAATATAGATTACAGACATTTAGAATAGAAAACATTGATGGATATAAAGATCCTTTGAAATTCTTAAATGCAAGTAGTAGGATTGTTAAAAATAAAATCAAGGACAGTTTTAAACTTTTCAATGCGCTTAAAGTTAATATGTCATTTATTTGTAAATTTAAAAAAGAAAATACGATACAAGAACATAATTTTAAAACTTCAAATGAAATAATACTCGAATTTACAGATTTAGATGACTTTTGTAAAAAAGCTTCATACAAATTCATAAGAGAAATGGAAGAGTTTCAAAGTAAAGGATCTGGATGGATGTTACATTCTATAGACTTTTTAGAATTAAGAATTAATAAGTATGTATCAATGAGAGGTTCCTCTTACATAGAACTTCCATACATGATTAAGAAGAGAAGAGCATGTGTTAATATAAAGAATAATAATCAAAAGTGTTTCCTATACTCAGTCATATCTGCATTATATCCAGTTAAACATGGGCAACATGGAGACAGGGTCTCTACATATAAAAAACATGAAGATAAGTTTAAAGATGTTTTTAAAGATATCCCATTTCCTGTACAAATTACTGATATAGCCAAGTTTGAAAAGAGAACTGATATTTCCATTAGTGTATTTAGTTTTGATGATAACTATTCAATTTTTCCACTTCGAATCGCACAAGAAAACAAAGAAAAACATTCATCTGTTATATCTTAAAAGTGAAAAGAAAACTCATTATTGTTGGATTAAAGACTTGTGGAAGCTTGTAGGCAGTCAAATAACTAAAGATAGTCATAAAAGATTCCTATGTGAAAGATGTTTAGCTAAGCATTTTAAATCAAAAGAGTTATTAAAAGAGCATGAAAAATACTGTGGATTATATTCAGCTGCAAAAATCGTTTTACCAAAAGAATGGAATAAGGTACTTGAATTTATTAATTATAAACGATCTTTGAGAATTCCATTTACAATTATTGCTGACTTTGAATCACTATTAAAGGAAATTATTACATGCCAACCTGATCCAGAAAGATCTTATTCAAACGCATATCAAGAACATAAACCAAATAGTTTTACATACTATGTCAAAAGCACTTTAGATTCTTATAAAAGCAAACCAGTAGAATATATAGGTGATAATGTATCAGATGTATTTGTAGAAAAATTAAAAGAAGAAGCTATTAAAATTGCAAAGATTTATGATACTTATAAACCTATGAATCGTCTTACAGAAGAAGAAAGAAATATATATGAATCATCTGAAAAATGTCATATTTGTGAAAGAACTTTTGAAGAACTTCCACGCTTATTAGAAAAGAAAATAGAGAGGTTAAATATTTTAACTAGTTATTTAAAAAAGAAAATCGAAGGAGGTTATACATATCTAGAAGAGGAATTGTATATGAAAAAAGATGATGATATAGATGACATATTAATGGATATAAAAGAGCAAAAGGAGGATATAGAAGTTATACTTGATGAATGTACTAAAGAATTGAAAAAAACTATAAACAATATAAAATCATGTATAACCAAAGTTGCTGATCATGATCATTTAACTGGAAAATTTAGAGGAGCTGCTCATTCTTATTGTAACATAAAATATACAAACCCAAGATTTATTCCTGTGTTCATTCATAACTTATCTGGATATGATACACATCTATTTATAAAAGTTTAGGAGGTGGAGAATTAGAAGAAAAGATAACTATAATACCTAACACAGAAGAAAAGTATATTACATTCTCAAAAACGATAAGATACAAGAATAAAGAAAATAAAGAACGATCAATCCAATTAAGATTTGTAGATTCGTTTAGATTTTTATCAAGAAGTCTAGCTGAATTAGCAAAAAATTTAAAACCAGAACAGTTTAGAGAAACATTAAAATTCTTTCCTAAAAATGTAATTGATTTAGTAAAAAGAAAAGGTATCTATCCATATGATTATGCTGATTCACCTGAAAAACTAGATGAACCTGTTCCACTATCTAGAGACAAGTTTAAGAATAGATTAACAGGAGAAGATATAAGTGACGAGGATTATAACCATCATCTATTAATCTGTAAGATATTCAATTTAAAAACCTTAAGAGAATATACTCAATTCAACAACAAAACAGATGTACTTCAATTAACAGACATTATTGAAAACTTCAGAGATACAGCTCTTAATACATATAAATTAGATCCTGCATGGTATTTCACAAGTCCAGGCTTCTTCTGGGATGCAATGTTAAAGATGACACAACAAAAATTAGAATTGTTAACTGATTATGATAAACTGCTCTTTATAGAAAAAGGTATAAGAGGTGGAATTTCCCAATGTTCAAATAGATATGCAGTAGCTAATAATAAGTATCTAGAAAATTATAATCCTAAAGAGAAAAGTTCTTATATAATGTACATGGATGCAAATAACGAATATGGATGGGCTATGAATCATCATATGCCTTATGGAGAATTCGAATGGAAAAAGGTTATTAATGGTGTAAATGATAAATACTGGATAAATAAAATATTAGAGACAGACGATGAATCTAATACTGGATATATACTAGAAGTCGATTTAGAGTATCCAAAAGAACTTCATAATAAACATTCAGATTTGCCATTAGCTCCTTAAAATTATATAAACAACAAGCAACTTCCAAAATTATTAACAACACTTTACGATAAAGAAAACTATATATTGCATTATCAAAATTTAAAATTCTGTGTCACAAGGTCTCAAAATTAAAAAGATACATAAAATATTAGAATTTAAACAATCAGGCTGGTTAAAGAAATATATAGAATTAAATACAGAACTTAGATCGCATGCAAGGAATGATTTTGAAAAAGACTTCTATAAGCTAGCGAATAATGCAGTATTTGGAAAGACTATGGAAAACATAAGAAAGAGAGTAGATATAAGACTAGCACATAATGTAGAATTAGCAGAGAAACTAATAGCTAAACCTACTTTTAAAGATAGAACTATATTTTCCGAAGATCTAGCTGCTATTCATATGTATAAGACAAAAATTACTTTTAACAAGCCTATCTATGTTGGGATGTCTGTTCTGGATATATCTAAAATTTGTCTATATGATTTCTATTACAATGTGTTGAAGAATAAATATGGAGATAAAGTCAAACTATTAATGAGTGACACAGACTCGGTTATAGCACATATAGAAACAGAAGATGTATATCAGGATATGAAAGCTATGTATGAACATCTAGATACATCTGATTACAAAGATAATAACAAATATGGGATAAAACAAGTTAACAACAAAGTATTAGGAAAATTCAAAGATGAACTGAAAGGTGAAATCATAGGAAAAGTCGTAGGTCTCAAATCAAAGATGTATTCAATACAAGCACCTCAAATAGACCTCGAAGATAAAGACTTTAAAAGTAAATTTGATAAAGACAAATGTTGTAAAAAGGCAAAAGGAATAAAATCGAATATTGTTAAATCAGAAATAACTTTCAAAGATTACGAAGATTGTGTCTTAAAAGATTATGAATTATATAAAATGCAAAATACTATTAGGAGTAAAAGACATAATGTATATTCAGTAGAAGAAAACAAGCTAGCATTAAGCTCTTACGATGATAAAAGATACATATTAGAAGATGGGATACATACTCTAGCTTGGGGCCATTATTCGATAGATTTAAGGAAAGAAGATTTACTAACAAAGCTAAAAGAACTAATGGATAGCTATATCAAAGGGAGACAAGAAAAAGAAGAGCGAAGAATAGAAAGTTTAAGAAATGTTTAGATATAAGTTTTAGATGTAAGTTTAGGTGTAAAATTCTTTTATGGTATTATATCATAAAAGTAGATTGAAGATGTATCCTGTATGGGGTCAATGTGCGGAAGATGTAATTTTCGATGTGTATAATTAGATTCTATGCTGGGGGATTTCATATATAAAAAAGCCTGGTTTGAGGAAGTGGCCCCAAACCGGTTTTATGAATACTACTGGTATGCATATTATCAAAATTAAAACACATAATTTACCTCTTCTTTTTATAAGTGATACGGTTTTACCAGTACATTTACTATCTGCTTTATACAAGTCTCCAGACATTCTTACGTCAGCAGTAATCTACTTCAATGCGAGTCAGAAAACATTCAAGAATTCCATCTTATCATTTTCTCAGAATTCAACATGCAGAGAGCAGAAGCATCATACATCATACAGACTCGCTTATATGTATGTGTTTTTTAACGTTAGAATTTCATCTCGTTATCACATACGGAAACGCAAAATAAATACACTGCCTGGAGCAGTAGCGTAGCCAGGATGTGTGTTTGGGGGGGGGCAAGTGCTGTTATAGGTACATATAGAAAAATTACAAACAAAAAATATATAAACATAAAAATATATAAAAAATTACAAACATCAAAGTACTAAAATACATTGTCGGACCTCTTTGGGGAGGGGCCGGCCCCGCCGGGCCCCCCCTTCCCTACGCCACTGGCCTGGAGTGCATCTTAGCTCGGTGGACGTGTTTCTGACCTTAGGGTCCGAGTTCGATTCTCGATGAGAAAGCATTCAATACTTTAAGACAGTGTCTCGATATCAACCCTGAAGACCCCCAACATCTACCCCCCTTAGATGATGTGTTATTGAGTTCAGAGTATCATCATTGAACACAGCAACCCTCGAAAACTTTGTATTTGACAATAATATTGTTCATTTTAAATTATTTTTACGTGTCTCGATATCAACCCTGAAGACCCCCAACATCAACCCTTTTAGATGATGTGTTATTGAGTTCAGAGTATAATCATTGACATTCACATTGTATATCATATGCTACGCTAAAATCAATACGTGAAATTCTTTTTTTTTCATGCAAGAATTAATTCAACTCTAAATCGTGAAGTACTGGTCTTGCGTTCGATTTCAATGAGAGAGCTTTCAAAATGAAAGCATATTTAGGGTTCAGGTTCGATTCTCTCCAGTGGGTAAAACTCAAAGATTTCCCATTAACCCAAACACAACGTTCTTCATCGTAAACGTACGTTGTACTGTGATCGAAAAAAAGACGTCCGTACGGTTTCTTTTCAGATCAACCATTCTAAGTGAAGTTTCTTAACTCCTAAAAGAGAAGTATCGGAATAACAACAACATTAGTATACTAATTTAAAAATCCTACCGTATTGGTCGATCACAAAATACAAATTTTATGTGAAAATAATAAAAGATTTCAATTTCACTATCTTATTATTATTATTATTATTATTATTATTATTATTATTATTATTATTATTATTAAATGCACTAGAATTAGTACTACACTGTTCAGTATAAATGAAAAGTATTTTCTGCTTCTTTATGAACAGAAGTCCACTTCATTGACACCCATCAACTTTAAAGTTCGTTTTCCGTCAAACTTGACTGTGTTTGTACACTATCCAATAAATCAGTCATAATTGAATCTATGAGTTTTTTGTTTCGTCTTGTTTATATATGTCCTATACACTTACGATTATATCATTTATATGCACCACTATATGGTAATTCTGGCATTTGTTGGAATGGTATCCTTTCAGATACAGAATTTGGTCGCAGTTCCATTCTTAATCTTCCACTATTCGTATTTTTTTAATCGTCTACTTCAATGAAATCTTGCTTACGTTTCTATGTTCAACTATGTTCGAAATCTGTGGAAGTCAATATTATAAAGTAACTTATGATTTACACAGCCATGTTATTTCAGCAGATGATCAACAGGGACTAATGACACTATGCATACAAATATCTGTGCACACATGCATGATAGAGGAAGGGATGACGAAGAGGAAATCATGTTTCATCTTGTTTATACATGTACCATACACTTACGAAAGACCACGATCGTTTGGGATCCGGGTTCGATTCTCGATGAGAAAGCATTTTTTTTTCATACAAGGATTAATTCAACTCTAAATCTTACGTTTTTAAAACATTATGATATGCTATGAGAAGCTTCCGCTACCAATACGTTTTAAAAACATCCATGAACTGCAACAATCGTCTTATCAACTCAATTTCCTGAGAAGGTTCCAGACGTTTCTTGAGAATAAGACCAGGTCAAACTCCTCAAACTCTTCGCAGAAAATCAGGGAACTTCTATTCTTAGCATTACAAGATGGGTCTGGGGGGCTGAAGGGGGAATCTAGCTACCCAATACAAGACGACTAGAAAAAAATAAGACGAAAATTTAAAAAAAAATAAAATCTAATCTATATGCGAGGCACTGACGTTCAGTGATAGAGTGCTCACCTCAAGTTGGATTACTCTGTGAATTTTTTTTATTCATGCGAGGATTAATTCAATTCTAAATTGTGAAGTACTGGTCTCACTTTCGATTCCGATGAGAGAACTTTCAAAATAAAAGCATATTTAGGGTTCTGGTTCGATTCTTAGTGAAAGAGCATTAAATATTTCAAGACAATAAATTAATTATTTCGTTCCTTTCCGTGAAGTACTGGTCTCGCGTTCGATTCCGATGAGAGAACTTTCAAAATAAAAGCATATTTAGGGTTCTGATTCTATTCTTAGTGAAAGAGCATTAAATATTTCAAGACAATAAATTAATTATTTCGTTCCTTTCCGTGAAGTACTGGTCTCGCGTTCGATTCCGATGAGAGAACTTTCAAAATAAAAGCATATTTAGGGTTTTGGTTCGATTCTTAGTGAAATAGCATTAAATATTTCAAGACAATAAATTATTTGTGTTTCGTTATGAGACTCATTCTTTTTTTTTCATGCGAGGATTAATTCAACTCTAAATCGTGAAGTACTGGTCTCGCGTTCGATTCCTATGAGAGAACTTTCAAAATAAAAGCATATTTAGGGTTCTGGTTCGATTCTTAGTGAAAGAGCATTAAATATTTCTATTTCGTTCCTTTCTGTCGTGAAATGAAGTGCTATATATGTGAAATTCTTTTTTTTTCATGCAAGGATTAATTCAACTCAATGGCCGTGAAGTACAGGTCTTGCGTTTGTTTCCCGTGTCCTGCTGGTTCGATCCTCGATGAGAAAACATTACACATTTTAAGGCATGAAATTAATTCGATCCTTTCTGTCGTGAAAACGAAGTGAAATTCTTTTTTTTTCATGCAAGGACTAGTTCAACTTTAAAATCATGAAGTACCAAATTCGACCCAGCTCCCTACCAAAGTAGAATTTTGTGTACAGTCTTTATTTCATAAGTTAGCGAAGCTACAATCAAGATTAGTTGTCTGCTTCACTTTCACTCCCAAAATAATAATAATAATAATAATAATAATAATAATGTGATGCTGTATTTTTTAAATTTATTTTTATGGTTGTTATTTATGTTTTAATACCACTTTGGTCCGGGTTCGATTCTCGATGATAGAGAGAAAGAGAGAGAAATGGAGCATTGAACACTTGAAAGCATTATAGTGCTTCGAAATGAAGAGCTTCGAACAATGTACATATCATATGCTACGCTAAAATCAATACATGAGATTCTTTTTTTTTTCATGCAAGAATTAATTCAACTCTAAATCGTGAAGTACTGGTCTTGCGTTCAATTTCAATGAGAGAGCTTTCAAAATGAAAACATATTTAGTGTTCAGGTTCGATTCTCGATGAGAAAGCATTGAATATTTTAAGACATCAAGTATGCTCTTCGCTATGCAAAATAGCTATTCAATACATAACGAAAAGGCGAAAATCAATCAATCAATTGGGAAGCTTCGATCGTGATAATCAATCAATTGAGAAGCTTCGATCGTGATAACTGATAGGACTCTCATCAAGATCCGATAGCCGTTTAAGATTATGAATATCCAAGACTATGAGCATAGCAACACTCGGTTCCCACAACAAACATAACGAAAAGACGAAAATCAATCAATCAATTCGGAAGCTTCGATCGTGATAACTAAAAGGACTCACACGAAGATCCGATAGTCGTCCAAGATTATGAGCATCAAAGACTATGAGCATAGCAACAGCCGGTTCTTCCCACGGGGTCCTGTGGTAGCCGTAAAAGGCTATGAACATAACAACTAAAGGCTTGTCGAAACTTGCCTCCCAATTCCAGGAAATAATATCGATTTCTAGGAAAACAAGATAATTTTTTGCTGACTCTGCCTTCTATCCATCCTCTATTCTACTCTTGGACCTACAGTTTGAGATGGAACCACCGCAATGCGCTTGAACTTAAAACCTCTCTCACTTGGAATCGAACCCTGGACTTCCTGTGTGGCAGACATCTCCTAGGCACTAGACCTGTGTAATTATAATATGCGCTTATCCTAGACACTTTTGCCTGATTATCAAGTGAAAACCACCGGTTAAGTTGAAAATTAAGTATATATATATATATATATATATATACAGTTACTGTAAGCAGTAATGAAATTGATGTTTAATTGTATAGGTGAAAATTCTTTGCATCTCCTTAACATGCACAACAATATGTTCAAAGAATATTTCTAACGTTAAATAAACAACCTGTAGACCTTGTAAACATATTTTATATTTAACTCAATAGTCGTAACAAGGTACAACACTTTTTAGTAAAAACACTGTATAAGACGTGAAGTTTCAATACTATAACAGTATCTTCATCAGACTTAAACACACTTATCCACACTAGATAAGTGTGTTTAAGTCTGATGAAGATACTGTTATAGTATTGAAACGTTACATCTTATACAGTATTTTTACTAAAAAGTGTTGTACCTTGTCACGACTAGTGAGTTAAATATTTCTAACGTTAGTAGAAACTGCATTTTTGTAAGGACCCTGCTATGATCCAAGCTCCCAGCAAGTGCGCCTTGTGGACAAACATCGTGTAGTTTTCTCTAGTTATTTCCGGCTCCTCCCACTTTCTTCATTTTACCATTATCGTCTTCTTTCTTAAATTTGTTACATAATCACTGGAAAAAAATTCAAAATATTGTTTCTACTCTTTCTACATCTCGTGTTGTAGGCCAATGTACTGGTTGCAATGAGGTACACTCATGTCCAAAATGATTGTCGCGTATCTATAACTGTCTTCTTGTAAGAATATAATTTGATAACGATTTTGCATGGTACTTTTAACACGGATGTTATGTGTATAATCGGGAAATGTGTATTTGTGGTAAATTTCATAGGAAAATAATTATAAATACGAGAATTAGAATGAGTAAAACAAGGTGTTGCAAAATGGTCAAGAAAGTTTTATATTCGTTTTATTGTTCTTATTTACTGCTCTTTTGACATGAAATTTGCCTCATACATGTCTTAGCCGATTCCACACATACTAACATTATAAGAAATACCGGGCGAATTCGTTATCAAATTATATTCCTGGAACAACATATTTATAGATATGCGACAATAATTTTGGATATGAGTGTATCTAAAAGAACACCAAAAGCGATTCTACTAATGTAATGTATAATGCATTGCTCTTCTTCCTAAGATGCCTCTATTGACATGTAATGGGTTCCAATAACTTTACCAAGAACGTGGTATGTATAAGCTTTAATGTATGACATTTTAACGAACATTCGTAAGACATTATAATATTTATACATGCCATTAAATGTGTCATTGTGACTCTATATTATGTTTGCAATTGTAAAAAAAACAGTACATTTGTATCTAAAAGAAGGTGACTGAATGAGAAATGGAAGAATACATGTTGATTTCGAAGTTACGACTACTTACTTTATAAATTTATACTTTATATCTATTCACAGGTTATCGAAATGACTAATAAAAATATATAACTACAATAGTTATGTAAATAAAAGAAATATGAGTCGAAATGTTAAGTTTTGTGTAAATTAATTTATAGTTATAAATACATTTATAAATAAATTTATAAGTACAGAAAAAGGAACATGCCATACACATCGTTATTTTAGAGAACCTAACCTATTCATTGAAAACCATAAAGTGAAAATTGTATGTAAGAGAGTAACACTTACACAAATAATACGAGAATATATATATATATATATATATATATATATATATATATATATATATATATATATATATATACACTTTATATATACTGTATTATAAGTAGGAATTTGTGATACTTTTATTGAAGTATAGCATTTGTTCCAAAGGGCGAAACTGAACATGCCCATGAATATATTATAATGAAAGAAATACAAGAGAATATGAAGGTAAATATGTGAGTAATGTATTGGCTTATTGTATATTATTTAATCTTAAAAAGAATGTAAATGTATGTCGAGGAAATATTATCTTGTAAAGGACAAACTGAGTTTCCTTACTAATATGACCGCAAAGAGGGTAACCTTAGCAAATATTGTTGGAAAACGGGTCTTTGGGGAGCCAGTTTATTTCCTTTTTTATTTATTTTGTTTATTCAGTTATGAGTATTGCAAGTTTGAAATTACCGACGAAGTGCCTGTGGTGCACCAACATGTAAGTAGCCAACTATGAGAAGGATACAGATTACACAAAAGCTCTTTCAATTTTCAAAGGACCTGTGACACATCCATAAGGTGTCTGGCTCACAACAATCGATTTTGATGAAACTAGGTAGACTAATAGGACACTTTGTAAAACTAATGTAACTAGCAGGAATTTGTCGAAAAAACTGTAGTTTCTGAGATACAGTCGATTCATTAAAGACGACATTTGTTGTTATATCTAGGGATCGGCTCCACGAAAAACAAGCAAACTTTGCAAGCCACAGTAGTTACATGATAGCTTTAAAATTAATTAAAACGAATTTTCTGCACCTGCGTATAATGCACAAATAATTGTGCGCATGCACATATCTCGAAAACGTAAAGACTGCGATATTTTTTTCTCTTGCTTAGTTTGAACTACATGACAAGTGTCACATAATGCAAAAAAAACTAGACTCAAAGGTGAGCGTTTTCAAGCAATTGAAGTGAGAAGATGTTGGGGTGGTCTTCCCCTGGACACCCGCCTGTAGTTACGCACTTTGTCTGTCTTCTCAGTTATACATTTCCATTACACCTGTGTAGAAGTCATATAATTAACGGTAATAGTCGCCATATTTGGGGCGTAGTGATATCAAGTACTGTAAGTCATCAATGTTACACAACAGAACACAGTATTAAGAGAGCGTAAGGGAACACTATCAATCCTATAGTCGCGGTCTATTCGAACATCAGTGTGATGTAGGCATCCATGCTTCAAAGAAAGCTGCCAAAATCATAGGTCATAAGGTTAACTTATATATAGTTAGTGTGGCCATGAGACGAAATTTTTGGTGTTGTCTCATCTTATCGCGTGAAACAGTCTCGTCGCAAACATGAGATGCTGGTATCGTCTCGTGTCTTTGTCTCGAAGCCTGTGCCTGGTGTCGTGTCGTCTCGTAGAACATTGCGAGAAAACTCGTGATAAAATGAAGAGAAAACCGACTATATGCTAGTCGTGACCCGAACAAGCCTGCGTAACTACTGTCGTGGATCTCTTACGTTAGCCTTTGCTTTATTCAACTGGGTAGTATTGCTACGAGACAAAACGGGATATTGGGGCTGTCGCATCTCGTCTCCTTACAACACTGTCGCGTGTCTCGTCTTGCAAATAATAGACAGGTCTCGTCTCGAAGTGTTTGTTCGTTATCGAGACGAGACGAGACATGAAAAAGGGCTTTTTCATGTCTCGTCTCGTGGCAATACTAACTATATATAGATAACCCTATGGGCTATAATTTTGGTATGTTTCTTTGATGCATAGATGCCTGCATCACACTGATGTGTTCCAATAAACCGCGATCATAGACCTGATAGTGTATCCTTGCGCTCTGCGCAGGTGCAGACAATTCGTTTTAATTTCGTTTCAAAGCTATCATGTATCTACTATGGCTTTCAAAGTTCGCTTGTTCTCGATGGAGCCGTTTCCGAGATATCACGACAAATGTCATTTTTATTGAATCGACTGGCTGTGAATCGAATCTCAGAAACTACAGCTTTTTCGACAAATTCTTGCTAGTTACTTTAGTTTTGCAAAGTGTCCTATTCATCTACCAAGTTTCATCAAAATTGAGGGTTGTGGCCCAGACACCTTATGGATGTGTCACAGGTCCTTTAAAAGTAGTGGATGAAATAATAAAAAAGGACTTGAACCATATAAATATTGTTACTTTACTATTTCAACAAAAACGAAGTTACAACTGTGCTGACAACCTTTACGGGGATGGGGATTTCACAAGTTTGGTTGGACCTCGCATACAATTTGTGTGAAAGACCATGAGATCTACTAGCAGCCCTGTCTATGGCTGACCTAATTCATTAAGCGGATGTCAGCTTCTTTTTTATATTTACGAAATAAACCAATATATGTATTCCTTATTATGAGTGAAGAATGCAGTTGGTAATAAGTTAATAATAAAAGTCTTCAACAAGAAGCTATAATCTTTAACAGAAAATGGATAAGGAAAGTAAGAAGAAACGCAATTATTATAGCAATAATAACATCGTTAATAAGTAAGCAGTAGTTGGTATAATAATGATTTGTTTACAAACACGTGTCTTGAGATCTTTTTTGAATACTCTATTTAGAAAGTTTAGAATATTTAGTTTTCTTTTCATATGGTTCACTGACAGTCAGCTTTGTTGGGTTCTTAGATTGTGGGAACTTTGCCCATGTTACAAGTAACTTTTGTCCTCTTGACCTGATTTACAGTCGTGAAATTTAAAACCGAAAGTTATAACAGAAGAAATTGTTTTACAACTATAAATTTTGGTATTTATTTTTTGTACGATCTTGTACTTAGCGAGAAATTCTAATTTGTAATTGTGAAAGTTGTAATATTTTAAAGAATGTGAAAAAATATTTTTTTCATAGCCTTGTAAATAATAAATAAAGTTAATATTTTAAGTAAACACTTTTGTAATTTTCTTTAAGAAGATTCTAAAGTGACGGCTTATATTTTGATGTCCCTATTCAAATTACCCGTCCCAAAAACAGGTTCGGATTCATTTAAACCAATTGCAAAATACTTATTACCAAGATTTTTTAATTAACATGATTATTATTACCTACAATTACAACTAGCATGTTCGAAAGAGTGTATGTGTGTCACCTTACGAAAAGACAAGCAAGCTGCTAATTCGCTATTGCCAGAACAATGAATGAAAGCTGTAACTGATTATTAGCAACGAAAGATTCAGTTGTTAGTGCAGCATATTTTTTTAATAAACTAAACATGTAAACTTATACTCGAGCATCTCACTTTATTTGGTTCGTTGTGGTAAAAGATTTTTCATATCGGTTACCGTATTCAAAATGGTAGCCAAGACATGGTGCCTGTTCTAGATAAAACGTCCAGTACCACTAATATGAAAATGGTTGGAGATAAATGAACAGGATAAAACTCCTAGGAAATCGCAGAAAGTATTTATCATTCCAACGGAGAAAAAGATTATTAAAGTATAAGTGAGATAATGCTAAAGAGGAAATCTAATTCTTAGAAAATTATCTTTCCGATCTCCCTCCGTAAGAGGGTGAAGCGGAAATGAATGGTAAAGTCTCAAATGAGATCCCACTTTTACTTGCAATAGGTGTGGTTTGTCTGAAACACATGGGTGTACAGCCTGCAGCAAAAAACCTGCAACATGAGCATGTAAGTTTATTGTGAAACTACGCCTAACAGCGCAGGGAATCAACATAACGCTAAGTGGGACGAATCACGCCAGCTGAAGCCTCGGCGTCCTCAACTGCACACTTATTTTGGAGCAAAAGACTACGCCGTTTCACAATCAACTTACATGCTCATGTTGCAGGTTTTTTGCTGCGGACTGTACAAGTGACTGGTACTGTTATGAAGTAATGAACCAATATTGTGCAGACGACTTTTGAGCAAAACCAACATTTGTACACGTTGTTCTAAAATTGCATTGCATTGTTTCGCATTTCAGTGAGATTCATTTTTGCACAAATCATTGGCCGCAATCAAAATGGAAAGTAATATTTAACTAGAATTTTACCTATCTTTTTTAGACACCTATCTGTTATAAAATCACATTTCAGATAATTTTGTTGTGTAGATACAATTTGCAAAACCTAAGTTTCTCATTTGCAATTTCACCGTTTCTTCCCGTCCCGCTTCACCCACTTACGGAGGACATTGGAACGATGATTTTCTAGGAACTAGGTTTCCTCCTTTGCATTACGGCACTTTTACTGTAGCCATCTTCTTCGTTGCAACATTTTCGAGTCCTTGAATGATAAATACCCTCTGTGGTTTCCTATAGGAGGTTTATTCTGTTCATCTGTTATTATCTTCAACCGTTTTCATATTAGTGGTACTGGACGTTTTATCTGATACAGGCACCATGTCTTGGCGGCCATTTTGAAAACGGTGGCCCATATGAACAATCTTTTGCCAAAACGCTGTTTAGTGTATGAAGATCTATCGAACGAGGTATCACTTGACCCATATTTTCGTTTAAAATGTCTAAGTTGGGCCTGGGCCCCCATGAAAGCCGGCCCTGGGGGGCACCGCGACAACATCATTCGATTTGCCTCGTGGATTTAATACTTGAATTTTTATTTGGTTCATTTATGTTCAACCGTTTTCATATTAGTGCTACTGGACCTTCATCTGATGCAAGTAACATATCTTGGAGGCTATTTTGAATACGGTGACCGATATGAAAAATCTTTTGCCCCATCACTTTTTAGTTTTTAAAGACCTATCGAATAAGGTGTCACTCGACTCATGTTTCCATTTAAGATTTTAAAGTTGGGCCCCAAGCACCCTTGAATAACGGCCCTGGGGGACACCATGACATCGCCGTTCGATCTGCCCCATAGTATTTCTTATTTTAGTTTTTGTTCAGTTCATTTATGTTCAACCGTTTTCGAGATATTTCCGTTGAAAGAGAGAGAGATTTTGTTTCGGGAGAGGCTTGAGGAACGGGTAACAAACATTTGTGTTTTACTTGCAATGCGAAAAATGAATACAAATTTATTTCGGGAGGGGCTTGAGCTCGATACTTACCCCCTAAATACGCCACTGTGCAGGTACATCATCAACCGTTCCAATATTATCTTATGCAGCAACTAAACAAATTTTGAGTAAAGGCAAAATAACTATCAACTTTCGAGACGAGACCGAGACTTTCGAGACTGACGATTGTCTCGTCTCGATTTATACAGGTCTGTCTCGGTCTCAGTCTCGTCTCGGTATGTAAAAGTCCGTCTCGATCTCGGTCTCGTCTCGGTATGTAAAAGTCTGTCTTGGTCTCGGTACCATCCCTAGATATTGGGTGGGTGGGTGGATGCTGCTATTATTATTATTATTATTATTATTATTATTATTATTATTATTATTATTATTATTATTATTATTATTATTATTATTAATCTTTCTGTGACTATATTAAGCAGAAACATGTCGCGTAAATGTGCTTGCAGTGCAGAACAAATTGTTGTTTTTAACGAAGTGAAGCGAAAAGTGGAATTTCGCTCCTATCATAAAGAAAGCCTATCACTTGTATTTTGGCTGTAAAGTGGGAGATGTGGACAAGAAGTGAGCACCACATATATGTTGTAATACTTGTTCTACAAATTTGTGGGACTGGCTACACGGAAAAAAGCCATGTGTGCCATTTGCAGTTCCAATCATATGGAGAGAACAGACAGATCATACTTCAAACTTCTATTTTTGCATAGTTCTTCCAATTAAAAGTCTATCCAAAAAAGAAAAAAAGTGGACTGCTACTTATTCAAATATTCCTTGAAACGTTTGTCACTGTGCCACACTCTGAAGAACTAAAGGTTCCACAACTTCCTGTACTTTACTCCGGTGTTTCACCCGATGAAGAGCAAAAGGTGAACAATGTCGACCCACATTGTCAAATTCTGCTGCAGATTCATCGTCTTCCACTGATCCTAACCTCAGAAAACCAAAATATCATTATCTATTCACCATATGATACTCAACCTGAATTAAATTACCTGGGGTTGTCAAAAAGTCGCGCAGAACTACTAGCATCCAAACTCAAGAAATGGGGAGCTTATTCTGAAAATCTAAAAGTGTTCGTGTTTTGAACACGTCATAATCCCTAAACAGTATTTTCAGTGGAAAGTGACATATTACGTATTACAATGTAGGCCTAACTGGTCTTATGAGTAAACTTAACATTGGCAGATTTGTCAATTGGCTGATTTGTCCATTTTCACAATTGGCGCATTTGGTCATTTTCACGTTTGGCGCATTTGGTAATTGGCAGATTTGGTAATTGGCAGTATTGTCAATTGGCAGATTTGTCCATTTTCACGATTGGCGCATTTAGTCATTGGCAGATTTGTCCTAGACCCACTGAATATATCCCAAAAAGTTATGTCGTAACGTTTCCACAAGAGAAAGATACTAATATAAAGAATTTTTTGTAAGAGGAAAAGTGACGAAAAATAGAGTGCAGCGTTTATTGTTGAAAACGTCAAGTTATTTGCGCTGGAAGGAACAATTTTGTTTTGATACTTCGGTGTAATAGAAAAATGCTATTAATGTTTTAAGAAAGAATCTCTGAGGAAAGTGGTAATTCGCATTGAAAGTTTCGTCAACTTTTATGTGATACATGTGTACCTATATTGTTTATTTCAAGTGATATACTGGTTTCTCTTAAGTACTGTGCCCAAATTGCGTTCTCATTTATGAATTCTCTTTTAAACAAACGAGAAAACATGGTCGGGAGAATATGTGGAAATAGATAAGCGACAGTGATCTCCATCTGCATAGCAATGCAAAATGGGATTAGAAGTCAACTACTGTATTTAGTTGAATGTACACTCTTTGGCTCACCGAGACTTCTCGAACAAAATACAAACCTCTTACATAGAAAGAAGGAAAAATTAAAAATGTCTCTTTACTCAACATTCTGTAAAGTCTTACAAGCTTGCCTCTATACGGAATACAAATACTATTTTTTTCTTTTGGTTGGTTGACTTGGAATGTATTGTCTCGTTCAATGCTCAAACTGTGTGAGACGTGAACCTACAAATTATTATTGGGATCCTAACCACATGAGCTTCCAGCGAGTATTAATTCCTTGTGAACAAGGCTAAAAAGGAGTGTTTTTTAGACTGGGAGATACATACTCGATTTTCACTGCCGTTATTTCCTGTATTGTATATTGGAGTTAATTATCACATGCTTTCCAATGCTCCTATTTTTCCTATATATTTGCGTATCTTCCTATAAACTCCTATATTACCTATATTTTAACGAAACCTCCTATATTTTTGTTCCATTGCTACTTCCACTTGTGAAAATAACATAAGGAAATAATGTGTGGATGGTGGGAGTGTCTTTTGTTTCCACAGTAGGGTGGTTGAATGGATACTCGCCTGTATTTCGTCCTTTCCTGCTCATTGTGTAAAGATAATTACATCAAACCATATACTGTTAGCGCAAAAAAGTATTCATACACCTACAAAATGGAACAAAAAATAAACTAGTTTCGTCATATTCATTAAAAAGTTCTTTGCAGTTGTGATTTTAAAGACTTATAAATAATTTGTTTAGATGTATCAATACCATCTGTACTAACTGTAGGTATATAATTGTAGAATATTTTACATATGGTCAAATCTTATCTTAAAAGCGCCAGATGCAGAATGTTTACATTTTCGATTTTATTTTACATTTTAGATAGTTGTTCCAGGAAGGGTGCAGCGGTATTGCTGCGTCTCCTCTGTAGCGTTTTCAGTATTCCATTGTCGTCTCGGTATTTTCTATACTAAGAAACTCGTATAAAATTTTGGAACGAGATAATTACCCATTTAGTTATATTTAGAGTGGAATGTATGTTCATATATTAATTAATATAATTTACATGTGCATTTTTTACTTTTACCTATTGAATGATTGAAATGTTCCTTTTTGACAGCTTCACGCAACCTTCTGTATTTTTCGTCATTTCCTATATTTTTCATTAGCATTGGAAAGTCTGTTATCGCTACAAATAAGTTTTCAATTGCGTAACAGTTTCGATTAAACATCAAGTGACCAAACATGAACGGGTTGTGCAAGGAAATATGAACATTGTGTGTTCCAGCTCATGTGTTTGTTACTTGTGTTCAGTAGGCTAGTTCTATGCATTCTTTAATGTACGAAAGTTATTTTTACATATGCAAATTTTAATGTTCAGTTAATAAAGATGACGTTGATAACGTAATTTTAAAGTGTATAAACCACAGACCAAATATGTACACATTCTGTATATGTGCTCCATCGTGAACGGATGGAAAGAAATTTATTCTTGAGTGTGTAAATATTGTTTTACATTTTTTGGAAAAGTTTTCTCTCAAAATTAAATTATGTAAAGTATTAGGCTACGTTCTAACTCCATAAGATATTAGACAATTTGATCGCATTTGTATGGAATATCTTTTATCTGCTTCGATGGAGCATAGTAATATCGACACAGATTATATATTTAGATATTAGATAATTTTATAAATTTGCATACATATGAATATAATTGTTTTCATGTATGTATGTGAAATTACAAACGGAGATGGTGAAAATTTCTTTGCCAAGCCTCTAGTGAATCCATTTACACTCTTGAATTTTTAAGCAATACACATCTTTGACAGTAAAATATTTTTTTTTATTCTACGGTGTATTTTTACACGATACAGTGTGGAAATACCTCTTCAAGTGTAAAATATTTTACAACAGAATATATATTTTGTTTAACGTCTTTAACAGATGAAAATGTACTTACATAGAGGCTTGGCAAACAGATTGCGACTTTTTTGTCTGCAAAAATACGTATGAATTTTTAAAAGTGTGCTAGCATTGAGATGTGAGTACAATTGGCTTTAACTTACTTGAAATAACAAGTTCTCAATATTGCTTACAGTCTCGATAATTTTTGATATAATGCTTGCAGTTTATATAGTCTATTACTCATGAGTTCAAGTTTAGAGGGGATTTTAGTTTGAAGAGGTTATTATCCAATAATGTAATCACCATGGAAAGAAAACCGTGGAAAAGGGATGCAGGACTTTCGTAAGTAGCATTTGAATCCAATAGAAGATGGTGGAATACCTTACTAGAACCAGTATAAAATCCACAAAAGCATGATAGAATTTCTTGGTAGAACCAGCATAAAATCCACAAAAGCATGGTATAATTTCTTGCCAAAACCAGCGTAACATACTAGAATTTCTTAGTGGAACAAGCAAATAAATCCACCAAACCATGCTAGAATTTCTTGCTTGAACAAGCATTAAGCCTGTCTCACACTGGTCTGAACTAATTCCTCAATCCAGACTACAACTTAACAGTGTTGCTTTATTCTAACTTCCATACAATTTCTTTTATCCTGAAGTGATGTAGGGGTCTCAGACGATCCTTAAAACTACGTAGGTTTTACCAGCAGAGCCTCTCGTGGTCGGTGAATTAAACAGACAAAAACACTTGAAGAATATATCACAGTTAGTGATGGGTAAATTCCCGGGAAGATATTTTCGGGAATATTCCCTGGAAATATTCCCGGCAAGATTCCCAAAATGGGATTTTTTCCGGGAATTTATGTACAATCACAAAGAATGTTGTCTTCTATTACTATATTATGATTTCAAAGTTAAATTAGTTTTTTTATCACAGTATATTATTAGAGTAGTCTCCAGAGGAGTCTTTAAAATGTATATTCTAAACAGTACTATGTTACCTTATTAATATTTTATTATATTTCGAGAGTACGCATAAATATATATTTACTTACAATATGTTCTATGAAAGTAAATATGTGGAAAAAATTGTATAGTAAGTCCACATATTTTTACACCGCTAAACAGTTTAAATTTATAAGTAAGTTAATTTTCTAAACTTCACTCTACTACTGATATTATAAACATATTAAATTTTTGAATGTTATAAACAAATTAGATTGGGAAACTGCCAGAAGATACATGTCTCATCAATTTATCAATATTTGCGCATACATATTTATGTTCACAAAATTTGCAAGATACTGACTTATCTTTATAATTTAGCACGTAACTTTGCCACACACGACCTTTCTTCCTACCTATTTCTCGAAATTTGATGCATTAATTCACATGTAAGAGAAATCCGAGTACCTCTTCAGAAATTCGAGTCGGAGACAGGAGACAGACCGACGTCTATTTCTAACGATGGTTCGAGGTGAATTAATTGTATTTCATCTCTATTTCTACATAATTTCTACATTACTTTACAAACTGGTTCCTTTTCATCATTTGTAAATTAGTACTTTGCTACATTTTGGTGCAAATGGAAATGGAATTAATAAATCATATGATTAGTTATATAAAGTACAGTCAACGAATTTTATTTTTTTAACCTCCAAATTATTTAAAGCCTAGAAGTAAATCATAATAGATGAAAATAAAGTAATTGGTCATACGGTTCTTATAATTTGGAAGATAAAATAAAGAAATGGAAATAAATTCCTTCCCGAGAATTTATATGCCAGGGAAAAAACAGGGAATATTCCCATTTTTTATTTTCCTTTCCACCGGGAATATTCCCACTGCCCATCACTAGTTATACCCAAGACTTTCTTTACCGATTAAAATCATAATACGATTGACTATACCCTATAAATACGGTAATACTGGTACAATGATAATAAAGTACGATTATTTGTGAGAAAAATAATGAGAACATATCAGTTGTTTCTGCTTGATATCACTAAAAGTACTGCCTTCTGAGCTGTGTGATAGGAAAGACACAGGGGATGAATAAGTAGGAGATTCCATCTTCTGTTCCTTGCACAATTTATATTTTGATATAAATTTCATTCGTGGCCCAACTTTAGAAATTAATTCCTTTATTGCATCCACAGTTAAAATTTTCGATTACCTCATCATCGATTTCTTCCTCTGAAATAATAATAAATGTTTATTTAATGAAATATACAGATTGCACAAAGCTCCTATTTAATGAACAATATGAAAGTTATGTCGGGATCTAAGGTACACGATGCAGGGTGAACATAAATTTTGAGCTCCTTTCGGGAATCGAACCTGTCACTACCCACACTACAAGTACTAGGCAAAACAATTTGGATGTAAAGAAGCTCTATGAAAATAAAGGAACATTGAATAAAACTTGCCTGAAGTAAGAAACAATTGAATCCTGCAACTCTTCATTCTTTTGATTTAATTTTATAAAACGACATGATAAAGTCACGCAGATTATACAAATATGTTCAACTTTCTATCACGTCTTAGTTATTTTCTTCAATGTCATTCATACCGGTAAGCATCTTAAAATACAGGTCCTGAGCGACATCGCTCCCATAATCCTATCTTTCAGTTGTGCGTCAGCTTCTTTAAGCCATATGGCTCTTTTAAAAAAGTCTTGAAGAAAATGAAGACCGGGAAAGCAACTACAAGCTGAAACATGGAAGTGCTTAGGACAGAAGTTGTCCTATCACATACTATGAGATCTAGTAAAAAAAAGTTTACAGACAAGAGAAAAATGCCGAGTCAGTGGAGAGAGAGAAAGATTACTATCAATTTCATAAAGATAAGCCCCTGACTTCGCGGTGCTGCCGTGATGTCAGTCAAAACTTATATTGCATTGTCGTACCTCGGTGGAATTGTAGGAATGTTGTCTTTTCAATACTTAAGACATAAATATTTTCTTTGTACTATGTAGTGAGAAAAAAATAAAAATTAATGAAAAAGTGTGTATCTTTTGGTAGATCAATGTTTATAGGATTATATCTCAGAAAAGGGATCAAGTGAAATAATTTTCTGTGTAGAATATGTAGATGCATCCATTAACTGTAACTTGTGAAAAATTCAATTTTCATCACTTGATATTTTTTGTGTAATTAAAACAAATGTACGACACTCTGATCTCCTTTACCGTGGTCGGTAGAGAAACGTATAAAACACTGTTTGAAAATTTGGAAGTCAAGTGTTCCAAATATTTGGAACTATTAACAAAAAAGGGTTTAGTTGGTAATTTATTTTTTAAAAAAATGTTTACTTCAACATATTCTCTGCGTTAAGCGGTGAGCCATGTTGCAGCCCAATTTTTAAATTCCCCGCGCTTATATGAAGAAACAGCATACAGTAACTGGAAGTGCGGCAACGCTGTCGTGCAATGTTGTCGCGTTCAGGAAGCTTGTAGCGCGAAGTCTACTTCATAGGAATGTAATAGGAAAAATATTTATTATAACCTTTCACATCATAAAAATAATAATGCATGTACACTCATGTCCAAAATTATTGTCGCATGTCTATAAATATGTTATTGTAGGAATATAATTTGATAACGAATTCGCCTGGTATTTCTTGTAATGTTAGTATGTGTATAATCGGCAAAGACATGTAGGCTATCTGGAAAATTTCATATTAAAAGAGCAGTAAATAAGAACAATAAAACGGAAATAAAATTTTCTTATCCATTTAGCAACATTTTGTTTTACTCATGCTAATTTTCGTATTCTTTTCCTATGAAATTTATCACAAATACATATACATATAGGGTGGGTTTTGTATGATGTTTGCATATATAAAGGAGAGAAAAAGGAAGGGTAAGGTAAAATGGTGTGTAGATGTATGCAAGAGGTATCAATGTGCAGCGTTAACAGCCTTTATGTATCCAAAAGTGTATACAACGCTCAGGAAAGTGAAATAAAAATAATTACCCTTTAACCCTTAGATACACTTCCAGGGTCAAATTGACCCTGCGAGTATTTCAATTCATTTTTTCTGTGCCTTATACACCTTTTCTACACTTCTCCTTTTATGAGTTCTCATATCATTATTTGTGCTTATAATTGCTGGTATGAAATAATATTTTTGTGTAGAAATGTTTCTCTGTTACGTGATATTTAACAAACACCCCTTTTTAATACTTTGTGGGTCAGATTGACCCTTACACTTTTTGAAATCTTTCTCCTTACTATGGGAAACAAAAAGGTCATTGATAAATGAAAATTGTTTATCATTGTTGCAGCGAAGTAAAAATGGGCAATTAAATGTTTATAAAAGAAAAAGAAACGAAGAAGAAGAAGAAGAAAGAAGAAGAAGAAAATAATATCGTTTGTTACACTGATCTTCCATATTTGTTTCAGATGTACAGTTTCTTGTGGTTCACTGGTCGGATTTCATACATAAATCCATAATGAGTGCTTTGACAGAAGAAGAAATATTAGATGAGCTGCTTGTAGAAGAAAGTGAAGATGACGAATCTGAACTTGAAACTACGACAATGTCTCTTTCGGAATCTTTCACGCCAGACTCGAGAGATGAATATCATAATGGAAGTGATAGCGAAGAAGATATTCCCCTTGCCACTCGCCTTATAAACCGTATGTCATCTCAACCGGTTTCGACATTATATTTCTAAGGACGGTACTGTTTGGAACAAGTGTCTCCCTAAATATTCAAAGACTCGTCCCTATAATGTTGTAAGAAACAATCCCGGTCCTGATAGCCATGTTACTGTAACTACATCGAAAAGTGCACTTGACTATTTCTTAGCCCTAACCTTCTGGAAGAAATTCGATTTGTGCTAATTTGGAAGGTAAACGCATTGCCTGGAAAGAAGTAGATACCAACGAACCAGGCCCGTGCTGGCCCACCGGGACACCGGGACGTGTCCCGGTGCGCCCTCCAAAATATCACAGAATAAATAAAGGTACAAGTTTTTAGTAATAAATTCTTACAATTTTATTGGTAATGAACCCGTGAAAGGTGCAGTGCGCCCTTTACATTAGGCGCCCTTCCGAGACCACATCAAAGATGAACGATGTTATTTACTCTTCTGTATAGCACAGTTCTGTACAATAAATAGACACAGTTACTGTTGGCGGAGAACCCGTGAAAGCTACAGTGCGCCCTTTACATAAGGCGCCCTACGAAACATCAAATTATAGATAAGTGGTTTTAGTTATCCTATATACCAGCTTTGTTTTATAAATTGAAATACTGACTGGTAGTACAGAACCTGTGAAGAATACAAGTTGCCCTTTACATAAGATGCCCTGCGAAATATCACATTATTTTTTTTATTTTATTCTATTGTATGTCAGTTTTGTATTATAAATTCATACAGTTGCTATTGGCAGAGAACAGGTAAAGAGTATAATCTAACTAACTAACTAACTCTATAGCCTATGGAACCTGGAGGTTCAATGCCGCGTTCACAGAAGCTCTCCACTGACTTCTATCCTTAGCTAACTGCATCCAGTTTCTACTTTGTATTCCAATCTCTGCAAGATCCATCTTAATATT
This sequence comes from Thermobia domestica, assembly GCF_964235325.1. NCBI lineage: Eukaryota > Metazoa > Arthropoda > Insecta > Zygentoma > Lepismatidae > Thermobia > Thermobia domestica. Next base: position 342,245,188 of record NC_137454.1, on the reverse strand, counting down.
GTCCTCCCATCTGCGCCTAGGTTTTCCTAATGGTCGCTTTCCGATTGGTCTTCCAGTCAAGACTTCGAAAGCGTTTCTACTTTCTTCCGTTCTAGCTACATGACCTGCCCATCTAAGCCTCCTAGACTTGACGATCTTGACAATGTTGGGTAAACCGTGTAAATTATGTAGTTCCTCGTTATGAAGTTTCCGCCATTCCCCATTCCCGTTCCTCTTGGGTCCGAATATTCGTCTCAGGATCTTGTTCTCAAATACTTTCAGCTATAAAACGAAACAATGTGATACATCAAGAATAGTTCGGATAGTCAAACGTACGATGCATTTATGTAATACTACACTGACACTAGTCTCTAATTTACGATTTTTACGGCATCGAAGCTTTCACAGGCTTAATATGCATCCATATATCCGAGCATATTGATTGTTCCTGTGTGTTTTAAAGCAGTGTTCGGATAATCAGTACCTGTTGTATTTCTTAAATAAAGCTTTATTAATTTCCGTAAAATGTGGTCTTCCTGTCACCACGGCACGGCGCGTCTTCAGGTTGTGGATCGAGGAGAAGGCCTCTGGGATATAGAGGTTAGCTGTGAATATACTGAGTAAGCAGTTGTGGGCAGACAAGGGGTGATAATCCAGCTTGAGAACTTGGTGTGAGGTTAACAACCTCCTCCATTTAAAAAAAAAAGGATTTTTCAGATAAGTTCACAGAATCCTCGAATCAGAACTGATAACATGGCACGAACTCCGCAAAGTAAAATCGACGAGATTTGGAACATAAAATATAAGAAGTCTCTATAGGACAGGCGCGTTAAAATTTGTAAAAAATGAGTTTAGAAATAGAGGTTGAACTTAGTGGGATATCAGAAAGTTAGGTGAGAAGGAAATGGAGAAGTCAAGTGGGGAAATTTTACGTTCTTTTACGGGGAACAAATTAAAAATTACCAACTAGAAACAGGGCTTTCCGTTCACAAACGAATACGTAATATCAGCAATTACATAGGTTGAATTTGTTAATGATAGATTCTCTTTTAATTCTCTTAAGGGTCGGTGGTGTAATATTATTGTTTTAAATGCACATGCCCCAACAGAAAATAAGGATGGCGATTTAAAAAAGACAGTTGTTACGAAAAAATAGAACGGGTATTTGATCATCTCCTGCAATACCATATGAAAATTCTGTTAGGCGGTTTCAATGCGAAGGTAGGACAAGAGGGCATTTTCAAACCGATTATAGGGAATAAATGTTTGCATAAGGAATGTTGTGACAACGGCGTTAGACTCGTGAATTGTGCAATATCCAGAAACCTTATCGTGAAGATTACAAAATTCCAACATCGCGACATTCATAAATATATTTGGACCTCATCAGATGGAAAAACACATATTCAAAATCATCATCTTTTAGTAGACAGAAAAGAACAGTCTAGCACAACTGATGTTCGGTCGTTCAGAGGAGTTGATTGTGATAGTAAGAGAGAGACTATCGTGGAATAAAGGAAATATTCAATATCTAAAAACGAAGCGGTATTTTTTTTAAATAGAGGAGAGTCAGGTGAGAGGGGAGCCAGATTGAAGTGTCGAATAGATTCTCGGATTTAGAAGGTTCGGAGTGCACTAGTGTTCAAGATACTTGGTTGAAATTAGAGATAGCATTAAAATTTCAGCAAAAGAAATATTGCAGCACGCAGAAATTCCATGGTTCAACCAGGAATGTACTAAAGTGGCAGAGAAAAGAAAACAGAAGAAACTGCGTTGGCTATAAAATCCGAACGAAATAATTGCATAAAATTTCATTGTCATCTGGCAGAAAACTTCTAAAACTTTTAGAACAAAGAAACGCGACTTTTGAAAGTTAAAATTAATTAACTTGAAGATAATAGTGAAAACAAAAACATTCGGGATATGTATAAATGCATAAACACACTTAAGAAGGGCTATCAACTTCGTGCTTATATACTAAAGAAACCTAAAGGAACAGTTCTCATTGATACAGATAGCATCTTAAATAGATGGAAAGATTTCTTTGACGATTTGCTTAACACATAGCCAAAAACTAATGCACGTGGAGAAAGTGAAATGATGCAGCATAACCGTATATTCCAGAACTTAACCAGACAGAAATAGAAATCGCTATTTAAAAAAAATCTCCGGGTGTAGACAAAATTCTGATTGACTTAATTTTAGCTGGAGGGGAATTATTGTAGCGCAAGATACACAAACTCATTCTCATTATCTGGAACGAGGAGGAATTACTACAAGAGTGAAGAGAATCAATCATTGTTTCAGTTCAAAAGAAAAGCAACAAAACAGATTTAAAAATAAATCCTCTTAAACATTGTATTAGGAAGATTGACTCCATACGCAGATGAAATTATTGGAGATTATCAGAAGGGATTTAGGTAAAATCGATCAACTATCGACCAGACATTTACCATTCGACTAATACTTGAAAAGAAATGAGAGAATACAATATCCTGGCACATCAATTATTGACTTTAGACTCTGGTAGGAGGGAAACATTGTACAACATGCTTACAGAATTTGCAAATTTAATAGGGAATGATAGAACAATAGAAAGGAATGTAGAAATCTTAATTAACGCTTGCAGGGATATAGGCTTAAAAGTAAATGCAGAGAAAACTAAATAAATGGAAGTTTGTCGGGATCGTAATACTGCATTTTATGGATGCGTTAAAATACCAAATAATATTTTCTTTCGACAAAGTGGATACTTTCAAATATCTAGGATCATTATTAACACACCAAAACCATAATCACTAAAAATATTGATGTCAACTGAAAGCAGGGATCTCGTGCTATTATTCAGTTAAAAATCTTTTGTTGTCGCTAATTCTGTTGAGGAATTTGTAGCTCAAAATATAAAACGATAATCATGTCTTGTGCTGTATGGTTGCGAAACATGGTCACTGACTCTGAGGGAAAATCGCAGACTGAAAGTATTTGAAAACAAGATTCTTAAACCAATATTCGAACTCCAAAAGGTACGGGAATGAGGAAAGGCGAAAACTTCATAACGAGGAACAGCATAATTTTATACCGTTTACCGTTTACATGTTTTTTACCGTTTACATAATTTTATTGTTAGGGTTATCAAGTCTAGGAGGCTCAAATGGTCAGGTTATGTAGCCAGAATCGAAGAAATTAGAAACGCTTTCGAAGTTGTAACTGGAAATCCAAATAGGAAAATGAGCGTTAGGAAGACCGAGGCGCAGATGGGAGGGCAATACTAAAATGGTTCTCGCAGAGATTGAAATATAAAGTAGAAACTGGGTTCAGTTTTCTAAGGACAGAAATCAATGGATAGCTTTTGTAAACGCGGGAATGAGCCTCCTACGTCCATAGGCGTGCTATATTAAGTTGTTGATACATTTAGCTTCTTTTTATTTGAGAGAAATGTTATTACAGGAACTAAAAAGTTTTTCTGTAGTAAAGAGGATTTCGATTCGAGGTTAGCTATTTACGTTAATACTAAAACAAATTTGGTGATGATTTTGATATAAAATGGCACCCATACTTTCTTTCAAAGTCTCTCTCTCTCTCTCTATATATATATATATATATATATATATATATATATATATATATATATATATATTCCCGTTTGTATGGGCGCCCTTTTAGTAGACTTGTCCACCGCCCTCATTAGTATCCCAGCACGGCCCTGCAACGAACTGACCGTTTTCTTAGGTGTACTATTACTTGCTGGTGTTCAAAAGAGCTGGGATGTACCTGTGAGAAAACTATTTTTAGATTCCCGATCAAATCCCAGTTTTACAGCTACTATAGGTATAAACCGTTATCTGAACATTCTCCGTATGATTCGATTTGCTGACAAACGTACAAGGGCTGTGAGAAGTAAGATTGATCGCCTTGCACCCAATAGTTATGTATGGAATATATAACTGTACAAGAGTTATAATGACGAGCTTATTTCTTACCATCGATGAACAGTTAGTACCTTACAAAGGTAGGTGCGGTTTTATTCAATATATGCCGCAAAAACAAAAAAAAATATGGGATAAAAGTATTTTGGATTTGTGAGTCGAAATCTGGTTATGCGTACAAGGGCATAGTGTATACTGGTAAGGCACCTGGGGGGGGGGGGGCTACAAGCACTAATCTGTCCGCAAGTATTGTCACGGAATTAAGTGCTATTTTGAATGGACTTCCTTGTCGAAATATAACCACCGATAATTATTTTAAAGCTTACCTCTCGCTAAACAATTGTTGGATAAAAATATTACCCTAGTTGGAACGATACGTAAACACAGAAGGGAAGTTCCTCCCACTATGATTGCTGACAAGTGTCGTGCTAAACATTCGTCTATATTTGTGTTCCTCCCTGAAGTGAGCTTTGTTCCAAAGAAGAATAAAAGTGTTCTTCTTCTTTCTTCAATGCATCACGACGCTAGTATTGACCAGAAAAGCAATAAGAGAAAACCTGAAATAATTACATTTTATAATGATACAGAAGGTGGTGTTGACTTACTGGACGAGCTAGTTAGAACGAACACAGCCGAAAGACAAACAAAACGTTGACCATTGGCATTATTTTTCAACATGTTGGATGTAGCCACTGTAAATGCTTACATTGTGTACACATCTACATGTCCAGATTTGAAACCGAATCTCACGGATCGTCGCAGACTGTTTCTGAAGGAACTTGCAGAGGAAATGATGAAACCTCTTATGGAAAGACGAGCTTGTATTCCGAATTTGAGAAGAACTGTAGCAGATGCTTCGATAAGGTGTGGAATCAGCATGTGTCAAAAACAACAACGAACGACTGTTGGAGAGCCAAAGAGAAAAATATGTTCCGTTTGCCCATATTCTAAGGACAGAAAAACTTCAACATGTTGCTATCGTTGCCACAAGTATATTTGATCATCACATACCATTTACTTATGCGAAGACTATGTGTAACGTTGTATCAAAGAAAGTACAAGGAACATTTTTAAGTAACTACAAGGAACATAGTGCAAGAGTATTGAAAGAAGGAACAAATTTAGTACATATTTCTAGTTGAGATTTGGACAGCATTAGCCAGCACAATTGTCATAAAAAAATTATGTTTAAATTCAAAGCAATAAAATTCTGACTAGTATAATGTATAAAAACATCGTTATTTTTCTCAGAAAGGTAAACTAAACGTTGTTTGCATTATATTTCATGCAATATTTACTCGATTAACTTTGTACAATTTCATGTAATAATTTATAAGACATCTAGCTTCACGTGCAATTCGAACCACTTTGTACGACTGAAACTCAAACTTTAAACCCCTGATTGTGTGCGAGTTACCTTAAACCAACTAACCATTGCGACTGATTAGTGGCATGCATAAACATTAATCAATCGCAAAACCACTACACTTCACAGCACTACTACAAAAAAAACGTAAAAAATAGATGCTTCTAGTCTGTTGCCTTGTTAAATATATGCGGGTCAAAATGACCCTGGAAGTGTAAAAATGGTGATTTTTTCAGAAGTGTATCTACGGGTTAAACTAATTGTGTGTTCCTCGATAATTGTGTGGTTGAGGATTATTATACTGTATATTTATCTGACAAGATCAGTGTTCTTGGGCAACTTATCCTACGACTAGCGGAGTGTTAATCGTCATAATTTAAGAATAGTCTGTTCATTTATTCCCACCGTGGATTTCTATATTTATGACGATAACTAACGGCCTATCGGCTCACGGTATCAATATAAATTTTTCTAATTGAGTGTCGCCAGTGTGTGCACATTGTATATATAAATATATAATGTATGATCATTACTAATATAGCGACATAGAAAGATTGAGACCTAAGGTTGCCAGTGCACTTGACATTAGCGTTATTTGAAGTTATATGCAGTAGTGTCAACAAGAGTGCAGGGGTTGCCAGTGATTACGGGTCAACATTGCAACGCATTTGTCAACAAGGACAGGGGTTGCTACTAAATACATTATCAACAAGCACTGAGTGTTGGTGTCAACAAGAGTACGGGGGTTGCCAGCAAACATAATTTCAATAGTTTAGGCAACAAGGAGACAAAAGTGTAAGGCTTCCAGTGACTGGACGTCAGTTACCAGTGTGTGGTTAATAATAGTGTTCCTAATCGAAGAAAGGATTATTATTGAAAGGCTAATTTTATACTGTACCACTATCATTCAGTTAAGGAGTGGAAAGGTATATAATAACAACATGGAACAAGAACAGCAATCCCAAGAAGAGATAACCTCACATGTGGATATAATACGAGAATTGTTCAAAGATTTAGCAGTTCAAGTGCACACGCTACAGGGTGGATTTGAAAGAAGTCAATGGACACGTCACGCAAGGAACAGAACAAATGAATGAACGTATAAAGGAAGTGATAAATGAAGTGAATGAACGTGTCATGCACGGGTTTGAGCAAGTAAATGAACGCGTTGCGCAAGCAACAGAACAAATGAACGATCGTATAAAGGAAGTAAATGAACGTGTCACGCAAGGGTTTGAACAAGTGAATGGACGCGTTACACTAGTTACGGAACAAGTTAACCTTTTTCAAGAACAAGTGAATGCTGAAATTACAGTCATTAAAAATGATTTACTGGAGAAAAATAAGGAAATTCGAGAAGTTATCGCTGTAAGAGTACAACAAAGGGAGGAAGCCCAAAGGGTTCAGGAACATGAACCCTAATACAGGAGATTCAACAACGCCAGGGAGAACATCAAGAACGTATACAAGATGTAGAAGAAATTGTGAAATACGCAGAAGAGCGGAATGTTGTGCCGGAAACTCACAGTCACGGCTGCAATTTGACAATGCAAGAGCGGAGAACACGAGGGGACACCAGTCCTGTAAGTAGCGAAGTGAGTGACGAACAGCCTTTAGATCTAACGTGTGGAACGAGAACTAAGCAAAATGAATCATCCTTTGTCAAGAAAACATACGACAGAAAAGTGGTAAACTCCAGTGAACGAACGAGAAGGAAGAAGAAACGTCTCAGAAGGATTACCGAAGAAAATGAAGTACATTGAAACAAAAGTGTAGGAGATTCTGGAAATGGACAGGAACTGGGGAAATATGTCTATTTCATCAAGTGAAGAGAGTGATGCATACGACATGAGGCGCAACACGAAAAGAAGTGCTGAGGATTTATACCAAGTGAAACGTAGACAAACACTACCCATTAAACTATCAGAAATAAAGTAGTTTTCGAGGTTCGATGACCAGCCCAACGGAATATTAGTATCGTCATTCCTTAGTAGAATTGAAGAGAAAACTGACTTGGTGAATTTATCCCGACAACAGCTGCTGAGAATTATCCCGCTATTATTAGATGATCCTGCGAAAAGCTGGTTTAAGCTACAGCCGAAGCCATTTGCGTCATACGAAGAGTTTTTAGTAGCCATGAAAAATACGTTCCAATCACCGCAAGTGGTAGCGAGCCGACTTACTACGTGTCGCACTCAATATTTTGGTTATAAAGTCCATGCAACTGTGAAGCAGTTCGCAATAGAAAAATTCCATCAAATTAGAGACTTATGTCCATCCGCACCGGAAACAGATAGTGTCAGACCTTGTAGCATTACTCCCATGGAAGTATAAGGAAGCATTAGCAGTGAGGCCAGTTTATACTTTCCCTGAGTTCATCGCTACGATCGAAAGCATCGAATCGTTACGAACTATGGATATGAAGCATAAGCAAGAGAGAAGCAATGCGGCGAGCAAGAATAATCAGAAATCGTTTGTGAACCAGGTCACGAAAGGGGACAAGTGATCAAGGAGTGATAATGAGACACGTTCATCGCGAGAGCGATTCAGAAGAAGACGAAGTAACAAATCTTGACGAAGGAAGTTCAAGAGTGATGGGTCTGAAGGCGACGAAACTGAAGAAAAGAGAACAGTAGAAGACCAGGAGAAAGAAAATATCCATCAAAGAATTGTTAAATACTCAGAATCAAGGATGGAAACGACCCTTCTATCACACGGAAAACTAAATACGTGCAGCGATGAGGGTCCGAATTGTGTGCACATAGAAAAAACAAGGGCCAGCTATAATAACTTTCTTGTATGTGGCGTACACATGTACGACGATACAGAGGATAGGAGTGATGTTGAAGATGATCTCAGTGAAGGAGTGTCAATTGATGATCGGATAATTCATTTTACCTTCAAGTTACATATCAGGGTAAACAATGTAAGGTTGCTAAGTTTGTTGGACACAGGTAGTGAAGTGTCATTAATGTTAAATGCTGCGTGGAAAAGAATCTGCCATGACGTCTCACATCCTCGGCTTCTCCCAGCTAATGAAGTCACACTCGTAGACTTCTCTGGCCATACCAAGAGGCTGAAAGGTCAGATCGAAATTCTAGTGATAATAGCTGAGAAACCAGTGAATGTTCGAGTGTTCGTGGTAAACCAACTAAGCGTCGACGTCATCCTGGGTCTGGATGCCCTCCAACAGATGGGTACGATAATTGACTTCACAACCGAATCGGTCCATATAACTTCAAATGAAAAAAGAGCAGTCTTAAAGATGTTACCAGCGGTACCTGACGAAGATGAAGAAGAGGGTGTAGGAAGATTGTGTCGGATACAGTTCTTGAAGGCGGATAATTATTTACCAATCCAATGTGAGGGTCCGTCCTCGGATGAAATGCAGCAAACAATAGAAAAGTCAGACGCGTTAAAAACGGAACAGAAAGACAAACTTGGTCAGTTGTTGCTGGAATTTCGAGATGTACTTAAGGAACACCCAATGAGATGCAACAAGTTCACTCACAAAATGGAATTGACCACTGATCGATCCATCATCCGGCCCCAATATCCTACTCCTCTGAAATATCGACCACAACTTCGAGAAGAGATACAAAAGCTTTACTCTGCAGGAATAATCGAACCTAGCAATTCGATTCATTCCAATCCAATGTTAGCAGTCCCAAAGAAAGTTACAAATAGAGTCCGAATGTGCTTGGATATGCGAGAAATGAATCGGCATGTTTATCTTAGGCAAAATAAGGAAGAACCCATACAAGATATCTTTAGCAAGTTATGTTATAGGAAATATCAGTCCCAAATGGATTTGGTGCAGAGTTACCATGGTATTCCTTTGGATGTCGAATCCAGACCATATACTTATTTTTCATTTGAGGGCCAACAATGACAATTCAGTCGTGCCATATGGATATATTAATGGGTCAGCAGCCTTAGCAAGTCCCTTACAGAGGGTAATACCTTTCAACAAATTGGGTGAGAATTTAATCAAATATATGGATGATATTTATCCAGGTCACGATACGTTTGTAGAGCACCTCCAAGGATTTCGAGAAATCTTCACTTATCTGAGAGAAGCCAACCTAAATATCAGCCTAAACAAATCAAGCTTCTGCACAAAAAAAGGAAATTCCTTGGGTATACCATTTTGGCAGAAGGAGTAGAGAAAGACGCAGACGCCATCGAACCAATCATGAAATACCCCAGACCAACTAATATCAAGTCGATACAGAGGTTTTTGGGTTTCATACAGTACGAGCATAAACTCATAAAGAATTTAGCTGAAACAGCTGCACCATTGTATGTACTCCTGAAAAAAAGAAATGGATATGGACTGAAGACTGTGAGAATGCTTTCCAAAGTTTGAAGCAAGAAATCTGTAAAGAAGTGAAACTTGCAATGCCTGACCTCAACAAAGAATTTGTACTACGCACGGATGCTTCTCACATTTCGATCGCAGCATCCCTAGAACAAGAACAAAATTGAAGAACTATGGTAATCCAATATGCGAGCCGAACACTAAAGCCTGTGGAGAAGAACTATAGTTCATCTGAGATAGAGTATCTAGCCATACTGTTTAGAATAAGGAAATGGGTCAAAATACTAACTGGGCGTAGGTTGAAAATACTATGTGATAACCAGGCTTTAGGGTTTCTAAAAGCTGCTATACGATGGAACTCAAGACTCTTACGTTGGTCAGTGAAACTACAGCAGTTCCAGTACGAAGTTGTGCACATCCCAGGCAAGCAGAATATCGGGCTGGATGCCTTATCGAGAGTGAGTCCAAATGAAGGTGAAATGCAGTACCAGGTACACACCATTGGAGCATTCCATAAGGAAGCGGAACAGATAAGTGAAGAGGAGGTCAAAATAGCTCAGGACAACGATGAAAAGATGAGGTGGCTAAAAAAGCGAATCCAAAATGACGCCATAGATAGGTTAGATGATGATCACACCAAGGTGCATTACAGAGTCGATGAAGGAATAGTATACGTCCGTGATTTTCATTTCCCTCACAAATGGAAGATTCTTGTACCCAGCCGTCTGGTGCCGAAGATCTTGAAGACATCACGAAGATCCAGGACACTGGGGTACGGAAAGGACTGCAGCAAAAATTATCGAAATATTCAATTGGAAACGTCTAAAAAGTGACGTACAGCAACACATACGCAATTGCCGAAGGTACATAGAAGGAAGCCAGAATATCATCCCTTGGCAAAGATTATTTAATACTGATACCCTCAGCGTATCAGACAACTACTATGTGTAGACTTTGTAGGACCATGACAAACTTCGTACAACGGCTATAAATACGTCTTGACGGTTACAGAAGCATTCACCGGCTACCGTAGTCACGTACCCACATCGCAAAGCCAACACTACAGCAGTGCTATGAAGTCTAGAAAAGTACATGGAGCACTTAGATAAACCCGAAAGTATAGTTTGTGACAATGCCCCAGTTTTAGGAGCCAAAGATTTGTGGATAAAATGAAAGACCTTAATATCAAGATCCATTATACCACCAGGTACCATCCGTGCAGCAATTACGGAGAACGATAGAACCTAGATCAGGTGAGGCTGATAAGGACTCTTTGTAGTGACAACCATCAACGATGGTAGAAAAATTTACAGCAATGTGTTTGGTTCATGATCCATAGTGTCTCCAATTCTATGGGTACGTCACCTGCAGCACTCGCGCAAAATGTTGAGGATGCCGCAACGGCTCGAAGACATTTCAAAACTACGGAAGATTCCGACTGCATAGAAGAATGGATCAACTTTTGGAAGAACAAACTCCTCATAGCCAGTCAAAGGAAAGGGAACAAGCTCAACCGTGAAAACGACCGCCACAACTGATCACAGGAAGCTAGGAAGAAAATACAACGGAACGACTTAGTCTTCATGAAACAACACCTGTTAAGCTGTCTCCCTGATTCGAAGATACGGAAATTTTTTGATATATACAAAGGCCCATATGTATGCAGAGAGGTGTTGAACGAGAAGGTATTATTGTTAGAGGATCCCGAAGATGGGAAAACATTACCTTTAGAATCGATGAACAACTGTCGATTATGGGAACCGACAGCGGAAGTTAAACAGAATGGCTGGAAAAAGCATTGACAAACCATCAGCAAATAGGACAGTAAAATGTACAAAGCTAATAGTATTATGTGTCTTGTCAAAACCTTGTAAATAGTACTTTAGTATAATGTGTTGTGTAAAAGTTTTATAGTGAAATCCTGTAAATACTGCGTTCTAGAGGGTCCTTGACAAAAGATTTTTAATCATTCCTAGTTCGGACGCCATTTGTCGCCATCCGACAACTCACACTACTATATATTTAACTAAAGACCCATATAAAATTATCGTTCTTGTGACATTTGGATAAAAATACTTCTCTTGGCAACACTAGATAGCTACTCAGAAATTGTTACATTGATAGGAAGTTACAGAGAGCGTTGGCGGAAAAGCGAGGGTAGATGAAAAGAGAATAATGACTGATCACATCAATATTGAGACTGCGTAATTATAATCTTATTTAGTGTGGTAATGGACACGAACTCTTTGTGAATGTGTGATTCATGTGAATGTGCAGGTTTTGTATATTTGCATATATAAAGGAGAGAAAAAGGAAAGGTAAGATGGTGTGTAGATGGATGCAAGAGGTATCAGTGAGCAGCGTTAACAGCCTTTATGTATCCAAAAGTGTATACAACGCTCAGGAAAGTGAAATAAAAATAATTACCCTTTAAACTAATTGTGTGTTCCTTGATAATTGTGTGGTTGAGGATTATTATACCGTATATTTATCTGACAAGATCAGTGTTCTTGGGCAACTTATCCTACGACTAGCGGGGTGTTAATCGTCATAATTTAAGAATAGTCCGTTCCTTTATTCCCACCGTGGATTTCTATATTTATGACGATAACTAACGGCCTATCGGCTCACGGTATCAATATAAATAGTTCTAATTCGCCAGTCTTTGCACATTGTGTATATAAATATATAATGTGTGATCACTACTAATATAGCGACAATAGTATCAGTATTAAAAGTACCCTGCAAAATCATTATCAAATTATATTCTTACAAGAAGACAGTTATAGATATGCGACAATAATTTTGGACATGAGTGTACAAATGTAATCGAAATAAAACGTTGAAGTAACACATCCAAAAACTCATCTCTTAATTTATTTACTTCATTCACTTTCGTCATGGCTTTGTTGACTCATCGATGCTCCTTCTATCTTCCTGAATACTTATTAACAATGGCTCCATTTCTAACTCAAGATCTATCAGTATACACACTTTCCAGCTTACAAACATGTTAAAGTTTAAAAAGAAATGTACTGCGATATCCTGCCTTGGCAATCATGTGTTCATCCAAGTTCTGCGATCAATTTCCCTGCCGAGTGTAACACAGAATGGGGCCTTTGTTTTCTTTCAACGAAAGTAAACAATTCAATGAGTATGTGACGAGGGCTGTATTTGCGTCTAATCACGTCGCACTGATTAAGTCTTCAGCATTTCTCTTCGGTTCGTAGGCGTCAAAAACTTACACACGCACTCACGTCATATGGGTTCATTGCAAATGAAACGGACGAATGGGCATATATATTTTCCTGAGTATATCTTGTGCTTTTTGATTGAAAAGAAAATATGGATATTCCTTTCGAGCGGCGGTATTACAAAGAGAAGAGACAAAATGTTTAGCGATAATGAAATTGCAGAACTGATGAATGACTCCGACTCAGACGGTTATGAGTTAGTAATTAATAGTCATGACATTGATTACTCTCAGTGGCGTATCCGGGAGTGAACAAGATAGTAACTCTGTTTCAAGTAAACCTGAGGCTGCGCCGGGAAAGAGAAAAACGCGTCATTCCTATTCAAAGGCAGATTCTGATGTAGCTTGGAGCGATAAAATTCAAGTAAGTGCAAAACCCCTGTTTAGTGGTGTCCCGGGAATTGATCAAAATGCTGGGCTATCTACAGAGTATTCCGCATATAAAGTGTTTCAGCTGTTTTTACCGATGAAGTTTTATAGTAAAAAGAAAAGTTGAGTTGATTTTGTGTTTAACGTCCTGTTAGGCTATATGAGACATGGACCTATTGATTAACGTGCGTGGAATCCAAACTATGTTAGCTCCCGCCAGGAATAGTAGTGAATCAATACGCAAAACAGCAGATTGAGAAAAAGAAAAATTACTAAACAAAAATCTTTGTTTTCTAAACGAAAGAGTGTTACTTCAATTGAAAACAAGGAACTTTTTACACTAATTATTCACATATGCCTTGTACTGAAGCCAGCTTTACGCGATTTTTACAAATCAACTACGCAAGAGCTATTAGTATGTCTGTCAAGTGGTGGAAGAAGCTGTTTTTCTGCTGTTTGACTTATCACACATGTCAATGTTCACATACTGTACAGGAACAAAGCTGGAAAACATATCGCACTTCGAACTTTTTATGCGAATGTAGCAGATAAACTGCTGCAGTCAGCAGGCATTGAAGTACAGGGACCTTCACCAGGTAGAATTCGGGTAGCAAGGGGCCATTAGAGAGTTTCCCCCAATATATGTAAATTCTAACATAGTAGAACAAAGGAGATGCAAAGTGCGTAGCATCCGCACGGTGAAAGGAAGTTTTTAATAAATATTAGTTTTTATTGCAGGGATGCAAATAACCACTCGCCCGGGGCGTGTGGTTCATCGGTGTGGGCGAGTATTTAATAACATACGAAAGTTAAGTAAATTATTGTTATTATATGATGGGTGCTAGTAACTTTTTTCTTGGGCGAGTAAACTCTTGTTGCTTATTTGCATCCCTGGTTTATTGTCTGATATATAAAGTTGGACTTTGTGTGGAAAAGTGCTTCGAAATGTACAACACTAAAGAGAAGTACTGGGACTCTCAGATCTGAAAACAGATTTTCTGTGAAGTGTAAACTCAATATTGCATATCAACTAAGGTTGTATCATATAATAAACTTTGTGCGTTTATTTGTTTCTGTGCACGTGTATTTTGTACTGCGTGCAATAAATAAAAAACTGACAAAAAACAACATATTTTCGAGGACCATCACATGCAAATCCAAACAAGGTAAGAGTTCGCTTTTCTAATTTTGAACATTTGGCACATTTACTGTATATCCTGTTAATTTCTTAGAAATTGGTTTAAAATCTGTGGAGACATTACATTTTAAAAATATCTCTAAAATGTGCCGGACACTGTGCATAACAAGTATAAATACCCGTCCGGCTGAGAGTGTATAGCGCCAGGAAAATGTGGCAACGTAGCACTCCGTATAAACTGCGATAGGAAAGGCGCAAAGCAGGGAAAATCATAATGTCATATTTGTGATTATTTATCTTTTAAAACAAGTCGAAACAGTTTGGTTGAAAAAGCTACTTTAAGATCTTTCTAAAAGTTTTTTTTTTTTTTAGATTGTTAATACACCTCAGCAATTCAGAGATAATGATATCTCACTTTTTACTCAATAACAAGAAAATTACTACGTGTTGAGTAATGAAATTTTCAGAACTTACAGGTAATATATGCATCTACAAATAATGTACAGGAAATTATTTCATGTTACGAAGGTCACTACGAAAGTTTTGAGATACGCATTGTTGTGGCACAGTATTTGAATCCCAAGAATTGGGTTTGGTAGTGGTATCCAGAGGGAAGAAGCGAAGCAAGTTTCAACTCGCCTCGCTTATCGGCGTGGCCGTATCGCCTTCACTTGTTTGTTGATGTGAGCAGTATTCGGCTGTCTAGAATGGAGCTCGAAGGGGAAAATTTTGGGGCAATGATCTTTTACGATTTCAAAAGTGGTTTGAACGAGACACAAAGCCTTGCTTCTTCCCGTTCTACAATTTTTCGGTGGTTTGGTGAATTCAGAAGAGGCAGGACATCGCTTAAAGATGAAGAGAGAGCTGGACGTCCGGCAACAGCTGTGTCAGATGAAAACATTGCCGCTGTGGAACAAATGATTCGAGAAAATCCTCGAATAACTTTCAAGGACATTGAATCTACAGTGAACATTGGATCGCCAGCAGTAACAAAAATTCTTCATGATAATTTTCGGCTCAGGAAGGTTTCATCTCGTTGGGTGCCTCACACTTCGACTGAACAGCAGAAGCGCATGCGTGTGAAATGCTGTGAAGAAATGCTTGCAAGATTTAATGGAGGCAATTTTCGACGCGTCTCTGACATTGATATTGGTGATGAGACTTGGATCTATCAATTTGACCCTGAAAATAAACTCCAATTTACAGTTTGGATCTTTCCAGACGAAAATCCACCTACGAAAGTGAAGCGACGGCGAAGTGCGGGGAAGAAGATGGTCGCAACTTTCTTCTCCAAATCGGACCATGTTGCAACTGTTCCACTTGAAGAACAAAGCACTGTTACTGCTTAGTGATACACCACTGTTTGCTTAACAAAAGTGTTTCAGAAGCTTCTGGAACAGCGTCCAAGAAATGGATTGCGTGGGATCCTGCTTAATCATGACAACGCGTCCGCACACACGGCAGACATCACAATTCAGTTTTCAGAATCTACGGAGGTCAAACTTATGACTCATCTGCCGTGTAGCCCTGACCTGGCCCCGCGTGATTTTTTTCTTTTCTCCAGGATCAAAGATCACATGCGTGTGAAGAGATTTTGCAGCCCTGAAGAAGCTGTAGTGACTTACGAGAATAAACTTTCAACACTTGAAGAAAAAGATTGGCAACACTGCTTCCAAAAGTGGTTTTCCAGGATGCAAAAGTGTATGCAGTGTAATGGTGAATACTTTGAGAAAGTGTAAGTGTTAAATTGATTTTAAGTATGTAAGTTATTTCACATCTCAAAACTTTCGTAGTGACCCTCATATCTCCTTTCCGAGATATAGTCCTATAAAAATTGATTTACCAAAAAAGTACGAAAAATACGCACTTTTTCATTAATTTTTATTTTTTCTCACTACACAGTACAAAGAAACTTTGTATGTCTTAAGTATTGAAAAGACAACATTCCAACAATTCCAACGAGGTACGACAATGCAGTATAAGTTTTGACTGGACGTCACGGCAGCACCGCGAAGTCAGAGACCTATCTTTATGAAATGAATAGTAGTATCTATTCACCAAGACAAGGAAGATGTACAAAATTGTGAAAATTACCAAGGAATCAAGCTGATGTCACATACAATAAACATGTGGGAGAGTGAAGATTTAGAAAGGAAATGAATAGAAAAACAGCAGTTGAATCCATGCCAGGGATGAGTACAATTGATACACTCACTGGAGTCGTTAGCTTTTAAATATTAAGGGGGGACACATGATATATCTCATATGTGCAAGTTATTTTCTAACTACATACTATGAGTTGGTTTGGTTTAATTTTATGGAAAAAAAATTAATGATTTACAGTCACTCAGGTAGAGCAAAAACAAAAGTAAAATACTGGCCAGCTGGTAACATTATACATGACACAGAAAATTATTGGGCAGGACATGTCCCTGCCACGCTAACGACGCCCGTGGAAGCAATTTTATTAAGGCAAACAATGGAAAAGAATCAGGGAAAGCAATAAGGATGTAGTCTTCACTGAATTGGCAAAGGCGTAGAACAGAGTACCAAGTCAGGAAGTTCTGAGATGTATGAAAGGAAAATGGAACTCCAGAAAAGTACATGAAGATTGTTCAAGATACGTATGGAAGAACTAGTACGGTATCCCGGTAAGAAGCAGTGTAGAAATAACGTTTTATTGCATTTAGAGTTGGACTGCACTAGGGTTCGGAAGTGAAATCGCCATCTGGTAATACTAGTACTAATAATAACAACAATGAAGATTTAGCAATGCAAGATTAAAATGAAATAGGCCTACATAAAATAAATGAAACAGTAATACTAAAATGTTAACAGAAGAGGTCACAATTTCCAGCAATTACATGCATCAAATATGGTCTTCCATGTCTGGTACACGCAACGCTAGGAAAGGAAACAAAAGAGAAAAATACGAAATTATCTGAAGACCAACATGCTTGAAATATATGAAAAATGCATAACACTACATTACTATCCATGAACCCCCAAAATGAATGTGTTCTACTCCTTCCTTCTTATCAATCGTTAACCATCATCATATTTTAAATATGTTATTAAAACTAATTCATGCTCCACTTTTAAAATTCAAAGCTTATCTGCAACAGTGAATTGTAGAAGCAAACCAAGTATATAAACCTTTTCATAAATATTAGTGTAAATGTCATCAAAGCATTTAATTTAGAATGGATATTTGTGACGTAAATCTCAATGCATGAATCTCAATGAATGCCAACTAAATACAACTAATACATACAAATGAAGCTATTTTTACTAAATTTTGCGAGGACATTCAAATTATGAAGTATAGTTGGAAGAAAATACTTTCGAGGAGTAAAACTGAATGTCAGTATCACTAATACTGTTTTTGGAGTTCCATAGTTATAAGTTAGAACGATCACAAGAAAAAAAATAAGTGCAATGTAGAGAGGTAAGGGAAGACAACCAAGAGATAATTTGATAGTGTTAAAAACCATAGAAAAAATTGTATAAAACTTTGATATGGGTAAAAGGAGTTCACATATAGAAATTTGTGTGGTCAAATTGCTGCGCAATATTCGTGGAGTAATAGGTAGTAAGTTAATTTCTCAACTTTTGACCCGGGTTCAGACCTTCGTTTTTCACTTTTTAAAAAGATTGTATTGTTGCGCTTCTTCATTTATGTAAGAGTGAGATGAGTAATGTTGCCAGAGTGAGATGAGTAATGTTGCCTAAACGGGCAGCAGTTTATAGTGTAGGTGTCACAAAACGACAACCTCTGATACACTGAAACTACGTTCTTTTTAGATGTAATGGGTCAACAGAAACATGACTCATGATCCATTCACCCACCAGGCACCGTAACCAATGACACTCTGGACCACTACGCTATTAAGATTTTTGACACACTGACCAAAGATTGCATGCGTGGGTCATGGGTGGGGTGGGTTGCATTATTTCGTGGGTTAGTGTTGGTCAGTCATGATACGTCGTAACTAGCTGTGAGTCAACGAAATCTGATAGACAAACCACTAAACAACGCTCAAATTTTTACTTTGCCCACGGCCACTGACCCACTCCATCTTTGGTTCTTTGGGTGATGTAGTCACAGCAAATGTAGCTACATTATGAAGCGAACCAGACTAAATTTGATTTTGTGTGCAAAAGTAGCGACTGAATACATCGTGTTATGAGAATTTAAACCCGTTCAAAGTATCATTCACGCTTGTGACACATTATAAACGAAAATATTATCAATAGTTTTGTTAACGATAGGACACACAAATGTATAACACAGTTTTGAGGAACAAGTACTAGCTCAACTTACTCTCACACAAGGAAAGCAACCTAACAAAAAAAAAAAAGGCCACAACAGAGGCTTGAATCTTTAAAACCTCAACTTGCGACCCATCACTCCACAGAAACCGCGGTGCAATTTATTTCGTTTTCGCAATACTTCTCATTAAGAAAGAGGATCTTATCGTGTTATACCTCTGAACTAGTATTTACTGGAACATGCCGTATTTACGCGATTCTAAGACGCACTTTTTTTGTCGATGTTTTGTCTCCAAAAAACGGTGCGTCTTAGATTTGAGTTATGAAAATTTAGAATAGATTAAATGGGGTTTTGAAAAAACTTCAGAATTATGTTAGTCATGTGTATTTTGTGTGTACGAACATACTAGTATAATATTATACTGATAATATATTGCTATAAAACAGACGCAACTATTTTACCGTAATTACGTTAGGTAAAAAGAGTACCAGCAGATACATGAATATACTGTGAATTCCAGCAGTAAGTTCAATGTTTACTTTCCCATAACATTGTTTGTTTTACCATGTTTATTGATTTTTTTTTTTCATTTAAAATCTATGCAGTGCAAGTTTTTTTCATTTTCGCCAAGGGTGTGTCTTACATTCGAGATTTTTAAAAAATTTTTTCTTCAAAAATTGGTGATGTCTGTTACATTAGAGGGCGTCTTAGGTTCGAGTAAATAGGTAATTCCTCTCATAAACTTGACTATGTAAGTTCAAGGCCAACATATTAAAAAAGAAAAGGATTTGACATATATACATGCATATGTTCATTATCCAAAGAAAAAAGTTTAGAATCTTCTCTCCGTTTTCACTTAAAATTACAAAACTTTACAAGGAATTACATAAGAAATAATGTTTTGGAGTTCTTGTAAGATGTTTTGTAGTGTAAAGTTGTGGAGAATGTTATGTTTAATGCGAGAGTTCGTACTATTTGCAAGAGGCGTAAGCTTTCGCGGAAAGATTCGATGTTTGAGAGGTATAGGAGTCCTATAGCCTGATAAATGATATTTCTAAGTGATAATTCTATGGGCTTTTCCGTTGGGTTTGGCTGAATTATATAAGAATAATTAACAGCCCCAAAACGAGTATAACCTAACCGTAAATAACCTACGCCAGAGGTCACAAACTACCTGTGTTAGTCTGGAGGAAATCCATCGAAACTAAAAATTTCAGTATGTCTAATGTTTCTCGGTGGCTTTTACCTAATTTGAGGGTGCTGAATCTGAATCTGCCGGGTGTACAAATGTACATCTTAATCGTTTCGAGTAATTCAAGATGGCGGCCAGGATGGCGGCTGTAAAATTGATAGGAATATTTTTGTATATTTTATCAAGATGAGTATCAAATTATGTGTTTTTTGGGATGTAGATTCCAATAATAATGTCAAAAATGTTATGAAATTGATACAAATCGAGGTATTCAATATGGCACCCAATATGGCGGGCGTAAAATTGACAAGAATATTTTTGGAGTATTGTATCGACATGGGTATCGAATTATATGTTTTTGGGGTTGCAGATTTCAATAGTTACTTCAGAAACCTTATGAAATTGATATAAATCAATATATTCAATTGGAGTATTCAGATTCGCGACCCTCGAGCTAGGTTCATACTTAGAACAATATTTGATACACTGAAATTTTGGACTGGGTGTTGATGCTTTCTCCGTCACCGCAACTCATCTTGTTTGCGCTCCAGAACATTTTTTCCCACATTTTGGGCTTCTCTATATTTATTTACAAAACCATTCATTTCTGT
Source organism: Thermobia domestica (assembly GCF_964235325.1). Classification (NCBI taxonomy): domain Eukaryota; kingdom Metazoa; phylum Arthropoda; class Insecta; order Zygentoma; family Lepismatidae; genus Thermobia; species Thermobia domestica. The sequence continues at coordinate 342,224,760 of NC_137454.1, read as the reverse complement.
GTGGAAAAAAACAAGCTTAGGTTTGAAGATTTTCTTATATTTTTTTCCTGGACGTTTTCTTAGTCTCCTTTAGACGCCCGAGCATAATCATGGGACGTTAAACTAAAACAAGCCAAACCAAAAATCAACACAATGTGTATTACTAACTGCAAGTCCTTGAATACTTGCGTATAGCTATATGGTATGGATAAAACAAGTGAAATGTAACTAGGATGTATTTAGAACTTTTAATTAAGCATGGTTTTGTGTATATCAGATCTAAAGCTTAGGGAAACAACTAGTGTTACTCAAAAGTTATAAGTTACATTAAATTTCAGTTACAATTTGCATTTGCATGTATTACTGGAACGAAAACTTTGACATTAACATTATAAATAGCCCAAAGACTATGAAAAACGTCGTCTTTTGAAACCATTCTTGCACCATAAAGCAAATTACGAGTTATTAAAATATTTTGCAGCTTAGTTATGTTGTTTGCACTATATTTAGAATAATATTCAGCAATTTATTTAATTTGGCAACAATGCTTAAAATAATGGAACTGCAACTTGTAATTAAAACAACCAAACACTATTGTTGTAATGTTATAGAAGTAAATTAAAACAATAATCATTATAAAAACAACACAGATGCGTTATTTTAAGCAATAAAACAATCACTATCCATATGTTTGGTATCTCTGAAACGGTTTGAAATAAAAATTCTTGTAAATGACATTATGATCACTTAACTCTTTTGGAAGCATCTACATGATGAGACGTGATATATCAGTACGTTTTCGAAGTAAAGTCTTTAGAAAAAGTTAAATTTTTCATTTCTTGTAATTTTGTTCCTTCCTTCATTCAAAATACATGATCATAGTATTTGACGCTAAGATACAAATGATGCGCATTGCACCGTCTATGCTATTTGAGTTATTAGAGATCTCCAAAATGTTGATGTTAGTGATACTGTATTGTCCTTTATTACACTCAATAATGTATGTGGTATTATCGTTTTATTTAATATCTAAATTAGAAATAGGTAATAACTTACATAGTGCAATTTGAGAAAATACAACTTTATTTTCCGTTGGTAACACTGCTTGTTTATATATAGGCGCGGATCCAAGAGAAGTGCTATAAGGGCTATATCCCCCCTTAACGCTCAGGTATACACTCAATAAAATGAGCTTCAATCCTGCTTTACACTGGATAAAGAGGCAAAGTATGGTTTAGCCCCTCCCTTGATCATATCCTGAATCCGCACCTGTATATATAATATAGGCCTGATATATATATATATATATATATATATATATATATATATGTGTGTGTGTGTGTGTGTGTGTGTGTGTGTGTATACAGGATGGCCCTTTTAATCTTTCCACGAAAATATCTCAGAAAGGTTGAACATAATTGAACTGAACAAAAACTCAAATAAGAAATACTGTGAAGCAAATCGAATGGGTTGTCGGGGTGTCCCCAAGGGTAGCCCTTCATGGGGGCTCAGGGCCCAACTTCAAAATTGTCAATGGAAAAAACATAGGTCAAGTGATATCTCGTTCGAAAGATCCTTAAAAACTAAAAAGTGTTGTGGTAAAAGAGTTTTCATATCGGTTACCGTATTCAAAATGGGCGCCAAGACACGGTGCCTGTATTAGATAAAACGTCCAGTACCACTAATATGAAAACGGTAGGAGATAAATGAACAGGATAAAACTCGTATAGGAAATCGCAGAAGGTATTTATTATTCCACGCCTCGAGAATAATCCAACTGAGAAAAAGATTATTAAAGTATGAGTGAGATAATGCTAAAGAGGAAATCTAATTCTTAAAAAATTATCTTTCCGATCTCCCTTCGTAAGTAGATGAAGCGGAAATTAATGGTAAAATCTCAAATGAGAACCCCACTTTTACTTGCGATAGGTATGGTTTGTCTGAAACACTTGGGTGTACAAGTGACTGGTACCGTAATGCAGTAATGAACCAATATTGTGCAAACGACTTTTGAGCAAAACCAACATTTGTACTCGTTGTTCTAAAATTGCATTGTTCGACAAATTGGTTTAGCATTTCAGTTGATTCATTTTTGCACAAATCATTGCCTGCAATCAAAATGGAAAGTAATATTTAACAAGAATTTTACCTACTTTTTTCTATTACAGACACCTATCTCTTATAAAAAAACATTTCAGATAATTTTGTTGTGTAAATACAATTTGCAAAAACAGGTTCTCATTTGCAATTTCACCGTTTCTTCCCGTCCCGCTTCACCCACTTACGGAGGACGTTGGAACGATGATTTTCTAGGAAATAATTTCCTCCTTTGCATTATGGCACTTTCACTCTAAGCATCTTCTCCTCTGTTGCAACATTTTCGAGTCCTGGAATGATAAATACAGTCTGTGATTTTCTATAGGAGTTTTATTCTGTTCATCCGTTATTATCTTCAACCGTTTTCATATTAGTGCTACTGGACGTTCATCTGATGCAGGTAACATATCTTGCGGGCTATTTTGAATACGGTGACCGATATGAAAAATCTTTTGCCCCATCGCCTTTTAGTTTTTAAAGATCTATCGAACGAGGTGTCACTCGACACATGTTTCCATTTAAGATTTTAAAGTTGGGCCCCGGGCCCCCTTGAAGATCGGCCCTGAGGGGCACCATGACATCGCCATTCGATCTGCCCCATGGTATTTTTTATTTTAGTCTTTGTTCAGTTCATTTATGTTCAACCGTTTTGGATATATTTCCGTGGAAATATTAAAATGGGCCACCCTATATATATATATATATATATATATATATATATATATATATATATATATATATATATATATAGAAAGAGAGAGAGAGAGAAAAGATTATATACAACAGCAGTGGATTTTGTTTCGGGAGAGGCTTGAGGAACGGGTAACAAACATTTGTGTTGTACGTGCAATGCGAAAAAAATGATTACAAATTTATTTCGGGAGGGGCTTGAGCCCGATACCCACCCCCTAAAGATGACACTGTACATTAGTCAACTGTTTCCATATTATCTCATACACCAACGAAACAAATTTTGAGTAAAGACAAAATAACTATCAATATTCGAGACTGACCATGGTCTCGTCTCGGTCTCGGTACCATCCCTATTGTTAATGGATAGAATGGTGCACACCAGAGAAGGCCATTTTCCACTGGGCTCGAGCTCACTTCTCAACTGAGTTCGCACTAACTCGGACTCTCGCTCATCTCTCTGGACTGGGCTCGCACTCGCCAGTCTCAACTGAACTCGCGATCACTAGCGCTCGAGATCACTTCTCCCAACCAAAGGTGGCCATTTTCCACTGGGCTCGCTCGGGCTCGCGCTCACCTGTCTCAGCTGGGCTCGCGCTCACTCGCGCTCGCGCTCACTTCTCTCAACTGAGCTCGCACTCACTCGGGCTCGCGCTCATCTCTCTGGACTGGGCTCGCACTCACTCGCGCTCGCGCTCACCAGTCTCAACTGGACTCGCGATCTAGCGCTCGCGATCACTTCTCCCAACTGGGCTCGCGCTCACTCGCGCTCGCGCTCATCTCTCTCGACTGAGCTCGCACTCACTCGGGCTCGCGCTCATGTCTCTCGACTGGGCTCGCACTCACTCGCGCTCGCGATCACTTCTCCCAACTGGGCTCGCACTCACTCGGGCTCGCGCTCACTTCTCTCCAATAGGATTGCGCTTACCCGGGCTCACGCTCACCTGCCTCAATTGGGCTCGCGGGTATATGATGGGTATAAAGAGATATTAAAATCTAGACTTTGACTAGCAGTAGGCCTAATTCAGTAGAAAATACAGCTATTAATGCTATATATCAGTTGTCAGATATAAAAATAAAATAATAAAGATGTTGCAGGATTTAATGTATTAAACGTGGGCGGACTTTGAGGAACTTGAAATAAAATGCTCCAGATATTTAAATCTGGGCTTTGACTACTAGTAGGCCTAGTTCGTCAATAGAAAATAAGCTATATTACTAACGTCATATAGGAGTTATCAGACATCAGAATAAAATATTAACAGTGTTGCAGACTTCAAGTCTTAAGGCTGTCATCACACTTGCAGACCAATACTCATTAAATGAATTTCTTTCTTATTTACTAAGATCAAAACAACTTATGAACAAAAAAAAAGAGCTTAGTGATAGTAAATACGAAAGAAACTTGTTTGAGTGTTTGTCTGCAAGCACGACGGCAGCATTAAGAAGCAAAGCCTATCTGAGTATGATGATTTCGTAAAATTTAAAAAAAAAAAATCACCAGTCCTGTTAGGAAGAAAATTCTATTACGTAAGTACTCATGCCTTATCATGAAATTATTTTAATTCAGTTAATGAATTGTCAGGCTTATAAGAAAAATTTGGTTCGAAAATTTCCAGGGCCAAAATTAGACTTACTGTCGCCCATGCTTCACACATTAAACTTGCAACATCCTTATTTTATTCTGATATCTGATAGCTGCTATACGACATTAGTAGCTCTACTTTCTACCGAGTTATTTGGCCTATTTGTAATTGTAGTCAAAAGCTAGATTTTAATATCCAGGGCATTTTATTACAAGTTCCTCAAGGTCTGCCCACGTTTAATACAACGCAACTCCGCAACGTCCTTATTATTTTTTTTATACCTGATAGATAAGTCATATAAGATAGTAGCTCCATTTTCTGCTTAGGAAGTAACTAACACCTGAATTTCAATATTCGGTGAATTTTATTAAAAGTCCTTCAAGGAAGCTTATGTTTGCTATCGGTGAGCTTTTGTCCATCACTGTAATATGAGACTGTCGGTGAGCTTATGTCCAACACCTACATTACGCATAGCTATATCTCTTGTTTTTAACTAACACAAAGATTCTTAGGTTTTAATTTTTTATTTATTTATATTTTTGTGAGAAGACAGCTTTAGAAGTAAAATTAGAAGTAGAAATTTAGGGAGACATTACAGGTATTCAACATTCGTGAAATTACAGAACTTATAATAACAAGAGCTAAACGTTTCCCGAAAATCTGCTAAACGTTTGATAAAGGAAGTAATAGGATCTGATATCAGTGACTCTTAAGTGTTTGTTAAAACCATTTTATAATAAAACAGCTACCTCTGCGGAAGCTAAAAGCAAATCAAAAGGTAAAAGGTAACTTTCACTGATCCCTTTATTTCGGTTTGAATGTAACACAACGAAATGATAGTACTTCAGAGGGTATTGCAATGTCAATGGTCTCATAGGCTCCAGTAATGCTTGCAGGAGTTCCGGCCTATCCTACAGGGATGTGCTAATCAATGCACTAAAAATTAGAGATTTTTGAGAAATGTTGGTAGTGTATACCTCCAGAGCAATAACTTTTATATATAGAGGAAAGGAAAAGTAGAAAAATATTTTCTAAATTTTTTAAAATGTAATTTTAATCGGAGGGGGCTTGTAAGAGAAGTAACACCGATAAAAATTAAAAGACTTTTTGTTGCTTCAAACTAAAAGAAGAAAACTTCCCTACTATATTAATTGTTGTATACAACAATCAGGGCCGGACTTCAGCGGATTGGACCGATTGTTCCCAGTTGGGTCCCGCGCTAGAGTATAATCTACTATTCAGTGCCGTCTTAGCAGCATAATGTTCCCCTGTGGAAACCAGTGTGGCTCCTATGACTAAATTCTGCAAGTAATACATGCAATTAATACATTCTGCTCGCGGGTCCCTCTGCCAAGTGATAATCAGACTGTTAGATGGCTCTGTTACTCTTGGCTTGTGAAATACAATAACATATTGTAATACATGTACATCCATGAACACAGGCACGTAGCCAAGGGGTGGGTCCGAACCCCCCCTTCAGAACCAGAAATGTAAACATTAAGGAAGGATGAAACAAAAAGAAACAAGAAAAAGAAGAATCACCGGTAAAAATATAAAGCTACAGCAAGAGTTTGGCTACTTTTTCTTATGAGGAATTTTGTGTAGAGGAAACAGGGGGAGGTAAAGTTGAAAATGGATATTATTGTAACGGAGCATTCCGAATTTCATCTAGCTCCATGCTAATTCTATGGACTACAAATGACGATCGATGAACAGGTTCGATTAGATAGATTCTTAGAAGAACTTAAGAAATGCCCACAATCACGAATAACATGAGATTGGTAACATACATTCCAGTTACACTTGTTAAAGAAATTTTCAATTTTCAATTTCATGCCATTCCCCCTTCCCCCATTACGAAATCCTGGCTAAACGAACCCATATAGGTTTTCAGTTGAATGATCGAGCCTCTGTTGTAATAACCACAGTATTTCGTCACGGACCCCCCCTATTACGAAATCCTGGCTACGTGCCTGATGAACATAAACAAGGGAGCGTATAGCCTGTTGGCCTCTATCTAGAATTTGAGGGAGTGAATAGTTTGTATTAACAAACAAGCAATATTTTCTAAAGTTAATTCTGGAGTAGTTTCTTTATTTCTTTACTTTTCCAACTTCCGATGAAAAAATAGGCCTATTAAGTGATATGACACCTCAATGAATACCAGGATGATATAGTCTTAATGCGATTTCTTTACTTGTTTTTCTGGAACCGGGAGTCCCACAATAGTGTTCCCATTCGGGCCTGCATCTTCTAAGTCCATTTGATTACTTTTTCCCCTTACTTTGAAGCAAGAAAACTTTAATTTTTTAACTTTGTGACTTCCCTCAGGAGCAACCACTACTTTTAATTATGTATTTGAAAGGACATTGTCCTGCTAAAATACATTAAATATGAATATTTCTTAATTTAGGCCAAGTTTAAGAGTATTAAAACTGAAAATTTGAAAGTATGCGTTGATTATAGCCTGTATTTTGTTAAAACAACACCAAAGAAAATTAGGAGTTAATGAAAGCTCAATAAGGATGTTGGTGGAATAAGAATGAAATGGTGGAAGGAAGAAAGTGGGAGGAAACGGGAGAACCCCGAGAAAACCCACGCACACGGTGTTTGTCCACCACAAAATTCACTTGGCGGGAGCTGGGATCGAACCCAGGACCTCAAGCACCAGAGGTGAACGCTCTACCACTGAGCCACCGCGGCCCCGACCTATAAGGAGAATAGTGCTACCTATCGTACAATTACGTTCGATAAAATGAAAAAAAATATTCGTATAATGATAGATGTGAGTTTGGTTCAAAATACACAACACAGATATAAAGCGGTTTGTAATTAACCATAGTTTTCACTAGAATGCCTTCTGGGTTCTGGTCAGTAACAGTCACTTGACTCACTTCCAGGTTCTGTACTGCCAGCAACACCCCACCCCCTTGCTTTACCACTTGTATTATAGTCCCTATCTTTACGATACACTAGGTATCTGTTATGGAAATACTCTGAATCAAAATAATCACAAGACAACCAGGCCTCTGTTATTGCTACGATATCATAATTGTTCAATAAAATGTTGCTGGAAAACTCACATGCTTTGTTCCTAAGTGATCTCGCATTCATATAATACATTAGAAAATTATCATTTTTTGCATTATCTACAACACACTTGCTGTCATTATAACATAACACATCACTACATTCATTTTGAGAAGTTACCTTGTTGAAGGTCATTCTCCCTTGTTTGTCAAGGGATGCTTCTTCCTCCAGGGCGTGGTTGACCTCTGCCCCTTCGAGCTGCATTCATTGTTTGTCTCAAAGCTGGAAACTCTTCATCACTCACCCCCACAGGCTCTGCAGGTGACCACACACTACAAGAAGCACCTGCAACTGCTGAATTTTTTGAAGCGTCCCCATTGTTCACACTCACTGAACACACACCAACTGTATCACTTAGATTTTTGTCATCTGTGTTTCGTAGGTCCTCGATAGTATAAGATTTCCCATCAATATACAACTTATCGAATTGCATTCGAACCCTTTGTCCGCGTGCCTTGGCTTGAACCCGGTATTCATTGAGTTCTCTTCTAATGGCTCTAATACTGTAGGAAAAATCCTGACTTATACGCACAGGTGTCCCCTTGGCACGATATGAATTTTTCAGTATGGCCTCTTTCCTTTTGTAGTATGCAAATTTAACAATGATCGGTCTATTTTTGTCCTTACCCATTCTGTGAGCTCGGTCTATATCAAGCTAGTGCGGTCCGTAAGTGCAATAACTTGTATGGATCGTGCATTTCCGGTTACCAGCACGAAATTTGGTCAGAGTGTTTAACGCAACATATAAATGAGAAAAAAGCCGGGAGACAGCTTCACAATATGTTTCCTGTGACTCTGGGCGCCATCTTGAAAAATGGCCTACTTTTCACAAGTTCCCCAAATTTTGTCCGATTTACACCGTCTTTGGGCTCAAATTCACAGGTAAAACGCCTATAGAAGACTGTGAACTGCCAGACAATAACGGCAATAGCTTTAATTTCTTGAGGGAGGACTTGTGAAAGGGCGCAGGTATTCTGGGGGCCAGTTATTTTGTGTACACCAAAATAATACTATTGTGAAATGAAATGAAATCTTTAAGTTTTACGTCCCACGGTTATGCTGGTTAGGCTAAAGGAGACGGTGATTATGAGAAATGAGTGAAATGGTGGAATGAAGAAAGTGGGAGGAAACGGGAGAACCCCGAGAAAACCCATGAGCACGGTGTTTGTCCACCACAAAGTCCAAACGGTGCGAGCTGGGATCGAACCAGGGACCCCAAGCACCGGAGGTGAACGCTCTACCACTGAGCCACCGCGCCCCCCCAATAATACTATTGTGTTACTTGACCTATATATCAAGTCAACATCTCTGGGAAGGGGGCTCAAGACAGGCCCATATCCACGGGGGTCTGGGGTTCCATCCCCTAAATTCCTACTGCCCCCTTAAAGTTTTCACGGTAGGCTTGCAAGAGCAGATATTGCAGTTAATATGGTTGGATCGGGCCCCCTAACTTCTACCACGCCCCCTACATTTTTGCGATGGCTACGAGCCTGGCTCATGATGCCACCGGAGGCACTTGCAGCCTTCTTTCCATCTAGCGTTGTCACAGTGCTACCATTATTTGCACCATGTATCGACTATTAATACATGTTTCTGCTGCACTCACTAATGTTTTGTTGGAAATAGCCAGAAGATTCGCGCCAGTCTGTCCGCATCGCAGCTACCACAGAAATCAAAATGTATGAGGACTTCGTTTATAACCATCTAATGACATGCGAGCAGTGTTATAAAGAAAGTTAATATGCAGCTTTTCAACTGTAGCTCGTTGAAAGTTCGTTGCAAAGATAAGATGAAACTTGCTAGTGCACACAAAGATTATAACCTGTTCTGAAAGATGTTCATAGCATGTCAGGAAATGGATGGCGATACCAGAGAATTCTTTTCTCATGAGAACACAACTTATCCTCCATCAATATCTGAATTTGGAGATCACACTTTCTATCTCTAAATCAGATATTTTGAAATGTTTTGAAAAATTTGATGGGTGTACAAGTACTATCATCCCCCATTCCTCTTGTCTTGTCGTCGATGGAGCGATGCTGGTACACCAACTGCAACCATGAGCAGCGAAAACATTTGCAGAATATGCCGCAGTTGTGAACAACCGGGCTTCTTTCACACTTCGAGACACTAAACGCTTAGACGTTGTCTTTGACCGCTACATTGGAAATAGTTTGAAAACACAGACGCGTGGGCAGGGCGACCGCTTTGTTGTCAAGCCAACGGGACCGCTTCCAAAAAATTTCCGGAAGTTCCTTGCAAACGATGACAACAAGGAAAGGCTATTTCATTATTCGCCAAAACAATAACTGCGGCTGATATTTCAGAAAGAGGAATATTCTGCACAAGAGGAAATCAAGTCTTATCCTCTTCCTCAGATTTAGATATTACTGGTCTTCTCCCTCATCCCACATAGAAGCTGATGGAAGAATCTTTCTGCACGTCCGTCATGCCGCCGAGAAGGGACGCAAAAATATTACAGTTCGTACAGTTGACTCCGATGTTGTTGTTATCGCTCTCTTTGCGTTTCTGCATCTGTCACCACTCTGGAGAAACTATGGATTGATTGTGGTTCTGCAAAGATGCGACGTTTCATTCCTATACACACCATGTGCACGAACTTACCTTCTGGAACGATAGATTTGTTGCCGTTTTTTCACAGTTTTACGGGCTGTGACACAGTGTCAGCCTTTCTTGGCGTTGGCAAGACAAGTGCATGGAATACGTGAATGGCATTTAGAGAAGTGGATACAGCTTTCCGGAAACTTTCAGTCGTTCATTTTCACGATGTTGTAAGCTACCAATCTCGCATGCTAATCCAGCGGTTTGTGACGCTCATGTACGACAGATCAAGTACTTGCGAGGAAGTCAACAAAACCAGACGTATTCTATTCAGCAAGAAAAATCGCACAATAGACAGAATACCTCCAACTGAAGACGCATTGAATCTCCACACAAGAAGAGCAACTCTCCAGTACAAGATCTGGCGACAGTGCCTCAAAAAGGATGTGCATGATGTTGGACCCCTGAACTGGGGTTGGAAGGAAACAGATGACGAACTCGGTTACCAATCTGTGTGGACTACATTGAGGATTATGTCTGATAACAGTCGACAACTGGTGACATGCCGTTGCAAAGTGCTCTGTACTGGGAAATGTACTTGTATTAAGAACGACCTCTTCTGTACGTTGTTTTGCGAATGTGAAAAACAATGCTCACAGTGATATCACTATGAACACAGCAGCTGTACTTTTTTTTAAATGTGAAAGTGTATATGAGTTATGCAGATATGTAACATTGTAGCAAACGTATTAAAGTTGTAGGATGATGAACTGGATTAGTTTATACTTGATATATAACACCTCTACAATAAAAACTCACAGTGAGGTCGGGTGACCGGGGAGGCCATTCATGCAGTTACCCTTATGGGACATTACCTCTTTAGGTAAATTTTAGAGTTTCAGTCAAACAGCTATTACAACGAGACTATTTATCGTAGGATCATAGTTCATACCTCGTTTTTTGTAATGAAGCTGCGTTTCCAACTGCACTAGTCAAATTTCCTTATTTTGCAAAGTGTGAAAAACGGAAATTACAAACGGGCACAAATATCTCCACTCGAACATGCAAGTAGTACATGACACGAACATGCAAGTGGTTCCAAAAAAATTGCTATATAGTGAATAGAATGAAGTATGAAGAATGGTCCCCCAAAAGTTAGTGTAGATGTTCTAGCCGATTTACCATTTTCCCCAATAATACATTGTCAGTCAATTGTTTTTCAATGAGCTTCAGCATAAAGATTATTCTTCGTAGAAATATGAGTCGTACCTTGTTGTCTTTATAGTGAATCAACCTTTCGAGTGGTACCACTTGCATGTGGGTACCATGTGCCTGTGAACCGAAAATTACCTCGAAAGGGAAATTTTGTCAAAAAAATCACCCTTTTTCAAGTTTGGATCCCTCTCCACCCTGTGTTAACGCTTGGATCTCAAAATCGCCTAAAACATACTATATGGTGTATGTAATATCTCTGGAAAATATCGATTTCATATCTTGAAAACCAAGGGCGGTAAAGAAAATCCCCCCACGTGGAAAGCATAACTCGTACTACTTTAAAGGAAAAAAATCCCTGACACGTCCCTATTTATCCGAGGATTATAATTCGCAAACGATTTCGTATCAAATTAGGGTAGCTTTCAAATGGTACCACTCACATGTCCCTCAGGGGGAGATATCCCGAAAAAGGGAAATTTTTCCTGAAATAATCTCATTTTTTAAAATTTGAACGCGATTTTCTCACTTATGATACACAATAGGGGAATTGTAATAGTACAGTTGAAAACAGTGATTCATTATAAACACAACGAGCTACGAACCATGATCCTAGAATAAACAGGAACGTGTCCAAAAAATCCTAAAAAAGCTCTAAAAAATAACCCAATTTTTTTCTTCTTCAATGTTCGTGACATCACCACCCGTAGGCATCGCACGCGTAACTGGAAAATGCCCATGAAACACGTTCTTTGATGCTTTCACACTTAAATAAATGGCAAAAAGTGTGAAAAGCTTAAATAGAGACTTATAAGGCAAATTCCAAAGGTCGACGCTATGGTACAGATCTGTTCCATCGGTCCCCAAAGGGTTAAATGACTAAAATCGGAAAATTTTTGCTATTAACTGTTTCTTATTCTGTTTGGCAGCAGACTGGAGAAGAAGAAAAGTGTTTTCTAAAGCTTTCATGTAAATATTTAGATTAAGTTGTTAGAAGTTAGCCATTTTCCAATATGGCGTCCATTGTCCACTATAATGATCCTACGAACTGTCTCCCGGTAATTTTCCAACCTTGATTGGACATGTAACAAAATGGCAAACTTTCATGTTGGTAACCGGAAATGCAGGATACTTACGCTAACATACCACACTAAGCGGGTTCAGTTCAATTTGGAGTCTGTTTTTAATAAAAGTCAAACAACATCAAAATCGAGTTGTAACCAGGGGTAAAAATTAATCTGAAAAGGTTGGGGAACACATGACGTCATGTCATTCCTTGTGCCTATCTTTGTCCACTATATTTTTTAGGAAGTGGAGGGACGCCATAGATATTTTTGGAAGTGGGAGATGACGTCCCCCGTGTTTTCCTTCACTTTTAACTCTGGTTGCAACAAACGACACGCCATCGTTTCAGGGTACGGTAGCTTTCGAAAAAAGACTTTAATGAAAGAAGTTTTTTTTTGATGTTGAATTGTTATCTTTCTTTTTTTAAATAGCCCATTGACTTATATGAGGAAGTATTTTTATTTTAAATAGACGAGATTTTACTCATTTAATTTTACTAATTTCTTCTTCTGGCCTATTTAAGGGTTCCTTGCTTTAAAAATATTCAATGTAATATTGTTTTAGTTTTTATTTGTATATATTACAGGGGTGCCCACAAGGGGGGGCTATGACGCAAACTGCGTCATTGAAATATTTGAGGGGGGTTAAAATCTATATAAATATGTTTGATGAGGGGGGGTAAAATTAATCGAAAAGAAGATTTTTTCATGGAAGAACACATACGGATAGACAATTGGGGGGGGTGCGTCATAGACATAAGGGGGGTGGACACCACTGTATATTAAAATTACATAATACAGTGTTTAAATTTCGTATAGAATACATTTAAAGATCTCAAGAAAAGGTAGTAGTCAGTAAAATTAACAGGATAAAATTCTTTGTTTCCTCATATAAATTAATGGGCTGAATAACCATTATGATGCAAGTTATCAACATTCTTAAGAGCTACTCTTGTTTATCGGGATTTAAAGAAGCTATAATTAAATAATACATAATTATTTCGCTCGACTTTTCTATGAACGCACAGCTTCATTAGTTGTTAGTAAATAAATTTCCTACTTCGCAAGGTCAAGTAGTTTCCTTATTCTATGATCTCGCACACACACACACACGCACACACACACACACACAAAGCTTGGGTCATGTAAGTTGTTACTAAAACAACAAAAACAAATACTTGCCTCAAATACCATCCTCTCATAATAGCCATGAAAAAGTCGGTTCTCTATCGAAAGGTGTTTGAAGTCCTCTGGACAATAAAATGACAGCTCAGACCTCAAGAATGTGATTTTTCATTTTGTAAAGTTGTTTAATTCTTCCTTTACAATTCTGCACATGGAATGAATTTCCCATTTTTTTGACTCTAAAGCAAATTAGTCCACGTGAGTGTGAAGTGAGCGCGGGCTCGCACTCAACTGAGCTCGCACTCACTCGGGCTCGCGCTCATCTCTCTGGACTGGGCTCGCACTCACTCGCGCTCGCGCTCACCAGTCTCGACTGGACTCGCGATCACTAGCACTCGCGATCACTTCTCCCAACTGGGCTCGGGCTCACTCGGGCTCGCGCTCTTCTCTCTCGACTGAGCTCGCACTCACTCGGGCTCGCGATCACTTCTCCCAACTGGGCTCGCGCTCACTCGGGCTCGCGATCACTTCTCTGAACTGGGCTCGCGCTCATTCGCACTCGCGCTCATTTCTCTTAACTGGGCTCGCGATCACTCGGGCTCGCGATCACTTCTGTTAACTGAGCTCGCGCTCACTCGGGCTCGCACCCACTTCTCTCGGTTGGGTTCGCGCTCACTGGGGCTCGCGCTCACTAATCTCAAGTGGGCTCGGGCTCGCGCTCACTTAATTCATTGGGGCTCGGGCTCACTCGGGCTCGCGCTCAATTATTGAGCCCGAGCCCGGTTGAGCGTGAGTGCCGAGCTCACGAGCGTCGGGCTCGCGAGTTTGGACACCTATGCTCCCAACTAGGCTCGCGCTCGCACTCACTAATCTTATCTGGGCTCGCACTAACTCGGGCTTGCGCTCATCTCTCTCGACTGGGCTTGCACTCACTCGGGCTCGCGCTCACCTGTCTCAACTGGACTCGCGATCACTAGCGGCCGCGATCACTTCTCCCAACTGGGGTCGCGCTCGCGCTCACTAATCTTATCTGTGCTAGCAATCACTCGGGCTCGCGCTCACTTCTGTCCACTGGGCTTGCACTCAGCCGGGCTCGCGCTTAGTTCTCTCAACTGGACTCGCGATCACTAGCGCTCGCTATCACTTCTCTCAATTGGGCTCGCGCTCAGTTCCCTCAATTGGGCTCGAGCTCACGTATTTCATTAGGGCTCGAGCTCACTTGCACTCGGGTTCACTTCTCTGAGTTGGGCTCGAACTGACCTGCTTCATTGAGGCTTGGGCTGATTTATTGAGCCCGAGCCCAGTTGAGCGCAAGAGCCATGCTCGCGAGCTTGTACACCTTAACGGGCTGATTAATGGCGTATGCACCCTCCAATTTCAACCCCTGATGGATTTGTTACAATTAATCGGAGCTTTTTTTTTTTAGCTTTTCCTATTTTTGCGGGAGCCCAAACTATTATCTAAATCGATTTTTGTTAAAATAATGTGAGTAACTTTTATATCGATTTTCATTGTTTCTGTTTGCAGAATCTACGTGGATAGAGCTATCATTTAATTACAAAATAATGTTTTTTTCTTATCTCATAGAAATACCTGACACGTTAATACTAAACTTCGTTAAAACAGCTGCTTTAACAAAATGAACTAGTCCTACAAGTCATAGGTTGTTTGTGCAGCTGAAATTTGAAATACTGTTGATTGATTAATTGATTATCTTTCACCGTCTCCTTTCATCAGCGAGGCTATATGAGACATGAACTTATAGTTTTAACGTGGAATCTGAACCACTGTCGTTCAATACTTTCCCACAGGGAATCGATTATCAAAGTCGCGCGTGCTAGCCATTAGACTAGTGGGCTTGTAATAGTGTTGTCCAATGAGTTTTATTAGGAATAAATTTTAGGTGATTTTTTTATCGTTTAGTCAGCGTAACGAAGATGTCCAAATTACAGTATGATATACTGATTTGAATGTGATAGTGCAAGTATTGGACCATCCAGTATACACCTTCTGAACCCCTGTCACCAAGGCATTCAAAGTGAAAGTGTTAGTGCTCTGAAGAATGTTAACCCTCACCCCGTCTCATCCCCATTTTTAAGAAACCAACTATCCAACCCCGAGTCAGTGAAGCGGAAATTGACCTTGGCCGATGAAAGTTTTTTGCTCAGGAACTGCATGAATTAGTAAGTACAACAAAATTAATAAATCCCAGGTATGTTAAAAGCAGACCTTCACCTTCAAGTTTTATTGTATTGTCAAGCCTCGAGGCTCATTCACTGTAGTGCTCAATAGATAATAGCTATGTATCCGAGACCATGCTTCAAAACCATACACTGAGAAAAATGTGTACGTGGCGTACGTAAAATCGTATGTTACATTTGTAAATCCTGTAGATTTTGGACTGCAAACGTACTACAAATGTACTGCAAACGAATAACTGAAAACTGCGTTTTATAATACTTTCTGTAAGTGTTCCATGTGTACGTACTTTTCGTATGAAACAATATGGGCGGTCAGGACCTCGTATACAAATGGATATATATATATATATATATATATATATATATATATATATATATATATATATATATATATATATATATATATATATATATATATATATAACATTTTATAATAAAACATCTCTACGGAAGCTAAAAGCAAACCAAAAGGAAAAGGGAACTTTCTCTGACCCCTTTATATCGGTTTGAATGTAACACAATGAATTAATAGTACTTCAGAGGCTATTGCAATATCAATGGTCTCATAGACTCCAGTAATACTTGCAAGAGTTCCGGCCTATCCTACAGGGATGTGCTAATCAAAGCATTACAAATTAGCGATTTTTGAGAAATTTTGGTAGTGTATACCTCCAGAGCAATAACTTTATATATATCTATATATATATATATATATATATATATATATATATATATATATATAGAGAGAGAGAGAGAGAGAGAGAGAGAGAGAAAGAGAGAGAGAGAGAGAGAGAGAGAGAGAGAGAGAGAGAAGGAAATGTAGAAAAATATTATCAATTTTTTTAAAATGTACTTTTAATCGGAGGGGGCTTGTAAGAGAAGTAACACGGATAAAAATTAAAATACTTTTTGTTGCTTCAAACTAAAAGAAGAAAACTATCCTACTATATTAACTGTCGTATACAACAATCAGGGCAGGACTTCAACTGATTCGACCGATTGCTCCCAGTCGGGTCCCGCGCTAGAGTGTAATCTACTATCCAGTGCCGTCTTAGCAGCATAATGTTCCCTGTGGAAATCAGTGTGGCTCCTATGATTAAATTCTGCAAGTAATACATGTAATTAATACATTCTGCTCGCGGGACACTTGGTCAAGTGATCATCAGACTGTTAGATGGCTCTGTTACTCTTGGCTTGTGAAGTGCTCACAATAACATATTGTAATACATGTACATCCATGAACATAAACAAGGGAGTGTATAGCCTGTTGGCCTCTTATCTAGAATTTGAGGGAGTGAATAGTTTGTATTAACAAACAAGCAATATTTTCTAAAGTTAATTCTGCAGTAGTCTCTTTATTTCTTTGCGTTTCCAACTTCGGATGAAAAAATACGCCTATTAAGTGATATGACACCCCATGATTGCCGGGATGATATAATCTTAATGCGATTTCTTTACATGTTTTTCCGGAACCTGGAGCCCCACAATAGTGTTCCCATTCGGGCCTGCATCTTCTAAGTCCATTAGATTACTTTTTCCCCTTACTTTGAAGCAAGAAAACTTTATTTTTTAAAACTTTGTGACTTGCCTCAGGAGCAACCTCTACTTTTAATTATGTATTTGAAAGCATATTGTCCTGCTAAAATACATTAAATATGAATATTTCTTAATTTAGGTCATGTTTAAGAGTATTAAAACTGAAAATTTGAAAGTATGCGTTGATTGTAGCCTGCATTTTGTTAAAACAACACCAAAGAAAATTAGAAATTAATGAAAGCTCAATAAAGATGTTTATGAATGAAATTTACATCAGAACATCAGATTGAGTCGAGAAGTTATGTGTAATACTTTCGAAAGCATATTGTGGTTCTAGTTTTTAATTCATCTTTACATTTCCTTATGTATATTAAAAGCCGGTTCTTTAATGGCGTAATAGAAAAATAGTACTTATATAAAATGAGGTAATATTAAGGACTACGTTAAAAAAGAAAATGTTATTATGTCAATTTACGAAGCTATCGTGAAATTTAGAATGTTTTGTGTGTGTTTGGAGCTTAATATTCTTTTTCATCAGTGAGGTTATATGAGATCTCGCTCGTCTGGAAGATAAGAATACTTACCACTTATTTACAGCGAATCAATATGAATAAGTGCTGGCAACCGTTAGCTACTTCGTCAGGTATGTCCAATATCACTCCAAGGTAATGAAGATAAGAAACTGGCGAGAGTTGGGCATCTTAGAGTATTAGGGGCGGAGCGATTGTTCACTTTTTCCGGGTGAAGATGATGTACTGACTCTTACGCCGGTTTACACTAAGGCCATGATCTTTGCACCATTGTTGTAGGCTGTCTGTGGCTTGACGAACTTTAGTGGCACCATGGATCACTGTAGAAGTGCGAACATATAACAAGAAATCATCGGCGAACTGATTTACTATGACCAACGCTCGAAGCTGCCTATGAAGCGAGATGGTGAATAGATTAAAAAGAAGCGGGCAAAGGGGAGAACCCTGTGGTAAGCCTTGAGATACTATCCTGGAGTCTATATAGCGGTGACCAACACGCACTGATACTTGTCGGTGTATGAGCCAATTATGGATGAAGCAGAGGTGTCCAGCTGGAATCTTAAGTGAGAATATCTCCTGGACGAACACATCCAAGGGTACACCATCGTAGGTTCGTGCGAGATCAATATGAACTGCCATAAGGTATTCCCTTCGTTGAAAAGTACTCCATATGTCAGTGACGAGACTAGTAAGAGCGTCGTATGTGCTTCGAGATCGGCGGAACCCGTCAAGGGTTAGGGGAAATATATCGTAATACTCTGCTCACCACATAAGACGCTGTACAGTAGGAGAATCTTCTCAAAAATTTTAGAGATGCGCGGCAATAGTGTGATCGGTCTGTAGCTACTAGGGTCCCGAGAGGGTATATTAGGTTTCGGAACGGGAACAAGGTGATATTTCCAGGACTGCGGTACCTGTGAAGTTTGAAGTACGCTGTTGTAGAGTTGCAGCAGATAGTTGAAACCGCTGGCAGGAAGCAGTTGAAGGTGGCGAGACTTGATACCATCGACACCAGGACAGGTAGAAGGAGAACTCTGAAGCACTCGTTGAAACTCTGTGGCTGTAATCGGAAGTAAAGGAGGCATGGTGTCACTTCAAAATATTGGGGGGACGCGTCCCCCCCGCCAGAGACGCCCATGAAAGGAGGATCCTCTTCAGAAGGGACCAAGCAGTGCTGCAGATTTTGCAGAGCCGGTAATAGAGTGGCCGGAGTGACCATCGCATGAAATGAAGTAAGTCAGTCTTCATTAAGTACCGTTGGTGAAACCCTCTGAATGTACCCTTGCATTCTGGATCGTATGTAGTTCCATAAACGTCGAGGTGTAGTGGAGAGAGTTAGAGTACGGCAAAACTGTATCCACTGCTTCTATTTCTTCCAGTCAGAATCCAAATAAAGACACCAAAAATTTCAACCTAAAGTTCAGGTTGAAATTTTTTGCTGTAAGAGCAAGTTACTTCTCACACGATCGTTAAGTAAGGTCGTGAGTTTTAGATAGTGAATCGCAGCCTTACTTCAGTCCCGTCTGAGACAGCCTTCAAGCCTGGGTTGAGGCCTTAGTTCAGATCCGTGTGAGACAGGCTTTAATGATTTTTGCATTTTTTCTCCATTCTAGACCAGAACAGTTTCTCAACCACTGTATCGCGACACATTAGTGTGTCACGAGATATTTAATGTCTTCTAAGATCTTCCGCAAAGAAATTATTTTTAGAAGAAAATTAAAAAAGATATCGCCAATAGACTTGATTTCACACTTATCTTCCAAGTTTAAAACTGGGAACTTTACTTTCTACGCTGTTTATTTTTTTATTTTTGTTTCTTATAGTCGTTCCATAATAAAAATGTATTGTTTGTATTTTTTGTGTTTGTTTTTTTTTTTTTTTTTTTTTTGCATCTAGAAAAAAAATTACATGCAGGGGTGTTGCGAAATTTTGAACGTACTTTGGTGTGCACCAAAGGAAAAAAAGTTGAGAAAACTGCACTAGAACGCGCCTTCACTGTAACCAAATGTGAATGCGAATGCAAAAGCTAGCTAGGTACTCAACATCTTAATCAGACCCGAAAACCTCTGCATGCGAAATAGAAATATAAAGAGAAATTAGAAAAAGAATACACAAATGAACTAAGCTGTGAATCTTTAGTAACAAAAATTAAAAGTGCTGCAGCTGAAGTTACAAATGTGAAAGAAGGGAAGAAAGGTTATAGAGAAAGTAGAAAGTTCAATTGGACCAAAGAAACAGAAACAAAAATTAATATAAGAAAAGAAAAAAGCCGAACCCATAAACTAATACTAAAGAAATTCAAGAAAGGAGAAATCGGGAAAGAAGAAGTAATTCAAGCATGGAACGAATATATAAACAGCAAGAAAGATGCACACATAGCTAAAATGAAAGAAATTAGAAATTTCAATGAAGAAATAGCAGAGGAAATTAAGTCAGGAGGGAGAGAAGCAGGGAAAAGATTCTGGAGATATGTTAGACAAAAGGAAAACGAAACAGAAAAAGAAATTATTCTTAGAAATGAAAAGGGACAAATAATGAAGAACAGGACGGAAATTGAGGCGTACTTAACAGATTGGGCGATGAAACAAAATTGTGAAGAACCGAAAAATGAAACAAATAAATTAGCAAAAATGAGTAATGAGAGTGCAGAAGAAGAAAGTCAGGACTTAACTAATGATATTGAAAATATGGAAATAGAGAAGGCTAGGAAAAAGCTAAGAAGAGGAAAAGCTACAGGAACAGATGAGGTGTCAAATGAGATGTTAATAAACTTAGATAATAAATATTTGGAAAGTTTAAAGAATATTATGAATAATATACTTGAGTCAAGAACCATTCCTCCAAGTTGGAAGCAAACGAAGATTAAGTTAATATATAAAGGAAAAGGTAGAGATAAACATGACATAAAATATTATAGACCAATAGCGATTACCAGCTGCGTATATAAGTTTTTTGCAATTATTCTAAGAGATAGATTAATGAACTGGCTAGAGAAAAACAAAATTTTAAGTGAGTTACAAAATGGATTCAGAACAGATAGAAGAACAACAGATAACATCTACATTATAACACAACTGATAGAAATATGCAGAGAAAGAAAAGAAGATTTCATAGTAGCATTTATAGATATTGAAAAGGCGTATGATATAGTCAAGAGAAAGATATTATGGGAAGTAATGGAAAACATAGGAATATCAAAGAAATTTATTATGCTTCTTAAGGAATTATATAAGAACAACAAATACAGATATGAAATGGGAAACGTAAAATCAAAATGGATAGAAAGTAATAAAGGTTTGAAACAAGGATGTCCTTTATCACCAGTTCTATTCCGGATATACATACATGAAGTGGAAGAAGCACTGATCAAAACAAACAGAGGGTTAGAATTAAGATTGCAAGGAAAAGAAAAAGTAAGAAAAATCCCTGGCACTCTATTTGCAGACGATGTGGCTCTGATGAGTAATAATATAGAAGATATTAAGGAAATGTTAGAAACAGTAGTTAGGAAAGGAGAAGAAATTGGTCTAAAAATAAATGAAGAAAAAAGCAAGTTCATGGTTTTTAGTGGAGACATAGAGGATAAAAATATACAAGCAGGAAACATAGAAATAAGCAGGACTGAAAAAATAGAATTTTTAGGAATCACACTTGAAGAAGGAGAACAATACTTAGTTGAACATGAAAAAAAACTGAAAAATAAAGTACAAAAATATACAGCAATTATAAAAAATAAAGCAATGTGGTCATACAATAGATATGAGGTATCGAGAATACTATGGAAACAAGTAGCAGTACCGGCGCTAACATATGCAAATGAAGTAATAACTTTAACGGAAAAAAACAGGAGTATTTACAACAAGCACAAAATCAAATAGGAAGGTTTGCCTTAGGAGCAAATAAATTAAGTGCAAATGTAACAATAACAGGAGAAATGGGATGGAGTGATTTTGAAAAAAGAGAAAGTGTGAGTAAAGTAAAATATCTTGGAAGATTAAAATTTATGGAAGAAACAATATTAGTAAAAGTGGTGCATGAGGCCACTAAACATATGAGAAAAGGGGAGAACACGAAATGGTTTAGGAGAGTTAGGAAAGTAGAAAGAAAGTATGATCAAACTACCCGCTGGCATAGAGAAGAAAATTATAAAAATTGGGAAAAAATCACAGAAAAAACATTTAAAGAGAAAGCGCAGGAAAAGTGGTATGAAGAAGTTGTTAAGAAGAGCAGTTTAAAAGGAATATACACACATAAAAAGCGTTATGAGAAAATAAATTACATGAACAATGATTTAGGAAGCATTTTACTTTTCAAAGCCAGGTCAGGGAGCCTTGAAACAGGGGTAAGACTGAAAAAATTTAAAGAAGTGAATGAAAAATGTCAATTATGTTTTAAAGAAGATGAAACATTAGAACACATATTGTTAAAATGTGAAGAAACCCAAAAAATCAGGGAAAAATGGAAATGGATCGATGAAATGAAAGAGGAAGGAAATTTGGTTAAATTAACTTGGAGGCTAGGCTTTAATGTAAATGGAAGGGAACTAAGTGAGAAAGAAATGTAAAAAACCAAAGAACTTCTTGAATTTTGGTGGAAAAAGAAAATGGAAAACGTTAAATGAAAAAAAAACAGTACTTACCTTTTTTTCTTTTTTTTTCGAGGATCCAAACTTCCGAAGAGAAGGAAGGAAAATACCTTGAACCTGAACCTGAACATCGTCGTATCTTTTTATTAAAATAATAATTCAATTACCGCTAGAAAGAAGTGATTTCCTTTTTTTTTTTTTTTTTTTTTGCCATAATGCGTTCTATCAGAATAAATTTAATTTTGCCTACAATATACATCTTGCGTGCAGTTTTACTACACGGATGCATAGTATAAACAGTAGTAGGGGTGGAAGGTGGAGTAATGGTAGCAGTAGGAGTAGAAACGGGTTAGAAGCCCCGCCAGGGGTTCCTTAGGTTCTGTTCTCGACATAAAATGGACAAATAAAAGACTTTCCTAAATTTTTCAGGGCCTTGTACAATCTGTGCATCCGTATACTAAAACTGTACCATATCTCTTACGGGCCTAGTTTTCTGTATAGAGCTATGGAGAAGTCATTCATTCATTTATCCCACACTCTAATAACGTTGATGACATAATGTAGTACAATATAAAAATATAATGAACAATGGTCTGTTTAAACTCAAATATTTTTAATAAATATACACTAAGAAATTCAATATTTCGTTTGTGTTTTCCTCTTTATTTTTTTTCTAAAAATATTTTTTAAAATCTTGCACCGAATTGTCTAACTTACTATTGAATTTTCTCCTGCTTTACACATGATACGAAAAAAATTTCCAACCCCGTATCACAGGTCTGCCTAAAGAGAGTGCAAGTATCTTTTAATTTAGGAATGTTTTCCCTTGAATATGTAACTTTGCACTGAAGATTAATATGGCATTTAATATATGGTTTTATATCGGTTTTTCAAGATGTTGTACAAGGCGAATATTCTCTTATCTCCCTCTTCAAAAGAAAACTACAACTCTGTTAAATTACAAGGTAACTATAATTTACTTGACAAACTGAAATAATACAAAATATCGCGTATGTCCTATTGATGGTAGCATGTTTACTTTAGTAAGATTACACTAAACAGCATTTTATTAATTTATATGTCCTGATTTACAAAATTTAAATTCTTCACAAGCATACAAGAATTATTTCTATTGAATCCATTAACTAGAAGAACAGAATTTAAATTTTGGGATAAAATTCTAATTACGGGGGACCAGAATGTTTTCCTAAGAATTCATATTTTTTTGAAAACTAGCCTAATTCATAACTATAACCTGGTTGAGTTAGGTTAGATTAGGGTAGGTTAAATTTGGTTAGTTTAGGTTAGGTTACATTACGTTGTATTTACCTTCGTGGTTTGTATTGCCCCTCTCCTCATCCCCCCGCAATTAAAATTGGCCTATGTTTAGCAGAAGGGGTCCAGCTCTTTTCCCTAAAAAATGTTACAATTTTGGTAATTTCTGTTCACATTCGGTTAATTTAGGGTAGGATTGGTTAGTTTAAGTTAGGTTAGGCTAGTTTATGTTACGTTAGGATAGTTTAGTTTATGTTATATTAGTGTAGAAATCCTGCATAATTTTCCAATAGATGATAGAATTTCGCTTATTTCTACTAATATTACGTTAGTTTAGGTTAATTCAGGTTAGCTTACGTTAGTTTATGTTAGGTTAGGTTAGATTTGGTTACCTTATGTTACGTCTAAGTACTTGCATCACTCATTTCTCCTGTAAATTTTGTGTTTTTTTTTATGTGCTTCTGGACCCCTTGTACTAAACATACCCCTTAAAATTAACCATAATTTTGTTAGTTAATCTTTTTCAGACTACCATAATTTTACGCACGCTTGGGTACGATTCGCGGCGGAAGCTCACATGGTTCGGATGCCGCGTTTTAGCTATAGTGTAGACCCATATTTTACATAGCCTCGCTGCTGAAATGGACGCTGAACTAAACTTTAATTTATTACTGTAAATTTTCCAGCTAGTAACCAAATATTTTCCACTGAGTATAAATTTGAAGTAAGAGAAACTCCTTGTAGTGTTCAAGAAAAATTCAAATCGTGCAGTTTTACTATACGGATCCACACAAAAATTCATAAAAGAACATACTTTTTCATCTCTAGTTTCATTTTCTGTACCTTCATCAATTATTTTCGAGGTGTGCTCTTGTATTCTCCGTTCTGTAGTAGTAGGAATAGGAGTAGGTGTAAGAGTAGGAGTACGAGTAGGTGTAGTAGTAGTAGTAATAATAGTAGCAGTAGAAGTAGGAGTAAGTTGGAGCAGAATTAGTAGTAGGAGGAGGAGGAGGAGGAGAAGTAGTAGTAAGAGTAGAAGTACTGTAGGTGTAGTAGTAATACTAAAAATAGAAGTAGTAGGAGGACGGATTAGAGCCCCGCAGGAGTTGGTTGGGCTCTGTTCTCGACATAAAATGGGGAAATTACAAAAACGTACCAAAATTTTATGGCAGCTTATGGAAGATTACTTGCATTTCAGGTATGAATTTAATTTCTATATCTTCATACGCATACGCATCTCAGAGGTAAATGCACACCATATTTCCATTACTTATACACTACTATATTAAAATATTATTAGAAATTTCGTAAATTTTGTAAATCTATAAATCCGTATAGTAAAACTGCACCATTCAAATTTTGGTACAGTCGCAGCAAAAAACTTGCAACATGAGCTTGTAAGTTTATTATGAAACTACGCCTAACAGCGCAGGAATTAACATAACGTCTAAATGGCACGAATCACGCCAGGAGAAACCTCGGTATCCTCCTCTGCACATTTATTTTGGTACAAAAGACTTCGTCGTTTCACAATAAACTTGCATGTCCATGATGCAGGTTTTTTGCTGCGGACTGTACAGTTCATCTAGAACTTAATAAAGCTTTTTTAAAAGTTTAATTAATGGACGATTTCTACCGTTCACAGATATAGATTAGATGTAGGGAAGACGCTCTAACTCGCACACAAAAGACTGAATTAAGCCAGCTTGTATGCGGTAGTAACAAAAAAGTTTTTAGATCACCATAAATCAGGCAGGGTGAAGCTCTAGGTTTGAATGGGCTAGTCTGTAGTTGCTAGCCTTCAAGCAATGTTGGATGCATTTAGGATATGTAAGTTAGTTCATTTTAACTTCTGCCACTCATATTTCTACATAGTTTGCGTTACCGGTACTGTCATCCGGTCCGTGTTATCGTTAATGTGAATGAGGTATCGTTCACGTAAGAATATTTCAAGTACGCTCCCTTTTGTTGTATTTAGATTATTTTTTCCTATACATTTTGCAAAATCTTACGATATAGTGCACTGAAATTAGGTGTTTTAATCAGTTGAATGCTAATGTCTTAAGTGTTTAAACTCATGTTACCAACAGATAGGCTCATGAAATTTATTGCATGTGGAGCTCCCTTTTATTGTATGTTGTGGAGCGCTTTGCCTCCTATGTTTCCTTTATTTTATGTAAAGAGGGGAAAGATCCCGATAAAATCTGTCAATAACCGGTGTCATTACCAGATTGTGATATTTGATACGATCAGAAGGTCTGAAACAGCTGAAGTAACTCACAGTTAAACTTAAGCAGGAGTTTGAGGTAGAATTCCCAGTGATTAAGCAATTTAATACGTCAACGATTTTTTCAAGATACTCAGACACTGTAAACTCAATAATTCTCTTCGAGAGAAGTCAGATTCATATTTAGCAACTTAAGAAATAAACGATCAGCAAATGGTAGTACAACGTGAAGAATTAAATTACTTTGCCTAGTCATTGCATCGTTGTACCTATTCTGTGGTCCAGTCCGTTGGATAGCAACACAAACACACTGTTTTGAAAATTCTTGCACTCAGCGGAACCGTTTCTAAAAGAATCGGAGCAGTTAAAATTTCAATATCTGACAACATTGTTTCCGTCAATGAAGCGCTTACTGAGCAACAAAACGCTGAGTGTTTAAAAAATCGCTCGAACAATGAACTAATCAGATTTAGGCAAAGAATAAATGTGACATCATTTTTATTTTAATCCACGAACGGAAACGAATGTCACTAATTAGGTCCAAAATCACATCATCCCATCCCTTTTTTCCTTCTCAGTGAATAAATACATCCTTTCAAAGTAAACCATTACACACTGCTTGACAATTAAATATTGTATATGTTCAATAGGCAATAACAAAAGAATGGCATTGATACTGACAACGAATACGTAAGTACATGTAACACAATATAGCTGACGTTTGCTACTAAATATATGATTATAAGCCAATGCACGAAGAAGCTTTTTAAACTTTGCAACATTTTTATTTAATCTGCAAACAAAAACGATATAAATTAATGTTCTTAACCAGGTCCGGAATCGACCCTCTTTTACACATCTTAGAGATATTCAATAAACGAACTGACATTATACTCTTCATAAAATGAGATTCTGCGATTTCACAAACAAACTCGTATGCGTAACAACGAGCAGACATGTGTAATATATCGTAACATAACCTGTCCATGTTCATTCTATACGTGAAACTGCTCGCACCAGAAACTAAATCTTCTCAATGGGCACGATGGCTCAGCGCTTGTCTCTAATGTGTAAAATCCCTGTTTCAATCCACAGCAAAGTAAGTTTATGATGTTTTCTCATTTCACCATTTCTCATCATCATCGTTTCACTTAGCCTCGAGGGGGACGTTAAACTCAAAATTTCCTAAAACTAACACAAATAATCGAACTCGGGACGATTGAAATGTCTATAACGTAGTAATCAACACATGTAAGGTATCCATGTTCATCCCTGAGGTACATTTTAAGGAACGAAATGAATCACGAAGTACATATATTACCATATCAAATTTAAGGGATTGATCTTATGTACGCCTCCATATAATCATATAACGTAATAAGGCCCCAAGATCAATCATTGATACTCATCAAAGGGAACGAAAAGAAATTAACGTGGACTATACACACACCCTATAAGGTAAGAAATGAAGATAACAATCTTCAAAATGTATACCCATAAAAGGGGCCTGTGTGAAGTTGGCCCCCCAAAAGTTTGGGCTACACGAGATATTTATTGGGCCAGAAAGTACTTCATTTGGGCTGTTTGGGCTAGCAACTTTTAGCGTTTGGGCTACTATGGAAACAAAGTTACAGCCTCACAAAGTTTGAGGGGCCAACTTCACGTTAGCCCCCCAAGTGTTTGGGCCAGACGAGATTTTTATTGGGCTGGATAGTACTTCGTTTGGGCTGATTGGGTCAGCAACTTTTAGCGTTTGGGCTAATATAGTTTCCGAAATATGGGCTATTAAACTTTTTGAAAAGTGATTTCCCTGCTTCTTTTGTCGGGGCCAACTTCACTAATATGATATTTCTGACAAACATATTTATGGGAATTTACAGTACTTTGTGTCGACTAGCAATTTAGGAAGTTTCAAGATTTGGGCTGTATTCGAAACAGAATTAGAGCTTCACAAAGTTTGGGGGGCCAACTTCACATTAGCTCCCAAGTGATTGGGCCAGACGAGTTTTTTATTGGGCTGGATAGTACTTCGTTTGGGCTGATTGGGTCAGCAACTTTTAGCGTTTGGGCTATTATAGTTTCCGAAATATGGGCTATTAAACTTTTTGAAAAGTGATTTTCCTGCTTCTTTTGTCGGGGCCAACTTCACCAATATGATATTTCTGACAAACATGTTTATTGGAATTTACAGTACTTTGTGTCGACTAGCAATTTAGGAAGTTTCAAGGTTTGGGCTGTTTTCGAAACAGAATTAAAGCTTCACAAAGTTTGGGGGGGCAACTTCACATTAGCCCCCAAGTGATTGGGCCAGACGAGATTTTTATTGGGCTGGGTAGTACTTTGTTTGGGCTGATTGGGTCAGCAACTTTTAGCGTTTGGGCTATTATAGTTTCCGAAATATGGGCTGTTAAACTTTTTGAAAAGTGATTTTCCTGCTTCTTTTGTCGGGGCCAACTTCACTAATATGATATTTCTGACAAACATGTTTATGGGAATTTACAGTACTTTGTGTCGACTAGCAATTTAGGAAGTTTCAAGATTTGGGCTGTTTTCGAAACAGAATTAGAGCTTCACAAAGTTTGGGGGGCCAACTTCACATTAATCCCCAAGTGTTTGGGCCAGACGAGATTTTTATTGGGCTGGATATTACTTCGTTTGGGCTGATTGGATCAGCAACTTTTAGCGTTTGGGCTATTATAGTTTCCGAAATATGGGCTATTAAACTTTTTGAAAAATGATTTTCCTGCTTCTTTTGTCGGGGCCAACTTCACTAATATGATATTTCTGACAAACATATTTATGGGAATTTACAGTACTTTGTGTCGACTAGCAATTTAGGAAGTTTCAAGATTTGGGCTGTATTCGAAACAGAATTAGAGCTTCACAAAGTTTGGGGGGCCAACTTCACAATAGCCCCCAAGTGATTGGGCCAGACGAGTTTTTTATTGGGCTGGATAGTACTTCGTTTGGGCTGATTGGGTCAGCAACTTTTAGCGTTTGGGCTATTATAGTTTCCGAAATATGGGCTATTAAACTTTTTGAAAAGTGATTTTCCTGCTTCTTTTGTCAGGGTTATCTTCACTAATGTGATATTTGTGACAAATACTTTTACTAATTAGTGCAATTTCTCTCTCTCTCTCTCTCTCTCTTTTTTTTTTAGTTCTTTAAATGTTATTTACAATGGAGATTATACTTGTGCTAACTAATTTGAGATAGATTAAGATACCAGTTACTATATACTCAAATATACGATGTTTTCTTCGTCTTTATGTAATACAATTTGGAATTGTTTTTCATAAGATTTTGTCTAATGCTGACCAACATGCATATATCCAGATTTTAGTATTTCATTATACGAAATCCGGATTTCAGCTTTCGTCATTTCATTATCCGAAGTCCGTTTTCGGTTCTTGACATTTCATTATCCGAAATTCTAATTTCGGTTTCTGACATTTTATAATGGGACATTCGGATTTCAGTTTCAGTTGAAATTCTAAATCCGGATTTTGTGAATCTGAATTTTTGACAGCGCTAATTTTGTGTAAGTAGTTATCGGCTTTGATCTCCTAAATTTAGACTGGAAAACAATTACTGTCTTAATAAAGTGTA
The DNA here is from genome assembly GCF_964235325.1 of Thermobia domestica. Classification (NCBI taxonomy): domain Eukaryota; kingdom Metazoa; phylum Arthropoda; class Insecta; order Zygentoma; family Lepismatidae; genus Thermobia; species Thermobia domestica. Next base: position 342,195,392 of record NC_137454.1, on the reverse strand, counting down.
AAAGCAATAACTTTACAATTGTTTGGTTATATACGGTAATCTGACCTATGAATAAGACACTGGTGAAAATTATATATACTACATACATAATTGAATTACGTCAAACCTTAAAGAATTATGTCCAAATAATTTTTATATCCATTCATTCGTAAGCCTTTCGTGAATACGTGAATAATATATACCTGTGTTTGATGCAAAAGCTCCAGGTTTGATTCCCAATGGAGTCTCAAGGAGTATACAGTATTGTAACTAGTCTCCTTTATATTATTATTATTATTATTATTATTATTATTATTATTATTATTATTATTATTATTATTATTAACAATTCTTTGTAAGTTTTAAGCCGAAAATTCATCCACATTATATTATATATAGGGAAAGCAATAAGAAAGCAATGTTTTTTTCTCACTTCGTTTATTTTAAAAGATTACGATAAGCACTTCATGTTTTTAGGGAAGTACTTGAATCCTTCTGCTCCACCTTGCTGAAAACGAAATACAAAATTATGAATTTGAAGTATAAAGCTTTTCTATATATTTCGCCTATTTATAAAAGTATCAACGCAGGTGGGTCAAGTTTTTGCTGGAGTCTTGGCAGTCTTGGTATTCTTACACATTTAGTCTTGGTTTTGGTCCTGCATATGCATCCTCGGTCCAGGAGCGTAACAAGGCTGGGGCAACCGGGGAGATGCCCCCATCCAAAGGCGATCACGGTGCTCGCAGGTACAGTCGTAAATAAATGGGAGTCGTAATTAAAAGACCTACATTTTAATGGTGACGTTCAGTTTCTCACGGTGCAATTTCACACGGTCCTGTTTATCGGATTAATCATTCTGCAGGTGTCGTGCACTTTCACACGGTCCACCTGTCAATCATTTGATTCATCTTGAAAACGCTTTCACTATAGGAGGAGGGAGGACACAGAACGACTGTCAACTAACTAAGAACAGAAAAAGAGCAAACACAAGTTAAATATGAACAATTGCAATTAATACTACAGGAGGACAGCTTAGGAAATGTTTCACTTTCACAAAAAGAATAATCAAAATAACCAGAAATTAAAATAACTTACGAACAAGACAGAAGAAAAGATAAGCAAACCTAAGTTATAGTAAGGAAGGAGAGAAAATAATAACATAAACAATATGAAATTGAAAGAAATAGGAAAAATAATAACAAAAATTATCGCAAATTGAAATAGATGAAAACAAAAAAGAATAACAAATGAAAATAAATAATAAGAACAGAAAAGGAACATAAAAATTGTAATCATCAGAAATAGGAGATAGAACAATCACAAATTAAAATACATAAATAATAAAATAAGCAGCACATCAGAGAATTCAGTCAGGAAGTTTAAAAAGCAAAAAAAAAAAAAAAAAAAAAAAGTGCCCGTCCCAAAGCATAGAAAAATGTTATTTGTGAAACACAAAACATTAGCTGTATACTCCAAGGCAGTTTGAAGACGAACCTTGTCGTCTTGATATTTTCCGAGCGAACAATACATTGCTGAGGTAGAACATTCATACTTCTGTACATCGTCAATCCATTTTGTACAAATCATAGTTCATTATTCCAGCTTTTGAAGATGGGTAGGAGCAAGTTCGAGCGAGTTCTTTTTAAACTCGACTCGACTCGAAACAGACATCTTTAAGCTTGAGTCGAGAACTCGGCTTGAACAATTTCCTCCAACAAATTGAAGTTAAGTTTCGAGTCGAGTTGAGCTAAATCGAGCCAAATCCTGTGTGTAATTTCAAGTACTTTCTTCAAGTATCCTACATAGACAATATAATTATTATCAATGATGTTACTACTGCTAGAATTTATTATTATTATTATTATTATTATTATTATTATTATTATTATTATTATTATTATTATTATTATTATTATTAACAACAACAACACAGCATATAAAGAGGAAAGACAGGCGGTTTATATCTGAATACCAAAATCCAAGGCGAGTCTAGGAGGCAAATCTCGTCTGGCCAAACACTTGGGGGGCTAACGTGAAGTTGGCCCCCCCAAACTTTGTGAAGCTCTAATTCTGTTTCGAAAACAGCCCAAATCTTGAAACTTCCTAAGCTGCTAGTCGACACAAAGTACTGTAAATTCCAATAAACATGTTTGTCAGAAATATGTTTACGAGCTTTTCGGTTTGAGTTCCGGAGAAGCAAGTATTCGAGCTCGAGCCAAAAATCATTAAAAGTTATAGGGCATCGGGCATACATGTTCAAAAATGCTCGGCCCGGATTTAGGGCTGTCAACGGCTCGAGCTGCTCAGGTCACAGCTCATTCACTATCGAGCTGAACCGAGAAGTTGGCCGAGCTTACAACTCATCCAACCGAGCCGGCTCGAGCCATGGGCTCAGTTGAGCCTAGTCAAACCGAGCCGATGCATTCATTTCAACCCAGCCTGCTCAAGCCATCGGCTCAATTGAGGTAGTATTAATTCAATTGTTCGTATTTATTTTAAATTGTGTTTGCTCAGTGTCTGTTCTTATTTAGTTGACATTTTTCTGTCCTCCCTTTCCCTATAGTGAAAGCGGTTTCAGGATGAATAACATGATTGACAGGTGGACCGTGTGAGAATGCACCACACCTGCAGAATGATTAATCCGATAAAGAAGACTGTGCGAAATTGCTCGATAATGAGCACTGTGTGAAACTGTACAGTGCGAAATCGCACGGAATCATTTTAATGGTTTCGGGTAACCACTTCCAACATCTGCCAAATGTAAATTTAGTACTATCGTAGATATTAATAATGACGAAATTCTGTGTCAAAACCTCTTGCATAATGTGTGGAACATTGCATCTTTCTTCACCATTTGGTGTTCCACCGATGTATAGTCCAAACAGTTTATAAGATAAAAAAAATCCCTACCTATTACATTGAAACCTATAATTTCCGGCAGCAAAATATCTGAAGGTCTAACCTCTTTGAAATACAGACCAAATATTAATAGCCCAAAACACTAAAACTTGATGACCCAATCACCCCAAACGAAATACTATCCAGCCCAATAAAATTTTCGTCAGGTCCAGTCACTTGGAAGGGCTTCAACGTAGCCCCCCCCCCCCCAAAAAAAAAATTCGTAAAGGTTCAACTATTTCAAAAACAGCCCAAATCTTGAAATCTACTACACTACTAGTCGACACGAAGTATTGCCAATTCTAGTAAACGTATTTGTCAGAAATGTCATATTAGTGAAGTTGGCCCCGACAAAAGAAGCAGGAAAATCACTTTTCAAAAAGTTTAATAGCCCATATTTCGGAAACTATATTAGCCCAAATGCTAAAAGTTGCTGACCCAATCAGCCCAAACAAAGTACTACCCAGCCCAATAAAAATCTCGTCTGGCCCAAACACTTGGGGGGCTAACGTGAAGTTGGCCCCCCAAATTTTGTGAAGCTCTAATTCTGTTTCGAAAACAGCCCAAATCTTGAAACTTCCTAAGCTGCTAGTCGACACAAAGTACTGTAAATTCCCATAAACATGTTTGTCAGAAATATCATATTAGTGAAGTTGGCCCCGACAAAAGAAGCAGGAAAATCACTTTTCAAAAAGTTTAATAGCCCATATTTCGGAAACTATAATAGCCCAAACGCTAAAAGTTGCTGACCCAATCAGCCCAAACGAAGTACTATCTAGCCCAATAAAAATCTCGTCTGGCCCAATCACTTGGGGGGCTAACGTGAAGTTGGCCCCCCAAACTTTGTGAAGCTCTAATTCTGTTTCGAAAACAGCCCAAATCTTGAAACTTCCTAAGCTGCTAGTCGACACAAAGTACTGTAAATTCCCATAAACATGTTTGTCAGAAATATCATATTATTGAAGTTGGTCCCGACAAAAGAAGCAGGAAAATCACTTTTCAAAAAGTTTAATAGCCCATATTTCGGAAACTATATTAGCCCAAACGCTAAAAGTTGCTGACCCAATCAGCCCAAACAAAGTACTACCCAGCTCAATAAAAATCTCGTCTGGCCCAAACACTTGGGGGGCTAACGTGAAGTTGGCCCCTCAAACTTTGTGAGGCTGTAACTTTGTTTCCATAGTAGCCCAAACGCTAAAAGTTGCTAGCCCAAACAGCCCAAATGAAGTACTTTCTGGCCCAATAAATATCTCGTGTAGCCCAAACTTTTGGGGGGCCAACTTCACACAGGCATAAAAGGGAACAAAATAGACCCCTCAGTGGACTACCACATAAAGACAGAGAGCATGACCTAACATCACGTAACCACATGACGTAATCCCAAAGGTGATGCTAAGGTGGACGTAGGGGCGTCAAATTTTACCCATCAAAGGGACAAAAATAAGGTAGGCTATACACACACTCTATAAGGTAAGAAAGGGGATAACATTTGAAAAATTTTATACCCATAAAATGAAACGAAATAGACCCTCAGTGAAACTACCCCATAAAGACTGAGTGTAAAACCATGTAAGTTAGAGAGTACAGGGCGCAAAATTTCAGCCGGCGTCACACTCCAGGGGCGCAAAAGTTGAAGTCAAATGCCGTAAGGTAGGCTATACATATACCTGTATTCCATCAAAAGGTAACAATCTCCAAAATTTTGTGCCATAAAAGGAAACAAAATCGACCCCTCGGTAAACCTATCCCATAAAGGCGTGGCCTAACACCACGTGATCCCGCGGTGGGCGCCCGGGGCGCAAAATTTTGGCGGCCGACGGGCGCCACGCTCCAGGTGGCGGAAAAATTGAGATCAACTAACGCCCTTACTACTGTGTCCAATTATGTTGCATTTGTGTACTTGGGCCCCTCCTGTCCTGGCTTGGACGCATTCTTTGGGATACTTCACCCTGACGCTACAGCTCAAGCATATACTGTATATTGTAATTTGTAAGTTAAAAATTCATAATATTTATTAGTAATACCAACATGTACCCAAAATTCCACTGTTCTTCTTTTATAACTCTTTAGAGAAGAGCTTTATGTTTAGCTGAAGATAACAACTACCACCAAAACACCTATACCTTTCGTGATTATTCTTGTTTAGTGCTGCAGTGTTTTCGCTGCATAAAAATGTTAGTTATAACATTCGTTATTTATTTTTTAACAAAGACAGGAGATGACTGTCTTGATTATTTTTTTTCTGAAATCTGCAAACTTTGGTGCTTCTCTGAGAAAATTTTCACGCAATTGTATTTGTTAGATCTTGAGCTATAACGTGTTTAATTTAGAGTAGTGTCGAAGCAGAATCTCGGAAGCTGTATACCTGTGCTATTTTTCCCAAACTTTGATCGCTTCTAAATCCAAACCTATTTGGTCTGAGGAGGAAAAACACACAATACACTTGTGACTGCAAACAAGTGACAGAAGTTTCACGAAAATCTCAGATGATGGATTAAATGGCCTGGATGAACTAACATGAAATGCCCTTCAGTAATTCTTGTTTTAAACTACTTTTATATTTGGTCTAGGAATTAATTCGTGCGGGTGGACAAGAGATGGCGCAACGAACGGAGCGTCCCACAGTTCCGTGTATCCACACATGTGTTGCAAACCCCTGTCATCGCGTATCGTTCGTAGTATAGGGCAGTGGATTAAAGCGTCAACAACACCAGTTTGTAGTTAAGTGAACATGGCGCAATTTATGCCTGATAAAGTGTTTTTGCGGGGTGTCCTGCTGCATTACTTTAACATGCAGAAAAGTGCGACTGAAAGTCATCGTATTTTGGTGGAAGTGTATGGTGACCATGCTCTAGCTGAGCGAACGTGTCAGAAGTGGTTTGCACGGTTTAGAAGTGGTGATTTCGGCTTGGCAGACCAAGAGCGAGCTGGACAGCCAAAACAATTTCAAGAAGAAGAATTGACAGCATTGCTCGAGCAGGATTCGTGTCAAACGCAGGAACAATTTGCAGCAGCATTAGGCGTTGATCAAACAACAGTCTCCAAACGCTTGAAAGCCATGGGAATGATTCAAAAGATGTCACATTGGGTTCCACATGAATTGAAAGACAGAGACGTTGAAAGACGAAAAACCATTTGCGAATTGCTGCTTCAACGACAGAGCAGAAAGGGGTTTCTGCATCGAATTATTACGGGTGATGAGAAGTGGATCCATTACGAGAACCCTAAACGAAAAAAGGCCTGGGTGAAACCAGGTGAACCAGGTCCATCACAACCAAAACGAGATATTCACTGTGCAAAGGTTATGCTGTGCATATGGTGGGATATGAAAGGTGTGGTGTACTATGAGCTGCTGCAACCGGGTGAAACTATGAATGGAGAACGTTATCGACGACAATTAATGCGTTTGAAGCAAGCTCTGGCCAGAACACGACCAGAATGGGAGAACAGACATGATAAACTTATTGTTCAACATGATAACGCTCGCCCACATGTCGCAAAACCGGTCAAAACCTATTTAGAAAATGTCGGATGGGAAGTTTTACCCCACCCGCCGTATTCACCAGACGTTGCTCCTTCGGACTACTACTTGTTCGATTGCATGAACAACGATTTGATTGGACAGCGGTTTACTTCTTCAAAAGATATCGAAACATGGGTCTCTGACTGGATCGCTTCCAAGGATGAGGACTTCTTTCGCCACGGAATCCGTACATTGCCTGACAGATGGGCGAAAGTGGTGGCTAGCGATGGACAATATTTTTCTTAAGGTATTTATGTATTTTGTGTTTGTACTACAGCTTCAATGTGTGCGTACCAACCGCACGAATTAATTCCTAGACCAAATACATTTTTATACGATATTCACATTTGATCCTTACTCCTTTGTTACTATAATTAAATTTGTTTGTTAATTTTAACATTTACATTATTGATTTTGTTTTAATTTTGTATTTTAGTTCAATAGTTGCATTAGTTATGATTTTTTTCTTCCCAGAAACGTCTTAAAATCAAGAAGACTGTTAGTTATAATAACAAAGGAGTAAGGATCAAATGTGAATAATGTGTAAAAGTTAAATTTGAATCGTTCTTCATTAGAATTGAAGATCCTAATCAGCGGTGGCCCAGTGCTAGAGCGTTCACCGCTGGTGCATGGGGTCGCGGGTTCAAACCCTCCTCCCGCCAAGTGAACTTTGTAGTGGACAAACACCGTGTGCGTGGGTTTTCTCGAGGTTCTCCCGTTCCCTTCCACTTTCTTCATTCCACCATTTCATTCATTGCTCATCATCACCGTCTCCTTTATCCTAGCCGCCATAATCATGGGACGTAAAACTCAAAGATTTCATTTCATTTCCTACTTTAAACCTGGATGAAGGAAATTTTTATTACAGGTGGGATGACATCTTCAACTCCAGAAGATACTAATTTAAAGGATGAAAATCTGTGTTTATAACTCCTGTATACATAAAATTGATGCAAAACTGGATTTTTTTTTTTTTTCATATTTTCGGCGTTAACTTTTCCATTTAATCATACGTTCCACCACATAAAACTCTCATATTTTTACTCCGTAAAGTTGCCGTATAAGAACTAACTTCTCGTACATAATACAAAATACCTTGTGTTTCTTTGTCGTTCTAAGGAAAATTAATATCTTCTCCAAAAGGATTTTCAATATGTCCATTTATGTAACAAAACACAATGTTCATATCTTACTTTTTTACAGAAAATAGTAAATTACTTGAAGTGATGCTGAAATGTTTCTTGCTTTGTCCAAAATACTAGAGCTAGAGGATGAAATTTCGTTTATTCAGAATATTTTCCGTGAAACTGATGCACTTGATACAGCATTGGTTCAGTTTTACTAAACCTTGAAAATAAAATTCCTTTGGTTGGATTTTCGCTGCACGTTGGACTCGGGAATATCCTCAAAATTACGTTTTTTGAGATGTTTCTTTAAGTTCGGTTAGAAATGATAATCAGAAGGAGCCAGGTTGGGCGAATAGCGGATATGGCTGACAGATTGAAATCAAAGGATATTCAATTTGGTAGCCACAACATGGAACGTTTGATCTGGGCAATCGTCGTGCAAAATAAAAATCTTTTTTACAAGTTTTTGTAGCGTTTCGCCTTTATTTCACTCATGCGCCTGATCCAATAGGTTAGTATGATATTGGTCGTTGACGCTAGAGTTCTGAGGTGGGTAATCCAGGAACAGTGTACCATAGGTGTCCAAACTCGCGAGCCCGACGCTCGTGAGCTCGGCACTCACGCTCAACCGGGCTCGGGCTCAATAATTGAGCGCGAGCGCGAGTGAGCCCGAGCCCCAATGAAATAAGTGAGCGCGAGCCCGAGTGAGCCCGAGCCCACTTGAGATTAGTGAGCGCGAGCCCCAGTGAGCGCGAACCCAATCGAGAGAAGTGAGTGCGAGCCCGAGTGAGCGAGAGCTCAGTTAACAGAAGTGATCGCGAGCCCAGTTAAGAGAAATGAGCGCGAGTGCGAATGAGCGCGAGCCCAGTTCAGAGAAGTGATCGCGAGCCCGAGTGAGTGCGAGCCCAGATAAGATTAGTGAGTGCGAGCCCAGTTGGGAGAAGTGATCGCGAGCGCGAGTGAGTACGAGCCCAGTCCAGAGAGATGAGCGCGAGCCCGAGTGAGTGCGAGCCCGCGCTCACTTCACACTCACGTGGACTAATTTGCTTTAGAGTCAAAAAATAGGAAATTCATTCCATGTGGAGAATTGTAAAGGAAGAATTAAACAACTTTACAAAATGAAAAATCACATTCTTGAGGTCTGAGCTGTCATTTTATTGTCCAGAGGACTTCAAACACCTTTCGATAGAGAACCGACTTTTTCATGGCTATTATGAGAGGATGGTATTTGAGGCAGGTATTTGTTTTTGTTGTTTTAGTAACAACTTACATGACCCAAGCTTTGTGTGTGTGTGTGTGTGTGTGTGTGCGAGATCATAGAATAAGGAAACTACTTGACCTTGCGAAGTAGGAAATTTATTTACTAACAACTAATGAAGCTGTACGTTCATAGAAAAGTCGAGCGAAATAATTATGTATTATTTAATTATAGCTTCTTTAAATCCCAATAAACAAGAGTAGCTCTTAAGAATGTTGATAACTTGCATCATAATGGTTATTCAGCCCATTAATTTATATGAGGAAACAAAGAATTTAAGCCAGTTAATTTTACTGACTACTTCTTCTTGAGACCTTTAAATGTATTCTATGCGAAATTTAACCACTGTATTATGTAATTTTAATATATATAAATAAAAACTAAAACAATATAACATTGAATATTTTTAAAGCAAGGAACCCTTAAATAGGCCAGAAGAAGAAATTATTAAAATTGAATGAGTAAAATCTCGTCTATTTAAAAGAAAAATACTTCCTCATATAAGTCAATGGGCTATTAAAAAAAGAAAGATAACAATTCAACATCCAAAAAAAAAAAAAAAAAAAATTAAAATAACATACACACACACCTCCTTTCATTAAAGTCTTTTTTCGAAAGCTACCGTACCCTGAAACGATGGCGTGTCGTTTGTTACAACCAGAGTTAAAAGTGAAGGAAAACACGGGGGACGTCATCTCCCACTTCCAAAAATATCTATGGCGTCCCTCCACTTCCTAAAAAATATAGTGGACAAAGATAGGCACAAGGGATGACATGACGTCATGCGTTCCTCAACCTTTTCAGATCAATTTTTACCCCTGATTACAACTCGATTTTGATGTTGTTTTTTACTTTTATTAAAAACAGACTCCAAATTGAACTGAACCCGCTTGATATAGACCGAGCTCACAGAATGGGTAAGGGCAAAAATAGACCGATCCTTGTTAAATTTGCATACTACAAAAGGAAAGAGGCCATACTGAAAAATGCATATCGTGCCAAGGGGACACCTGTGCGTATAAGTCAGGATTTTTCCTATAGTATTAGAGCCATTAGAAGAGAACTCAATGAATACCGGGTTCAAGCCAAGGCACGCGGACAAAGGGTGCGAATGCAATTCGATAAGTTGTATATTGATGGGAAATCTTATACTATCGAGGACCTACGAAACACAGATGACAAAAATCTAAGTGATACAGTTGGTGTGTGTTCAGTGAGTGTGAACAATGGAGACGCTTCAAAAAATTCAGCAGTTGCAGGTGCTTCTTGTAGTGTGTGATCACCTGCAGAGCCTGTGGGGATGAGTGATGAAGAGTTTTCAGCTTTGAAACAAACAATGAATGCAGCTCGAAGGGGCAGAGGTCAACCACGCCCTGGAGGAAGAAGCATCCCTTGACAAACAAGGGAGAATGACCTTCAACAAGGTAAGACTTCTCAAAGTGAGTGCAGTGATGTGTTATGTAATAATGACAGCAAGTGTGTTGTACATAACGCAAAAAATGATAATTTTCTAATGTATTATATGAATGCGAGATCATTTAGGAACAAAGCATGTGAGTTTTCCAGCAACATTTCATTGAACAATTATGATATCGTAGCAATAACAGAGACCTGGTTGTCTTGTGATTATTTTGATTCAGAGTATTTCGATAACAGATACCTAGTGTATCGTAAAGATAGGGACTATAATACAAGTGGTAAAGCAAGGGGGTGGGGTGTTGCTGGCAGTACAGAACCTGGAAGTGAGTCAAGTGACTTACTGACCAGAACCCAGAAGGCATTCTAGTGAAAACTATGGTTAATTACAAACCGCTTTATATCTGTGTTGTGTGTTTTGAACCAAACTCACATCTATCATTATACGAATATTTTTTTCATTTTATCGAAAGTAATTGTACGATAGGTAGCACTATTCTCCTTGTAGGTGATGTGAATTTGCCTGAAATAACTGGAACAAACTTTGATTTTCTGCAGTCAACGAGTAAATCCTAAAGTCTCTATCATTTTATGTTATATCATGACATGGAATCACTCAATAATGTTACAAATAGCTTAGAGAGAACATTAGATTTAGTAATAAGTAATCTTTCCAATGTAACAGTAATAAGAGAACCACACCCATTAATTAAAGAAGATAATTACCACCCATCTATTTGTATAAGCTTTCCGCATGTTAAATCATCTAGAATAAAAAACAAAAGAAACATATTTGGTTTCAATTTTAAGAAAGGAAATTATGATAATCTCTATAATGAGTTAGCGAGAATAGATTGGCAATATCTAAACGAATATACGGATCCAAATAAAGCAGTAGAAGAATTCTGTAAAGTAATTTATGACATATTTGAGAAGTGCATTCCCATAAAAAGGCCAACGCAAAAAAGGTACCCTTGCTGGACTCAAACTGATGTTATGACATAAATTTCATTCATAAACATCTTTATTAAGCTTTCATTAACTTCTAATTTTCTTTGGTGTTGTTTTAACAAAATACAGGCTATAATCAACGCATACTTTCAAATTTTCAGTTTTAATACTCTTAAACTTGGTCTAAATTAAGAAATATTCATATTTAATGTATTTTAGCAGGACAATATCCTTTCAAATACATAATTAAAAGTAGTGGTTGCTCCTGAGGGAAGTCACAAAGTTAAAAAATTAAAGTTTTCTTGCTTCAAGGTAAGGGGAAAAAGTAATCTAATGGACTTAGAAGATGCAGGCCCGAATGGGAACACTATTGTGGGACTCCCGGTTCCAGAAAAACAAGTAAAGAAATCTAATTAAGACTATATCATCCTGGTATTCATTGAGGTGTCATATCTCTTAATAGGCCTATTTTTTCATCGGAATTTGGAAACGTAAAGAAATAAAGAAACTACTCCAGAATTAACTTTAGAAAATATTGCTTGTTTGTTAATACAAACTATTCACTCCCTGAAATTCTAGATAGAGGCCAACAGGCTATACGCTCCCTTGTTTATGTTCATGGATGTACATGTATTACAATATGTTATTGTATTTCACAAGCCAAGAGTAACAGAGCCATCTAACAATCTGATGATCACTTGGCAGAGGGACCCGCGAGCAGAATGTATTAATTGCATGTATTACTTGCAGAATTTAGTCATAGGAGCCACACTGGTTTCCACAGGGGAACATTATGCTGCTAAGACGGCACTGAATAGTAGATTACACTCTAGCGCGGGACCCAACTGGGAACAATCGGTCCAATCCGCTGAAGTCCGGCCCTGATTGTTGTATACAACAATTAATATAGTAGGGAAGTTTTCTTCTTTTAGTTTGAAGCAACAAAAAGTCTTTTAATTTTTATCGGTGTTACTTCTCTTACAAGCCCCCTCCGATTAAAAGTACATTTTAAAAAATTTAGAAAATACTTTTCTACTTTTCCTTTTCTCTATATATAAAAGTTATTGCTCTGGAGGTATACACTACCAACATTTCTCAAAAATCTCTAATTTTTAGTGCTTTGATTAGCACATCCCTGTAGGATAGGCCGGAACTCCTGCAAGTATTACTGGAGCCTATGAGACCATTGACATTTCAATACCCTCTGAAGTACTATCATTTCGTTGTGTTACATTCAAACCGATATAAAGGGATCAGATAAAGTTCCCTTTTACCTTTTGGTTTGCTTTTAGCTTCCGCAGAGGTAGCTGTTTTATTATAAAATGGTTTTAACAAACACTTAGAGTCACTGATATCAGATCCTGTTACTTCCTTTACCAAACGTTTAGCAGATTCTCGGGAAACGTTTAGCTGTAAATTATTATAAGTTCTGTAATTTCACGAATGTTGAATACCTGTAATGTCTACCTAAATTTCTACTTCTAATTTTACTTCTAAAGCTGTCTTCACACAAAAATATAAATAAATAAAAAATTAAAACCTATGAATCTTTGTGTTAGTTAAAAACAAGAGATATCTATGCGTAATGTGGGTGTTGGACATAAGCTCACCGGCAAAAAGCTCACCGACAGTCTCATATTACAGTGATGGACAAAAGCTCACCGATAGCAAACATAAGCTTCCTTGAAGGACTTGTAATAAAATTCACCGAATATTGAAATTCAGGTGTTAGTTACTTCCTAAGCAGAAAATGGAGCTACTATCTTATATGACTTATCTATCAGGTATGTATATATATATATATATATATATATATATATATATATATATATATATATATATAAAGGACGTTGCGGAGTTGCGTTGTATTAAACGTGGGCAGACCTTAAGGAACTTGTAATAAAATGCCCTGGATATTAAAATCTAGCTTTTGACTACAATTACAAATAGGCCAAATAACTCGGTACAAAGTAGAGCTACTAATGTCGTATAGCAGTTATCAGATATCAGAATAAAATAGGGATGTTGCAATTTTAATGTGTGAAGCATGGGCGACAGTAAGCCTAATTTTGGCCCTGGAAATTTTCGAACCAAATTTTTCTTATAAGCCTGGCAATTCATCAACTGCATTAAAATAATTTCATGATAAGGCATGAGTACTTACATAATAGAGTTTTCTTGCTAACAGGACTGGTGATTTTTTTTTAATTTTACGAAATCATCATACTCAGATAGGCTTTGCTTTTTAATGCTGCCGTCGTGCTTGCAGATAAACACTCAAACAAGTTTCTTTCGTATTTACTAACACTAAGCTTTTTTTTTTTTTTTATTTTTTTCATAAGTTGTTTTGATCATAGTAAATAAGAAAGAGATTCATTTAATGAGTATTGGTCTGCAAGTGTGATGACAGCCTTAAGACTTGAAGTCTGCAACACTCTTAATATTTTATTCTGATGTCTGATAACTCCTATATGACGTTAGTCATATAGCCTATTTTCTATTGAGGAACTAGGCCTACTAGTAGTCAAAGCCCAGATTTAAATATCTGGAGCATTTTATTTCAAGTTCCTCAAAGTCCGCCCACGTTTAATACATTAAACCCTGCAACATCTTTATTATTTTATTTTTATATCTGACAACTGATAGATAGCATTAATAGCTCTATCTTCTACTGAATTAGGCCTACTGCTAGTCAAAGTCTAGATTTTAATACCTCTTTATACCCATCATATACCCGCGAGCCCAATTGAGGCAAGTGAGCGTGAGCCCGGGTGAGCGCAAGCCTAGTTGGGAGAAGTGATCGCGAGCGCGAGTGAGTGCGAGCCCAGTTGGGAGAAGTGATCGCGAGTTCTAGTGATCGCAAGTCCAGTTGAGACAAGTGAGCGCGAGCCCGGGTGAGTGCAAGCCCAGTGGACAGAAGTGAGCGCGAGCCCGAGTGAGTGCGAGCCCAGTTGGGAGAAGTGAGCGCGAGCGCGAGTGAGTGCGAGCCCAGTCGAGAGACATGAGCGCGAGCCCGAGTGAGTGCGAGCTCAGTCGAGAGAGATGAGCGCGAGCCCGGGTGAGTGCAAGCCCAGTGGACAGAAGTGAGCGCGAGCCCGAGTGAGTGCGAGCCCAGTTGGGAGAAGTGAGCGCGAGCGCGAGTGAGTGCGAGCCCAGTCGAGAGACATGAGCGCGAGCCCGAGTGAGTGCGAGCTCAGTCGAGAGAGATGAGCGCGAGCCCGAGTGAGTGCGAGCCCAGATAAGATTAGTGAGTGCGAGCGCGAGTGAGCGCGAGCCCAGTTGGGAGAAGTGATCGCGAGCGCTAGTGATCGCGAGTCCAGTTGAGACTGGTGAGCGCGAGCGCGAGTGAGTGCCAGCCCAGTGCAGAGAGATGAGCGCGAGCCCGAGTGAGTGCGAGCCCAGTTGAGAGAATTGAGCGCGAGCGCGAGTGAGTGCGAGCCCAGTCCAGAGAGATGAGCGCGAGCCCGAGTGAATGCGAGCTCAGTTGAGAGAAGTGAGCGCGAGCCCGAGCGAACCCAGTGGAAAATGGCCACCTTTGCAGTGTACTGTCTTTGACCCAGAAAATTAAAACCATGACCTTCTTTGTTGATTTCTGGGTGCGGAATTTCTGTGGCCACGGAGACCCGGATTGACTAATCTTTGGTGTCAGGATCATAGATGCAGATTCAGGTTTTATCCTTAATCCCTAATTGAACCAAATGACTCGGAGTACTAGTCTTAAAATGGGTCAAAAGTGCTTTGGATCCTTGAACTTTTTCCTTCTGATCAGTGTTGAGATATTTGGCACGCACATTGCTGAAGGATACGAATGTTCAGTGTGTTGCTCATAGTGAGCTAAACATGCTACCGTGAGATTTTCAATATCTTCGCTACTTTTTGGGCGATATTCGCCTTCCTAAAAGATCAGTTCATGGACAGCACTACACGTTTCTTGCTCGTTGAGATTGAAGGGCGCCTAGGGTAGGTCTCATCAACGGTGAAATGGTCTGTCTTAATCCTCCATCGCACGCGTGCTTAATTATAATATCAAGCCACGCGCGCGGAGTCTCACTCTGCAATATATATTTATCTTTTTTTAATGTGTATTTTGTTTTGAAGCGATTTTAAATTGTTGAATATTTTCTTTTAAATGTTTTTGACAATTGCCAACGTATATTTTACAGTATAAACTCCTTTCAACAGTTCTAATATTTTATTACTCTACCTGACTTAGCCAAATCTGACTTAGAAGCTAACACCAGGATAGTATTACATGTGCAGTACTCATTAAAAGATAGAGCAATGGACAATACTAATACGATCCGTAGTTTCTGATGTTGTCATTTTAGTTAATAATTTTTTACAGTTTCTTAGACATTGCAAAAGACATTTCGGAATTAAAAGAAAAAGTGACGTAGAAAAGATTACAGCAGTCGTCGAACCACTTACAGGCCACAGTCTGCCACTTTGGTATGCTCTTACTGTATGTGACTCAACTTCTTCAAGGGGCTGCGGTGGCCCAGTGGTAGAGCATTCACCTCTGGTGCATGGGGTCCTTGCTTTGATCTCAACCTGCGCAAAGTAAACTTTGTGGTAGACATACACCATGTGCGTTGATTTCCTCGGGGTTCGCGTTTCCTCCCACTTTCTTCATTCCATCATTCCATTCATTTCTCATTATTACCGTCTCCTTTGGCCTAGCTGGCATAACCGTGGGACGTAAAACTCAAAGATTTCATTTCATTTTCATTTTTCGGTTTTATTTTGTAGTATAACTCATATAAATATATGACTGCTACTTACTACGATAAGTATACATTGATTACACACATTTGCAATCGTTTAAATGCACTATGCTTGTTACTTGTTTCACAGCGATTCAGTACACTTCTGCATAATAACATGGCGTAAGTGAAAAGTCTAAAAGTATACATTTAAAGCATAGAGAAAAATTGAAAATGAAATCTTTGAGTTTTACGTCCCACGATTATGCCGGTTAGGCTAAAGGAGACGGTGATGATGAGTAATGAATGAAATGGTGGAATGAAGAAAGTTGGAGGAAACGGGAGCATAGAAAAAGAGTTCTGAGTGACTAACTGAACAAATAGTAAACGTGATGAAAGATCCTTTCATTCTCCTTGATTGAGAAGCATTCGGATAGTGTTTATTATTATTATTATTATTAATAATAATAATAATAATAATAATAATAATAATAATATGGAAGTCAGGAAAATGGTACCATCAACAATTTAAAGAAAATGATAATCTGCCACAAAATCAAAAATCTAGAATAATTTCCCTTTCCACAGAATGATCAACCTCATTACTGCAGGAGAGAGGGGTGCGGTGACTCAATAATAGTGTGTTCATCTCTGCTGCGTGAAATCCCTGGTTCAATCTTAGCTCTAGCCAGTGAGTTTTGTGGTGGACAAACACCATATACGTGAGTTTTCTCTGGGTTCTCCTCCCACTGTATTAATTCCATTATTTCGTACATTTCTCACCATCATCGTCTCCCTTAGCCTCGATGCATAAGCTTGGGGCGTTAAACGAGATATTTCATTTCATTTTTTTTTTTTATTATTATTATTTATTTATTTTTCACTACTGCAAAGGTTTTATTTACCAAGTATTTAGACTTCTACAGACATGGCTGAGACTGCACTTCCAGATCCTTGCAAATGCGAGTGGAAGAAAGAAGCAAATTGATTCTTGCCAATATGGATCAGCATTCCCATTCCTGCTAATGCTTGTCATGAGATGGTCCAGTGTTGATGCAAGAAGAAGTGTTGAAATTCATGTAGCTATACGAAGAAATTATTAAATTGTATTGCACTTGGCAAGTGTTCATGTAAAATTAAATGATTTGCCGTATCTCTAGTCGTATTCATAGTTATCTATGCGTGATTATAAAATGTAGCGTTATTGGTTACTAAGATTTTCAGATAGATAAAAAAAATCATAAATAGATTTTCTGAAAGAATTTGGCACAATGACTTTATAATAAATGTTAAATCCTACGTCTCTTGCAAACCCGAAAGTAACTTCATTGTCGTGGAATTTTCGCTTTAACACTGAAATTTATACATAAGAAAACAAGGAACATGCTTTTCGACAATATCATTCCAAAAGAAGACCTATCCGATAACGTCAAGCCTATATCGTTAACTTTCATAACCTAAGCACAAACTCTGCAGTGATGGAGAAACTAGTAACAAGATAACTCTCACTAAGTGATACAAGCATAACACATCTATAAATTATAGCTATGATGCCACCATACCGTATCTTATTCGCGTAACTCTTTTATTCGCCCCACTATAGTGTTAGTGTATATGACTCAAAAAATTAATCTGCAGTGGTGGCGAGTTTTACGCTCACGGTAATTCCCACTTAATAATTAATACCTACTATTGTTTATGACACCTCAGTATTAATATCTTTTCCCTGGAGAAACTAGAACTTCATGATGGTCAGACATTTCAGTTTTGAAACTTTCTTGAACCTCCACCATCACTACTTCAAGAAGAAAAAAAAAACTGTATTTGCACATGCTAAAATCCTAATCTTTCAAATGGCTTTACACTCAAGATTGGGAAGGGGTACAGCCAGGAACTTTCCAACACCTCGTATATTATGCTTATACGTCCAAATACTGCTCAACCTCGAAGGAAATTAAACACTTCTGTCAATTATAACATATTTTTTCAAACGACTACTTTTAAGACGAAGAAACCCCACGAATAGGGAGGAATCCACATATGTGTCAACAACTTAACAGCGCAGTCGATGATCCTGACTAAGTTACCAGCGCGCGAAGAAAACTTAGGGTACGTCTTTTTCTCTTCGGATACGAGATAAAAGTTTTTTTTTTTTTTTTCATTAATTTATTTATCTCGTCCTGTATAGCCTTGCTGTTGACAAAAGACATTAATAAGATGCAAATCCAATACAATTACCTCACGATGCTGAATCATCGAGAAACAAACTCGCTACTTATCACTGCCCGTCAATCATTTAGATACTCATTATCTCTTTGTGAATGACTACTGCAACTCTGATGTAAATTCTGGACATTGGTAATAAATGTAAATTCTTTTGCTATTTCATTAACTTTTTTTTTTTTTTTTTGAATCGAAATGTTAATCTATGCTTTTAAGTTATTTGAAAATACAGAAATCATATTGTATGTTTATTTATTGACATAAGTTTTCTTCAATATATAGGAAGTGAGAAACTTGAGCATTACTTCAGTATGCAAGGATGAAATAGGAGTGAAAGAAGAAGGCGGCAGGAAAATAAGTAAAGCGATGAAAGCATACTTGAAAAGAGCCAAAGAACACGGTAAGTGACAGTATTACTTTATTTATATTTATGGTAGGAAAGCGCTGTGCTATTTAGTGACCATGATTCTACCTTCTGAGCACCCAAATATAGTGTGGTAGAATGAAGTCAACTAAATGATAGCGCGGTTTCCTAATATGTTACCAATTTTCGTGTTGCAGCACTGAATCGACTTGTGCATTATCTGCGAAGATTTCTGTAGCCATGGTCCCTTCTTTTTAATGAGTTCTACATTAATTTTACTTAAATATAATTGTGGCTCCTGAAAATAATTTGTACTTTCTAGCTTTCAAGCTCTTCCCTAGAGCCTTGTTCACGGAGGATAAACACAAGATTAAAAACAATAAAACCACAGGAAAAAATAACAAATGGACTCACCAGGTAGAACAGTGCGAAGAACACGTTGTATTAGCAGCTAGTCACACTTCCAATGTTGGTGCAGCGTACTATGGAATGGTGGGCTCAATTTGTGCATTCGTTTTTTCACATAGGAAAAGTTTCCATCTCCTGTTGATATATTTGCTTTGGTCCCAATATTGTATATACATTTCAAATCTTCCATTCCCTGCTTAATGAATCGTTATCTGTTTTTATACAGGAAATGAAAAAAAAAATTCATTTCCGTCCTTAGCTCCAAATAAAATTTTCGAATCAGTAATTTTATGTTGTTTCTTTTAAATGTTTCGACAGACCTGAAACCTGATACTCTGATGTAACATCTCTCAAGTGTTCATTGACCCTCAGTTTTAAGCTTCGTTTTCTTATGCTATATGAGCCTGCAGACAGCTGCACTTTATTTCGTATACTTCTGAGTTTTCATAACCGTTAAACTGAATGATGTTCTTTTCAAAAGTTTTGGAAATTTTATTGTTTTTTCTCCTGTTCTTATCCTCCGTTAACAAGCCTCTGAGGAAGAGCCGAAAGCTAGGAAGATCAAAGGTTTTTCAGGAATCACAGTTAGAAGTAACTTAAATAATTCTTAAAATTCCTGAGCGTGTTAGCATATTGTTTGAGTTGTACGTGGTTAGTGTTATTTTTTCCAGTTCCATTAAAGAAGACGCAGTACATGTGTATATTTCTGATAAAACTATGTAAATGGATTGAAATAAGTTCAGCATGTGGAGTGGATCATCACATCAAGAAACTCACGCCTTAAGAAATGTTTGCATGACTCGAAAGTTATTTGAAACAACTAGTGAATCTGATAAATCATTTCTTTATCAATAGTTTCTTTAATTATTATAAATTGTTTACAGATTTCTTTTTTACTATTTAATTTTTTCAGTATGTTTCCGGTAATTTTTTCACAGTACAGAGGGTCACAGTGGCTCCGTGATAGAGCGCTCACCTCTGATATGTGAGGTCCCTCGTTCGATCTCAGGCCAAGTAAGTTTGTGGTGGACAACATTGTGTCCGAGGTTTTTTTTTTGGAGTACTCCCATTTCCTTCCACTTTTTCATTCCGCCAATTCTTCCATCATCATTCACTTGCCTTAATCACCCGTCTCTCTTAGCCCGGGACTTTAAACTAAAAGATGTGAATTCAAAATTTTCTGTGTTATATTTCCTTCGCTTTCCTTATCCCACCATTTGATTCATTATCGTCATCACCGTCTTCCTTAGCCTCGGTGCAGAAAAGTGAGACGGTAAACTAGAAATTCCATTTTTCACAAGACAATTGAAACCTTAATAAGTGATTCGAACAGAAACAGTAGTAAATTGAAGCTATTATATTTGTTTCAAACTATCCATCATTGGTATGATTTGTGTACTGTGTATTGTTTTCAGAATATCACAAGTTTAACCATACTTGCAATGTTTTTTCATTATATACTGGAATCCATGATTACGATTAGGATTAGGAATTAGATTTCTGGGCTTTCGGCATCTGTGGCCATGTTATCGCGTCACATATGAAGGATAACGTCCCTCGCCTATCACACTATCCGATGGAAGGAAAAGAACAAAGGATTGGAGAAGAAATGATGTGGCCTGGGACCTGTATGTTAGATACCATCCCGGCATTTGCCTGGTGTGAATAGAAAAAACCAGGAAAACCTCACTCAAGATGGCTGACCTGAAAAAGCATTTACACATTTTCGACCGAGTGTCCACACCGGGAATCGAAGCCGGGATCGCTCGCACTAAAACGAGAGCGTTACCGATTACGCTACGTGGGGTCATTCGTTAAGCCAATGGGATATGATTCAAATAGCAGTATATAAATAAATAACCATTGACGGAGGTGGGAAATTTTCGCATGGAATATTTCGGCATTCATAAATCTTTCCGTTGCATTCTTAAATTTAAGAGTAAAGTGAAAGGAATTATTAATATTAATGCGTTTATCGTGAAATTTACAACTTGATCTTCTAATTACTTAACCTTAAATCGAACCCTAAGGCCGCGCCTCCATTGCTTCCAAATGCGATTGCGAACTGCGAATTCATGTGCCTCTACTAGATTCGAAGTTTTGTAAATGCAAATCAAGTTTTAATGTCTCTTTCAAAGCTTCAATGTGAAATATTTTTGCTTGAAAATTTGTACCCTAAAGTCTTGAGAGCACGAAGAAGACGAATATAAGACGATAAGTGACATTTTTATCAAGAAATGAGGAGGGAGAATTTAACATATTGCCTCAGCTAAAATGAAAATTTGCGGTTCGTGTATTAATTAAGTCTTCATATTTTAAAGACAAAACAAAGAAAAATATACATACCTTCTACTTCAAGTTCCTTGCGTACATCTGCCCATAATTTGTTCACGACGTGTCGTTTGTGGTAATCTGGATGAACTTGGTTCCACAATGGAACTTTATCAAAAACACAATTTATTAAAGCATCAACATCTATTTCCATCTTTATTTTTATTTTATTTTTTGTATCTCCGCACCTCGCAACGTCGTCTGCTTTCACGCAAAATAAACTTTCTTCTCTCACGTAGCATTCAATTTCTCTGCAGACGACTTTCCATTCGCACGAATTCGGACGAACAATCCCAGCAGGTTGGGATCGTTCGTATTCACATCTTTCCATCGGATTTCGCAAGTCGCAGGTCGGAACTAGTCGAGGCACTCCAATTTATTTACACGCGCCGGGAAATTCACATTCGCAATCACGAAGGAGCGGCCTTAATCCATCTGTTCATTGCTAAAAGGCTCTGAAGAGGATGGTAACCACAATCACCGAAAATTTAGCATTTGTATCAAAAACATAGAATACTACAAATAAGTAACTTTTATTTTTAATAATGTGTGGACTTCGTAATATTTATATGGATTTAACTAACATACTGGAATACAATATAAGTAATAACTTCCTATTTGCTGTTATTTCAGAGGAATTTATGAAAGAGCAACTATTGGAATACAACATAGGGAAACGACATCTAGCCAATATGATGGGAGAGGATCCAGAACACTTTACTCAAGAAGATGTTGATGTAAGTACACTAAATAAATTTTCATAAAAATAAATTGTAAATTAGAGAAACCAAGTGAACAGCAATGGTTGCGTTAGGGAAATCTCGTTGCGGGTCACGGCTCAATGGTTTCCAAGTTCATATCAGGAATTAAGTAATACTGAACTGGAAGTAGGATGAAAAACCAGGAAGGTTCTATTCTAGAAAAAACGAAAAATGAAACACGATCTGTTTTCTTGGATGGAATGGAAGGTTTTATCAGAAGCTACAGAATATTCCGTATGAAAACCACCATTGACCCCAATCCGTTTCTGAAAATCATGTTATCATAACGTGAAACATTGTCTTTTGCTGCCATTAGTTCTGTTCTACCCTTCAATAAAGATTTGGTCTCTAATAAATTGAAGATATTACAAAGTGAGCAAATCCCAGAAGAGTGTATTATTATTATTATTATTATTATTATTATTATTATTATTATTATTATTATTATTATTATTATAATGAGAATATATGAGAATATGAGAATATACAATTTGTAGATTCTAATCAGGAAGAAGTTGAGTTTGATGCGAACAAAGATCAATGGGTTCAAGTTATTTCACGTAATAAAAGGAGATTAGAGAATAAAAGACCAAGAGAGACAGATAATAGAGGGAATTTGAGTACTCGCTTACATAAAAATCAACGTAAGTTGACTTCTGGTAGTGGTACTGATAAAATTGATTTGGTTGCTAAAAGTAGAAAAAGGGCATTATTTGTTACTAGATTTGATCCATCAGTAAAAGAAAGTGACGTTGAGTCTATTGTGAGTGATAGAAATGTAACCTATGTCAAATGTACTAGATTAAAAACTAAGTACGATACTTATGCTTCTTTTCATGTTGAAGTGTTTGAATCTGACTTTGGGATTATTAATGATCCCATGATTTGGCCCAGTGGCATATTAATTGGTCCATTTTATGGCAAACTTTTAACAACTAATTCTGAAAATCCAATTAATAATGTTAATAACAATAACTAGTTCAATATGGAAGTCCATATTTTGTATCAAAATGTTCGAGGGCTTAGAACTAAAAGTAATATATTTTTTTCTTCTGTTGCTGATTGTTCTTTTGATATTATTGCTGTAACTGAGTCATGGTTTAATTATAAACAACATACTGATGATTATTTCCCTGAAACTTACAAATGTTTTCGCTCTGATAGGAATTATACTATCGATCAGTGTAGTAGAGGTGGTGGTGTTTTGCTAGCTGTTAAAACAAATATAAATTGTCAAAGGAGATTCGATTTGGAATCTGAAATTGAGTGTGTTTGGATTGAGATTGACACGTCCAATGGGAAAAAATTATTAGTTGCATGCTGTTATTTTCATCCAACTTATCCTGTCACAAGTTTTACGAATTATCTTAATTATATTGTTTCCAAAGTGAACTTTTTGAACTATGAAGTAGTGATTATTGGTGACTTTAATATATCTAAAGTGGACTGGACGAATAGAAATCTATCAAACGATATAAACTATTATTCTAAAACCAAGGCGAAAATCCTATTTAATTTTTTAGATGATATGAATTTGAACGTTGTTTCAGGAACATCTGGACTTGATTTAATTTTGTACAACACTTATGTTCAATCTAATAATTCAGTAGTATCTCTGGTTCCGCCCGATAAGTATCATGATCCGATTGAGATTACTGTTAAATTATTATCTCTTATACGTGAGATATCTAGAGATAGCTTTTTGTTATATCAAAAGGGTGATTATCTTTCTTTATATAAAGAAATTGAAGGGTTCCCCTGGGCCAATATTTTGTTGAATACATATATTGATCTTGTTGCTCAAAATATTAACGATGTTATATTGAATGCAATCAGAAACAATGTTCCTCTAGTAACCAAATCAATTTCTAAGTATCCGAGATGGTATTCTCGTAATTTAATTTATTTGCTTAAAAAAAAGAATAATGCTCATAAAAAGTATAAAAGAACCCAATCTCTTCAAGATTATAATATTTTTTCTAAACTTCGTTCTGATTTTAAGAAGCAACTTATTATTGATAAAACTAAATATTATAATAAGATTGAGAATAGTTTAAAAAATAATCCCAAAAGATTTTGGAAGTATACAAGTAATAAAATAAATGGTAAAGATGGACATAAGGCAATATTAGTCGATGACGAATTTCTTTCCGACCCTCAATTGATATCTGAAGCCATGGCTAAACATTTTGCAGCTGTTTATCATAAAGATGATATTAATGTGAATGATAATAATGTTACTTTTATGGCCAGTCAATTTTGTAGTGATCAAATATTTTTTTCTACTAAACAGGTAATAGATGTTATTAAATCTTTAAATGCTAAAGCTTCTGTAGGTCTTGATCTAATTCCGATTTTTATAATAAAAGGTATATCCGATATAATTGCACCAATTTTGACATCATTGTTTAATTGGAGTTTAGCATCTTGTTTCTATCCTAGTGTATGGAAAACTGTTGTTGTTACTCCAATTCCAAAAACTGATGGTAGGTCTGTAACTGATTATAGACCTATTTCTATTCTTGATGTAATACCAAAAATTTTTGATCAGCTTATTTACAATTATCTTTATAGTACTGTTGAACATTCTATTATACCTGAACAGTATGGCTTTTTAAAGGGTAAATCAACTGAACTAAATTTGAATAAATTTCTGACCTTGGTTTCTCCTGTTGTATATAAACGTGGTCAAGTTGATACTATTTATTTTGATTTTGCTAAAGCCTTTGATAAAATATCCCATCATAAGCTTCTTAATAAACTTCATTTCTTTGAAATTTCCAAATCCTTGATTCACTGGTTCGCTTCTTAGTTATTTGATCGTAAATTCGTAGTTAGATATATGGGTTCTAAGTCATCTGTTTTCAAGATTTCTTCGGGTGTCCCTCAAGGATCCA
Organism: Thermobia domestica; assembly: GCF_964235325.1. NCBI lineage: Eukaryota > Metazoa > Arthropoda > Insecta > Zygentoma > Lepismatidae > Thermobia > Thermobia domestica. Next base: position 342,170,553 of record NC_137454.1, on the reverse strand, counting down.
ATTTGGGTCCATTATTATTTTTAATATATGTGAATGATATTGGTAATTATTTTAAATGTCCTTTTTTACTGTACGCTGATGATCTCAAGATATTTTCTGAAATAACTTGTAATCAGGATCACCTTAAATTACAAGCTGATATTACCTCAGTTTACCAATGCTCTGTACAAAATTTACTTCCATTAAACATGAATAAAACAAAAAAGTATAGCGTTCTCCAGGAAAACGAATATATCGTATTTTTCTTATTCAATAAATCAGTATAGAATACAATCTGTTTCAATTAACAAAGATTTAGGTGTTATGATTGATTCTAAATTACTTTTTGACCATCATGTTTCAACCATGGTTTCCAAGGCTAGAAGGAATCTGGGACTCATCAAATGGGCTGCTAGAGATTTTAAGGATATTACAACTTGCAAAATTTTATATTGTGCATATGTACGTTCCCACTTGGAATTTGCTAGCTTGATTTGGAACCGTAACCTCATTAGTATTACTCAAGTTTTGGAGTCAGTCCAGATTTCCTTCCTGGCCTGGTTAAAATATAAATTTAAACTATATGATCTGCCCAATAGGGTGATTCTCGCTAGATTGGATTTACTTGCTCTCGAAGTTCGTCGTAATTTAAGGCAAATTAAATTTATTCATGATATAATACATGCGAAACTGAACTTAATTGAATATTTGTTTATTAAAGTTCCCTTGTATAAATCTAGGCTTTACCGTCCTATATTGTGTAATAGTAATTTAGTTGGTTCGCCATTATTTATTTGTGTTGACAACATAAACAAAAAGTCACTCAAAATTGATTTTTTTTTTTATTCGAATTTTTTGGCGCTTAGAAAACAGTTTTTGGATTGTTATATTTAATTAAAATACCTAATTTAACCCTTTTTTGTATATTGTCTATTGAATTTTCTTTTTTTTTTACCCATATGGTGTATATTTGTTCATGTGTTTTAATTTTTTTTAAATTTGTTTATTTCATAATCTACTTATGTAAATTTTTAGTAATACATCTTACTTGATTGAATCTTTATTGAAATGAGGATATGTTTGTAATTTTATTTTGTAATTTAGTTTGAATTAAACTTGTGTTAATGTCTTTTCCTTTGCTTTTCTTGATTGTCATGATTTCATGTATTTTAATTTTTTTTGTTTTGTTGTATTTTTTCCTGTAATATTCCATTGTATATAATTGTATATATGACCATTATGGCTTCGGCTGTGGTCGCAATTTCTCATAATAAATAAATAAATAATAAATTATTATTATTATTATTATTATTATTATTATTATTATTATTATTATTATTATTATTATTATTATTATTATTATTATTATTATTATTATTATTTAACGATTGATAAACTCTGAGCAAACATTTTGTCTTTAAAACGTCTCTAGGAGAGGATATGTATAATGTGTAATAATATAATAATCATTAATATTATGGAAAATTTAACTGTTAATAAACATTATTGATATTACGAAACCATTTCATATTTAATAATAATAAAAGAGTTCAGATATGTAAGCATGACAAAGGATGTATACTAGTGTTCCTACTTACTCCTACTTCTTGACCAAACTTGAGCTCCTCCGTGGCTAAGCGGTTAGCGTACGCGCCTTTGGCGTGGGAGGCCCGGGTTCGATTCCCGGCGGGAGCTCATGTGGTTCGGATTCCACGTTAATCAGTAGGTCCACGTCTCATATAGCCTCACTGCTGAACGGGACGTTAAACTCAAAATCAACTCAATCAATTCTTGACCAAACTTCTACTTTTCTTATCCTTAAAAAGTTGCTTGAATCTCTGTATGAACCAGCAAACACACGCACCAAAAGTGAATGTTCCAATCATGAGAGTTCCGGGAAGCCCTTGTAAATTGATGGTGTATTTTTTTTACCAGCTTTTTTATGTTTTTCTGATCGACACATGAAGAAAAGCTTAAGAACTTTCAACAGTGCAGTATTCATGATCAAATTTGGCTTCTAACATTTCTTTATGTTATCGGGTCATGTTCAAATATGTACAGTCTTGTTCAAAAGATCTGGGCAGCCCACTTTGCTTTAAGACCATATTCTGGCAACCGTAGTAAATTCTAAGACCTTGCTTCTGAAAATAAAGATGCAAAAAAAATTCACATTTGTTTGATATAATTCCAGCTACGAGTAACAGTGCAAAGCTTTTCAAAGAGAAGTGGGTGGCCAGTTCTTTTTTTTTTTTTAAAGTAGGTTGTAGATCGTGAAGTAATAACACAATTTTTCTTAAAATGTCACGCGTACGTCCTTTCTTACCTTAATTCTTTATATGTTTTCTAATTTCTAAGTCATTGACGTAATAAAATATAACATGCTTTCGATTTTTGTTTCTTTCTTCTAATCAGTGTTACAAGCGAATAAAATTAATAATATGCTTTCTTATCCAGAGATCTATAGAGTACTTATTTCCTTCGGGATTATATGAGAAAAGTGCTCGTCCAATAATGAAGCCTCCTGAAGAAATATTCCCGAAACAGAAGGCAGCGGAATTTGATGAAACCGGCAGACCGTATCATTTCTTGTTTTACACAGTAACACCGAATTTCTACGAATTAATGTATGTAAGTACGGTTTGTTGTTTTGTTTGCATGATTTAATTATGTTGTAATAATGGTTTGTGATTGATATGTATAGCATAGGTTGTTCGCACTATGTGTAACATGTATGTACAGTCATGGCGGGAACAAATAGCTTCGCCACTTAAGTTCCCATTATATAGTAAAAATCAGTCAATCAAAGTACGTACATTAAATACTTGAAAAATCGAAATAAAAATAACAATGTTATTAGTGCTAATTGAACTTAAGGAGCACACTTTAAAATTTTTATCAAAATTACTAACCTTGTACGTATTCCTATGGCGACCAGAATTTCTCAAACGATCAATATTTCGGGGACAAATTCCTCGATTTCCCTTCATCGGGATTGGAAAAAGAGGTTTATTATTATTCTATGCAATAAGCTGATCAGGATAATATAAACCTGTTTTGCAGTCCTAATGAAGGATAGTCGAATAATATGTCCGAAATGTTGACCATTTGAGAAATTCTGGTCGCCATAGGAATACGTATAAGGTTAGTAATTTTGATTATATGTTATTAGTATTTAATTTGTCATGTCATGTAACACTAAGACTACTTGTTACGTCTATTGTTCTGTTTTAAATAGGTATACTGTACGTAATTAAAGTTCGAAGTAGAGTTGACCCTACAATTTATATTAGGTAGGCAAAGTGACACACTGTCGGACTTTTCTTTTTTTCTGCTGCGTATGAGCATTTCTATCTTGGAGCCTTAGTGCTTTTAGTGCCCTCAAATGTTTTCTGTATTTTAAATAAAACAAGATGATCTGATATTATTGTTTTAAATAGAAACATTTGAGGGCTTTTAACAGATAACTTAGCTTTAAAATCTTGAACAGTTCACATTGATGTATGAAGGTGGTGTGAAAAATGAAAAGAATACTAGAGAGAATTATTCGACTGTGTGTCATGTCAAACAGTTTGAACATCATTGAAAAAGAGTAACAGAAACAGTAGATCTGGGCATGGGGTGTTGCAATAAAATACATGATTTTGAATTGAAATTCTCACAGTATGAGGACGTAGCACCGTCTTGTTGGAACGATAATGACTCATCCAAAGGGAATCGTACATGTAATCGTTGTTGCGGATCATTGCTCATAGTACGAAAAGTAAAAAGACTATTTATTCTCACTGTAGATACTATACCATACTGTGACACTCTACATTGAAATGGGTTTGGTGCAACTTACGGAAATGGTTCTGTGACTAATTACGCTCTGTTGTACAGGGTATTGCGAGAAGTCCCTATATCCCTAGGTTTTGGATATCACAATGAACAATTTCAGTTGTCCTATTAATAACACCGCTTTTGTGGTCACAGACTGTATATGGGATCCCTGCGTTCAAGGTCACATGCAGCATTTTAGTTGTGAAACCATGGCTGATGTGAGTTGTTGCAGTTACACAGTTGAGGAACGATTAGTGGCACGTGTGACATGCAGGATAAACAATGACACATATAATGATTGCGTTTAGAGATCGCTTTGGCAAGGACACACACCTCTTAAAACAACCCTGCTTGATTGGGAAAAATGTGCATTTGCTTCGTAATATGCGGTGTGGACGTAAGAAGACGCGTGATGAAACGTGTGCACATGTAGATCCACTTGATAAATAGTTCGTATATTTTAGTACTCAAATATAGTTTGTACTAAGTAAATAAACGAATATTGAACACTGACATTACTCTGTTTGATATTTAAACGTAGAGGTATGGGAACTTTTCGGACACACTGTACATTAAGATAAAGTGTACTTCGTCTCTTATCCATAATAAACGTAAAAAAGCTTAATTTTCGTTAACTCAAATCAGCAAATATATTGATATAGTATTTGTGATTATACGAGCTTGTATGAGCTACTCAAAAACTACTAATATAACCAGTTGTCTATGTATAACATTAAGTACATTATCAAACCACAATGTATACTTGTGTGAGTAATCACTGGAGATGGAAATAACTAAAAGACTTTCAAGAAAACTCTATTGCATATGTGTAATATTGAGTGATAAAACGTATAGTAGATCTGAGTTTTTTATTACGTAAAGTAATTTCGGAGATTACAGATAGAAATAACTTGAGTACTTTTGACTGAAACATCTGAATTAGTAGTTCAAATAGCTTATTTTCTTCACTATATAATATGGATCCAGTAGTGTATTTAATGTATAAAGTAATGTGATACTTTTGTTGATAACTGTTCATAATAATTACATAATAAGTATAATATGATTTTTTTTTTCTATTTCTTCAGAACATACATGAGAAAATGACGTATCTAAATGATTATGAGGACACAATGATCCGAAAACAACTAAAGCCAGATGAGACTAGAGCGCTGTAAGTAAAAATTCTAGTAATATTAATATATTGACATTCAACCTATGAGCATTATTAATTGCCAAAGTTGAGAAGTTTGCATGCGTTATGGTTCACCTCTAACCCTTTCTTTTTGACATCTCCTAATTCTGTTAAAATTATTCGAATATCCTATAAATTCGAATAATTATTCGTTATTCGAATACTCGTTCGTTATCCGAATAATTATTCATTATTGGAACACTAATTCGTTATTCGAATAATTAATCATTATCCGAACACTCATTCGTTATTTGAATAATTATTCGTTATTCGAATAATCATTATTCGAACACTCATTCGTTATTCGAATAATCATTATTCGAACACTCATTCGTTATTCGAATAATTACTCGTTATTCGAACACTCATTTGTTATCCGAATAATTATTCGTTATTCGAACAATCATTCGTTATCTGAATAATTATGTGAATAACGAATTTTGTTCAAATATTCGAAGAATCCGTTATTCGAATTTTAACAGCACCAGTCTTGACGTCTTGTTCACAGTTATCTTTTTTAGTACCGTTCATCAGTTAGTCTTCTCCTTTCTTTATTACTTTCCACTATATGCTCCTTGAATTATTTCTTGTCAAAGCATGTGCTAATCAATTTTGTTTTCTCAATTGCTAAGGAGTGGCAGTCGTGGTAACATGCCATATTTACAAAAAATCATAACAGAATGCCATTTATTGTAATCATGGGCCGTATTTGCCATTTTATGGCTGCTTCTTGAGCTGTGTTCATTTTTCTACCGGAAATACAAACCGCATTGCTCGCCATTATCGTGGAGTGCAGCTCACCTGTAAGGCATAAAGTTTAACGCTCCTTACCGGATGAGATAAATCTTCGTTGACTAATCACGTACATGGGAAGTACGGTTGATGTTGCTATTAACATCAAGGTTGAGACGAGCTTCAAAATGATACTGTTACTACGGAAAATGTTAAAAGATCGCTTTCATGTCTCAAACTCATCTTAGTGGACAGACGACATAAGTTGTGTGTGAATCCCCCTAGATCTGTACGAGAAAAAATGACAACCAAACTCTGTTCTGTATACTGGATTCAATGTGAAATTTTGTGCTCTATATCGTATGTTTAATGACTTGAGATGAAAAATAATCATCATAAGTTAATATTCATGAAAGACTTTGTTTTTATGGTTACTAGTGTAGTATTACGATAAACAGTTATCAAGGGAGCTCAGTGGTAGAGGGCTTGAGGTCTCAGGTTCGATCCTCGACCAAGTAAGTTTGTGGTGGACAACATCGTGTTCGTAGGTTTCCTAGGAATACTCCCATTTCGTCCCACATTCTCATTCCACCAATTCTTCATCATCATTCACTTGCCTTAACCAACCGTCTCCGTTAGCCTAAAGGGCGTAATTGTGGGACATTAAACTGAAAGATATCATTTTATTTTCAATAGAAATCAAACTTGTACAATTTTATTATCCCAGCAGAAAAAGACACGTACCGTACATGCGCATGTACAACATGCACCTGGAAAACCCTTGAAATTGGAACACTGTTTTACGCCTGATCATGTGCTCATGTTTTTTAAAAACATTGCGTGTTCAGTCCCTGGAAACGGAAAAACACAGGTAAACAAGGAAGAAGTGAACACCTGGTTTATACCTGGAAAACACATGTTTTGTACCTATAGCCGAACGGAACATCTGTGGACTGCATGTTTTACAACTGATCTTAACGTGTTTTCTGTTCAACAGCAGCTGATCATCCGCTGAACATTGCATGTAAACGGAAGAAGACCAGTGCTATTCTAGTATTGTTCGAGAGCACTGAACATGCAATGTACAGGGATCGCAAACATGCAGTGAAAGGAGAACTGGAAATATGCGGTTCAGACGATACGAACACTACATTTTTCGATTAGTTAACACTGAATGCACAGGTCCCAATTTCAAGATGGCAGCCATTATTTCAAACTAGCGGGCATCTACACTATAGGGCACAATTTTCGGTTTTTTAACCTATTCCTGGTCTTTAGACCTACTAGCTATTTTCCATTTTGTTGTAATTATAAAATGTGTACACTGTTGAATGAAACTTGAGTTCGAAATTCTGCTGAAGGAATAAGAATCAAGACTGAATTTCCAGCAACACAGTGTTTCTAAACATACCAGTATCTGCTGCTGGTCCAGGAAAATATAAATTTCTGCAATTTTCGCACCTGCAAATTTCTACCCACACAGTGAGCCTTTCAATATTGTCGAGATTAGTCTGTTTTGTTGGAAATTCAAGAATTTATTCGAAAGCAACATGTAGCTGGACACTGCATCGTAGATGATGATGATACAAGCAACATACACCTAATAACAAAACAGCTTCCTTTTTAATGAGAAACTCGTCTGAAAATGGCCTTTTCTCGGATTTAAAACATTCTGTCTACCGGGCATGTTTCTTTTATATTTCAGACAGTGTACTGTTTCTCTGTAACCTGCAAATACATGCTGTCACTACATGCCATGTACAGTTCATGTTTATACAACCCTTTTCTGCTAAAACAAACCACCTGGAAATTCTATTTTCCGTATTAAAAACACACCATGTACCAGACATATAAACGACAAACTCCTGCTAGATGAACAATTCTTTGGAACCTGCATGAACATTCGGCAATACAGGGAAAAAAGCAGCTCATGTTCACAGCAGATTTCTTTTGAAATTCAGCATAGCTGAAAATCACGTTAAACAACGGAACACATTATATGTAATGCGCAGAAAATTTTCGTTCAGCATTTAAAATACCGGCTGGCCTGGAACGCAAATGTACATGTTTACAATATCGGTGGAGTGCAGTGTATGTGTTGGTACCGTTACATACGCAGACACGTTTTCGCTAAATACCACGTACTACACATGAACTTACATTCGCTGATCTGCACGTCTGCAGCCCGCAACATTTTCTTCTGAACATTGCATGTACATGCGCGTCGCACAGGTACTGATCAGTCAATGTACAGTACACACATGTGATTTCATGTCAGGACAAGAATTATTACATTCAAAAACAGGTGTTATTTCCCTGATAAGTGCCTGTTTCTGTTTCAAACCATTTACTTTATACGTAACACCTGTAGCACATGAGCAAAACATGCGAAAACAGGCACTGTACATTGCCTGTTTTCTCAAAAGTTTTCATGAGGGATCGTATAAAATTAAAAAAAGATGTCCAAAACTGAGACATATGCAATAGGTAGATCTCATTTAGCTAAAGGGAGCACGGTGGCTCAGTGATAGAATGTTTAGCTGTGGTGCCTGGGTTTCCTGGTCCGATCCCCGGTCAAGTAAGTTTGTGGTGGGGTTTTCTCGGGGCATTCCTCTTTCCTCCCACTTTATCATTTCACCAATTCTTCCATCGTCATTCACTTAATCATCGTCTCCCTTAGCCTAAAGGGCATAAGGGACGTTAAACTAAAATTCTCATAGTAGAACTGAAGAATATGATATGGGTGGATGTAAATCCTCATGCATAGTAGCCGAGTAAATTGATAAAAGTTTTTTTTTTTTTTTTTTAATCTAAAAATTGAAGCTGTACGATAACCTCGCCATCTCTTAAAATGAAACTATCACTGAAGTATGTATACATACCTTCATTACGTCTTTTGTTGTGACATTAGCATGACGGCAATATACATAATGGTTGATGAGAAAGAGATCGGATCGGTTCGGATCGCATGTTAACCTATAGGTCCACGTCTCAAATAGCGTCGATGCATAAAGAGATCCTAAACTCCTAATCAACGGTAACAAGCAGAGTCTGCACCCTCTTTGAGCGACATGAACATTTTTGTGCAACAACATGAGGACACCATGGTTCTTGACCTTTGCTGGTTGCTTGCGTAGACGTTTATAGTCATTTCATAGTTAAGCACTGTTACGATTTTCAGTGATGCTTTCGATGATAAAAGATAAGATGGTTCAGCACCATTTCAGCAACAACTTTTACGGGTAGAGAGATGGTTTTGGAAACTCTCCTGGACGTTGATCACTATTCAGACACTATCCTGACTGTTTTACGATTGTCGTAGTGGGTCCATTTTTCATCAATTATGACAATCCGATTCAGGAAACCTTCCCGATTATTTCGTACTGTCTGACAACTGCACACCTGCAGAAGGTGTGTTCGTTATCGGCTTTTGTCAACTCATGTGCCACTTATAAGTCCAACTTTTTCAGCGTAGCGTTTGCTCAGAACCACAGTAGTATACTTATGTTTAATTCGTCTGCAATTGTAAAAATACTTTTCTGAGAGTCCTGTTCGGTGGCGCTCCTGAGTAATTCATCAGAACATGCTATTTGTCGGTAGCCGCGGGGCTAATTTTTCAGTGTTGTATCAACAGCGCCAAATTTCACAGACCAACGATGTCCATGGCGTGCTCATTCACCTTCTGGCTCGAATGCACTGTTGATGTTTTTCATAATTATATATGCAAAACGCCCAAGTATAAACTTGTAAACTCACTCACAATTTTGTGTTCTTGATGGCGTACTTTCACAGCCCCTGTTCAACGACACACTGCCTCGTGACTAGTTAGGCACTGTAACCATTTCCTCTCTCCACCCCCACAACCCACCCAAGACAAAATTGAATAAATCCAAACATGTATTGGAAAGCAGGCTGTAAGGCCAGAGAGACAAAGCAGCCACACATCTGGATGAGTTATTTAACTTCCCGAAAATCTAATTTAGTTTCTGGCCAAAATACATACATGAATTTTATATACTATAGAGGTTATACTGCTGATTTTTAGAAATATTAAAAAAAGTCAAAAATTAACAATTGTACACATAATCGTTAATTATCAAAAATATTCAACAAGAAACTAAACGCAGTTTAGTTTTGTCAACTCTAAGTTGTGGATATGTAATATTTTTAGTTTTGTTCAAAATTACCTTAACCACGAGGACACAATAGTCCTTCTTCTTTTTGTTACAAAAATGGCGTCAGGCAAAAGATAAAAAAAAGACAAATAAATTATAATTTTTCTGTATGAAAATTGTATGAACTAATACTCGTAAGATTCACATAAATATATATATATATTTAAACTTATCTGCAATACGTATATTACTGGCAAGACTCGATTATACTGTCACAAAACTATAGATAATTGATGAGCTATAAAAAATGAAGTTAACTCACCAGGCAATTACGTCAACTGAAGTGAAAAATTAAATTCGTAAAACAAAACTACAATGACGTGAAGTAAAAATAATAACCAAAGCAAGGGAACAATAATAATATTTTATAAATGACTAGATTCTGAATACATTACATATCACCCTCCTCCGTCTGAAAAAGTTCAGGTGATCAGGCTGAACTTTTTCAGGCCCAGAATGATACCAACCTTATTCAGAAAATAGAGCATTAAAATATATAAACCATAAATACATATATATATATATATATATATATATATATATATATATATATATATATAGTAACAACTACCAAATATATTTGGTCTAGGAATTAATTCGTGCGGGTGGACAAGAGATGGCGCAACGAACGGAGCGTCCCACAGTTCCGTGTATCCACACATGTGTTGCAAACCCCTGTCATCGCGTATCGTTCGTAGTATAGGGCAGTGGATTAAAGCGTCAACAACACCAGTTTGTAGTTAAGTGAACATGGCGCAATTTGTGCCTGATAAAGTGTTTTTGCGGGGTGTCCTGCTGCATTACTTTAACATGCAGAAAAGTGCGACTGAAAGTCATCGTATTTTGGTGGAAGTGTATGGTGACCATGCTCTAGCTGAGCGAACGTGTCAGAAGTGGTTTGCACGGTTTAGAAGTGGTGATTTAGGCTTGGCAGACCAAGAGCGAGCTGGGCAGCCAAAAAAATTTCAAGACGAAGAATTGACAGCATTGCTCGAGCAGGATTCGTGTCAAACGCAGGAACAACTTGCAGCAGCATTAGGCGTTGATCAAACAACAGTCTCCAAACGCTTGAAAGCCATGGGAATGATTCAAAAGATGTCACATTGGGTTCCACATGAATTGAAAGACAGAGACGTTGAAAGACGAAAAACCATTTGCGAATTGCTGCTTCAACGACAGAGCAGAAAGGGGTTTCTGCATCGAATTATTACGGGTGATGAGAAGTGGATCCATTACGAGAATCCTAAACGAAAAAAGGCCTGGGTGAAACCAGGTCCATCACAACCAAAACGAGATATTCACTGTGCAAAGGTTATGCTGTGCATATGGTGGGATATGAAAGGTGTGGTGTACTATGAGCTGCTGCAACCGGGTGAAACTATGAATGGAGAACGTTATCGACGACAATTAATGCGTTTGAAGCAAGCTCTGGCCAGAACACGACCAGAATGGGAGAACAGACATGATAAACTTATTGTTCAACATGATAACGCTCGCCCACATGTCGCAAAACCGGTCAAAACCTATTTAGAAAATGTCGGATGGGAAGTTTTACCCCACCCGCCGTATTCACCAGACGTTGCTCCTTCGGACTACTACTTGTTCGATTGCATGAACAACAATTTGATTGGACAGCGGTTTACTTCTTCAGAAGATATCGAAACATGGGTCTCTGACTGGATCGCTTCCAAGGATGAGGACTTCTTTCACCACGGAATCCGTACATTGCCTGACAGATGGGCGAAAGTGGTGGCTAGCGATGGACAATATTTTTCTTAAGGTATTATATGTATTTTGTGTTAGTACTACAGCTTCAATGTGTGCGTACCAACCGCACGAATTAATTCCTAGACCAAATATACAAAGGAAATAAGTATTACATAGAGGTGATTTTGACGTTTTTGTGGCCACAAAAACAAATTATAAAGTGCAATTAACACAACAAAACCAGAGAAACATATTTATATGTGAATTTTATATATCTAGTAGTCATGCCAGACCTTCTTAAACCTTAAGGATCATTAACATGCATCCGAGGTAAGTAGCGTTTTAATAACGATACATGATAAGGAAACTTCCTATTTTGAGATTCATTGAATAACAAAGCTGTATTTTTACTCAAAAACGACTCAATAACCACAGGCCCAACCCATAAGGGCGACAAGGATTTATTAATCGCATCTTTCTTAGATGACAGAATATGAGAGCGATACAGCACTTTATCCCCTTCTGAAAATGTTACTGGAGTTACTCGTTTATTATAAATACGTCTTCGTTCATTCCATACTTTTTCCATATTGTGAAATATCTTAGACCAAATATCCTTGGCATCTTGAGCTACAATATCGTTATCAGAAATATCCCACCTAGCCATTAAGGGATCAATGGGTTCTCTTCCCATATACAAACGAAACGGGCTATATTTAAGTTCTGAATGAACTGCCGCATTAATGCCAAATTGCAATTCTTTCAAATAACTCGACCACTTGTCTTGTTTGTCATGAAAATAACTTCTGATAGCCGTTTTCAAAACCTGCACGTATCGTTCCACGGCGTTTCCCCCCAGGAAAATTGGGTGAACTGCGTATATGCTTAATACCTAAGCCATGCAGGAAAGACCTGAAGGTATAACTTGTGAAATAAGAAGCCCTGTCTGTAGTGAGAGAAAACGCGAAACCAAATTTACAAAAAATATTATATAATTCGCGTGTAATAGTAGTGCTATTGGCCTTCCGCAATGGAATTAAATGCAAAAAACGTGTACAGTTATCAAGTACCAATAACACATAAGAATAGCCAGAACTAGTGGGGAGAGGACCAGCCAAATCGGTAAATAGATGCCCATTAGGAATCTTATTATATTTAGATATTAATTCCCCTTGAGGTTTGGCTAGTCTAGGTTTCGAAATTTGACAAGTATGGCAAGTGGTTACAAAAGACTTAATATCAGCCATCATATTCGGCCAAATGAAAAGCCTACGAATTTTACCTAAAGTTTTAAAATAACCAATATGATTGCCTGTTAGCTGAAATTCATGATAGTAGCTCATGATCATATTTCTCAAACACAAGGGTAACAATATTTTATAGTGAACATTACGAGCTTTAGTACGCTGGTAAAAATACCATTTTCTATTCTATAATCACTCAACTTATTTCCATTATTAGCCATTTGTTGATATAAGTCTTTCGTGTCAGATTCAGTTTTTTGATAATTCCTAATATCACCATAGGCTAGAGGCAAATCTCGCAAACTACAAATAAAATTCTTAGCATAAACATCTTCATCCAGTGGTTCATCTAACACATCATACAAATTGGTGTCATATATACGGGTGAGAAAATCCGGTATTAAATTCTGTCCCGAGGTAATATGTTCAATTTTAAAATTGAACTCAAAAAGTCTCTGAATTATGTTACCATAACGAGATACTTTATTAGGATTGCGTAACATATGTACCAAACTCATATTGTCAGTAAGGATAGTAAATTCATTTACCAAGAACTGCTGAAATCTAATCACCGCATTAAAAATACTAAGCAGTTCCAGTTCAAAGATTGTACGATTAGCGTCAGCCTCCTTTAAACGTTTAGAGTAGAAAGCAATAGGGAGCATTGAACCATCAGTTTTCTTTTGTGAGATTGTCGCAGCCAGGCATTTTAGAGATGCATCTGCCTGAAGATAAAATCTCTTATTAAAATCAGGAACCTTTAATATTATATTTTCTTCAAAGGCTTCCTTTATTCTTTTAAAGGCATCAACCTGCCTAGGCCCCCACTCAAATTTTTTCTTAGGAGATTTTAACTCAGTAATAGGCGACATTATTTCCGCATAATTAGGACAATGTTTCGCATAATACCCCAGAGCTCCCAATAATTTCTGAACCCCTCTTCTACAACGGGGAGGTGGCAATCGACGGATCGCCTCAATACGCTCAGGGAGTAACGAAACATTACCATCAGAAAACAAAAAACCCAAATACTGAATAGAAGTTTGAAACAGCTTACACTTTTGAGGCGAGACCGTTATCCCTCTAGAACGCAATCTAGAAAATACCTCAAGCAACAAATTCTTGTGAGATTCCACATCAGAAGAAGTTAGGACAATATCGTCAATATAGAAATCAACACCCTTTCCTTTTAGATTACCCAGCACATCATACAAAACACGAGTAGTTGCTTGACTTCCTATTTTTATTCCCATAGGGATTCTATTCCACACATAGGTTTTTCCCTCAAAAGCAAAGGCCTTGTAGGCCCTACTACTTTCTGCAAGGACAATTTGATGAAAACTCCGTTTGGCATCAATATGTGATATTATCTTAACGTTAGCTAGTGAAGCCATACACTCTTCTACATTAAGACAGATCATATTGTCACCCATTAAATGCTCATTTAATTTCGCGTAATTTAAAACTACTCTACCTTCACCTTTGGAATTTTTTACAATGAAACAAGGAGATCGGTAATAAGAATTCGCTTCTTGGATGACCCCATTACGCTTATATTCTTCTATAAATTTCCTCATCTCATTTCTGTGAGCTTTCGACAATGGATACTGTTTTTCACAAACAACAGTGTTATCCTTTAATTTTAAGTGATATTCAAAATTGGTAACCTTACCTATTTTATCTGTAAGAACTTCCTTAAATTCATCACACATATATTGAACAAACGAACTTAATGTAGGATTTGAAACAAGCAACTTTTTATCAACACCATTTATAATACTATTCATATCAACACTAGGAGCCAAATTGGCTGCATTATCAACACTACAACAGTACATTTCATATTCCACTGGTTGAATGTCTGGCACAAACAGGTGTATAGGAAAACAGCTGTTATTTTTCTTTTGTCTTTTTGTTGATAAACATTCATTTTTCGCTGGCAAATGATAAGCACTCGCTGAACGTGTGGACTCTCGATTCTCATAATTATTAATAGATAAAGACCTCACCTGCTGTTTTTGAATGTCTGAGTGGCGTATCTTACCGGGACATCCACCTCACCAGAAACGCCAGGAATCGGGTTCCCCTCAGATAGCCGAGAATGCAAATCCTTCCACTGTGCCCCAGCAACAGAATAAACAGTTGTATCGTTAGATCGACGATCCTCTGTATTGTTAAATATTCGAACAGCGCAGGAAGTATCTGAGATGACAGCATCCCCAAAAAGAGCGTGTATTGGGTGCCCTTCATCGACAGACTTCCTGCAAGTAGAATCAAAGGCACCAGTATCCATGTTGGAAAAAGATCCAGGGGAGGGTGGGGGGAGCTGAGTTGTTATTCCCGTAAATAGGGGAATAGACAGTTGATAACGTTGAAGTTTCAAAGATTTACTTTTAAAGTCCATATAGCACTGAGCATCATTCAAAAATTCCAAACCCAATAAAACAGGAAATTCAAGTTCTGGATAGACAAATGAGCGCACACTAATAAGTTTGTTTTGTATTTTAAAACTGAATCGTACACACTTGTCTAACACAAGTTCGGTATTATTAACTGCCTTCCCTTTAAATGTTTTAGGAATAATTTTTAAGTTCATTTTTGTTTTCAAAAACTGAAACACCTCATTATTTATTAAATTGATTGAAGATGCTGAGTCTATACAAGCATGATATTGTTTACTAAACAGCTTAATTAACACATAAACACCTCTATTAGTCTCTTGTGAAATGGTACTGAAGCGTCCCTGGCCTTCGGTATTATACGAATGTCCTTTTGTGTTCATAGAATTAAAGGAAGACGAAGGCAAGCGCGCAGCACTATCTTTATTGTGAAAAGTTATACCACTTTTTGCAGAAAAATAATGCCCCGATCTAGATTTATGAAACAAGGGGGAAGCACTATCAGTAGCAGTTCTGGTAGAAGACGATGTGGGTTGAAACGAATTATTGAATTGCAGAGAATAAAGTTCATGCTTCATATACTGTTCCAATAATTGTTCAAAGTCTCTCATGGATTTTGGCATTCCAGCATAGAATAATTTCTCCCTAACACTGGGAGTAACACCCGAAGCAATTGCACGCAATATACTTTCTTCACCCACTGTAAGATCTAAAATTCTTACACTAGTACACACCCTCTTTACATAATCCTTAATACGTTCACGTGGAGCTTGGGGACGATAAAAGTTAGTAACCATAAGGTGATGCTGCGCACAGTCAGAAATTAACTGCTGAACTACGTGCCTACATACAGGGTCCCAAGCGCTAGCTAAAGAACAGGCTTCAGTAAAAATATCACTAAGAGGATTTCTCATCCTGGATCTCACTGCCAACATTAAACATTCGAAAGGAAAAATGTTCAACTCGTCCAATTCACTCAATTGGACTAAAAAGGTATACAATTGGTCGGGCACTGTACCATCGCACATCGGAAGTTGATTCACATACATATCTATAAGCTTCAATTGTACATTTTGTTCTAATTTGCTGTGAGGGATTGAACCCGAACTCTCATGCATATGAGGTAGCGTTTGTCCGCCTTTCATATGTTTACTAGTCCCACTATCATCTCCTGACAGAAAATCGGTTTGAGTAACTTGTGACTTCGCCTCGGGTTTTGAACCCCATACCTTTCCGGAACGAGTAAGGTGCAAGTCCTTATCTTCTTCAGATTCTGACATTATGAATTATTACAAATATTTGTTGGCAAAACAAATAAATGAAGTTTGTAATACCTTAACAGAATATAACTGTCCCTTTTTTTTTTAAAAAAAAAATAATAGCACGTACCTGTATTCGTAAGTTCAAGGCTACACACCAGCAATCTACACCTGTTGTTTATAATCCCATTGATAACACGAGAAACAGACAGGTTTCTTTCACTATCAAGCAAATACAAGTAATAGCAAAGACTACATGCCCCCGAGCTACTTCGATTAAAGGCCAGAAACAAAAAACATACGAGAGTGAGTTGACGTAATCTATTATATGTAACCATTTCCTCTCTCCACCCCCACAACCCACCCAAGACAAAATTGAATAAATCCAAACATGTATTGGAAAGCAAGCTGTAAGGCCAGAGAGACAAAACAGCCACACATCTGGATGAGTTATTTAACTTCCCGAGAATCTAATTTAGTTTCTGGCCAAAATACATACATGAATTTTATATACTATAGAGGTTATACTGCTGATTTTTAGAAATATTAAAAAAAGTCAAAAATTAACAATTGTACATATAATCTTTAATTATCAAAAATATTCAACAAGAAACTAAACGCAATTTAGTTTTGTCAACTTTAAGTTGTGGATATGTAATATTTTTAGTTTTGTTCAAAATTACCTTAACCACGAGGACACAATAGTCCTTCCTCTTTTTGTTACAAAAATGGCGTCAGGCAAAAGATAAAAAAAAGACAAATAAATTATAATTTTTCTGTATGAAAATTGTATGAACTAATACTCGTAAGATTCACATAAATATATATATATATTTAAACTTATCTGCAATACGTATATTACTGGCAAGACTCGATTATACTGTCACAAAACTATAGATAATTGATGAGCTATAAAAAATGAAGTTAACTCACCAAGCAATTACGTCAACTGAAGTGAAAAATTAAATTCGTAAAACAAAACTACAATGACGTGAAGTAAAAATAATAACCAAAGCAAGAGAACAATAATAATAATAATAATATTTTATAAATGACTAGATTCTGAATACATTACAGCACCCTAGTGTGTTTTCTTTACATTTAAGTAGTTTGTGCCGCCGTACGCATAACCTCGATTGATCGATTGGTTGCATTACAGAAAGTAGAGTACGAGCGATAATTTCGGATATTTGAATCGCACCAACCCAATATAATATATAAATGTTCTTACTTTGATGTTTTATGTAATATTCTAGTTTTCTTTGTTTTAGTCCATTGTGTTCGTCAAACGTATATTTTATTACATACTATATATATCATGTATGTTGCTTAAAGACTTCGAAATTTCTTAGTTTTTGCAAAATATAACATATCATTACGTATTTTCAGACAAGTCGTTGGTTCCGAGTGGCTAACTAAAGAAACATTAGAAAAACTGCTTGTCGAAAGGCTAAGTTTCAGTCAGGTACGTATTTGTCTTTTACGTTTTATTTGCCTTATCAAAATATGTTCTTTATACATATTTGAGAACATATTTTAATTTTATATCAAATTGCTAAGTTGAAAGTATTCTTGTAGCTACCATACTTCCTCAAATGACCATCAATACTTCGAGAACATTTATCGAGTCCACCTTCAGGATTATGTGACAAGCTTATGTCATCTTATGTAACATTAAAATCAATTAAAAGGGGACCAAAACCAATCAAGTCGGAGACCAAATCCAATCAAGAGAGGAACCAAAATTAATGAAGAGATAACGAAAATCATTCAAGAAAGGATTCAAAATCAATGAAAAAGACAACAAAATAAATAAAATAATCACAAGTTGTAAACAACTAATTAATATTTATTATCGTTTTATTTCTTTTAATGCAAACATATATTATTAACACTTTCAGACCCAACCCTGTTTGAGTAAATTTCACCCCGGGACCAGACTACAGTTTGCTATGCACACTGTCAGCCAATGTGTATCTATTTGATACACGTGGTCCATCAGTAAACCCTCACTGTGTATCAAAAAGATACACATAGGGCTGAAAGTGTTAAGAAACAGTTCGTTAATTCAAAAATAGTTTAAAAATTGTAAGAGATAGTTTGTGATAGAGATGAATAAAATGTCAATGTCAGTCTTTCGTAGTGAGTTAATAAGATGCTGTGGTGCTGTGCTATACTTCAGTGGATATACATTTATTACAAAACTATTAGGTACCAGGGCGTAATTACGATTGCTGTCCAGAAAATAACACACACTTTGAAATAAAAAAGTAATAGGATGAACAAACCAAATTGTATTATATACGTTTGAAAGGCACACCCTTAAGCTATTTTTCCACATAATCGTTATGCAAATGTAAGGCTCTTATCATACCGTAGCACAAGTTTTTCAATACCTTCGCGGTAGAAATCGGCCATGTGCGATTTCAAGCACTGGCTTACACCGGCATGCAGTTCCGCGTCAGTATAAAGCGTTGTGCAGCGAGCCATGTCTTCATCGCTGGGAAGAGGTGGTAGTCACTCGGCACCAAATCCGGGCTGTATGGTGGGTGATCGAACACCTCTAATCCAAAACCAACCAAGAGCATTGGAATGGCCATTTTTAAAATCAATGCACCATTGCCTCACACGGCCTTCACTCATTATTCCATGTCTGTACCTTTCACACAGTTGGCGATGGATTTCAATTGGCTTGTGGTTTTTTGGAAACAAAAACCTAATCACGGAACGCACCTCACAAGAGGCGGGATTTTCTATTGCAGCCCACATTGTAACACGTCACAGAAAACACAGTAAGAGCGTCACATTCCTCTGGATGTATACTGAGTTTGGCAACGTTCTGACGTTAAGATGGCAACTTTAGCCCCGCTTACTACCGCGATAGGCCAAAACGTCTTTTACTTCCTAGACAGAACACGTACAATAACGGAAACCCCCCGTATAGTTTTAAATACCTAGAGCGATTATCTCGGCCGAGTTCGTTGATTATATGAATCCGTTACCATGTTAACGAATAACGGTAATTGTAACGTTAACTTTCCATAACTCGTATCCCATACATGTAAGCGATTTTTTTTAATTCTGTTTTTTGCAATAGGTAGATAGAACAATTATCTTGGCCGAGTTTATTAGTAACGAATTAGTATTTTAATATAGTAATGAATAACTCCGACTTTAACAGTAGCTATTCATAGTCCATATCCTATACATGTAAACAAATTTTTGAATTCTGATTTTTCAGTAGATAGCTAGGACGATTATGTCGGTCGAGTTCGTTAGCATATTAACGAATAACGGTGACTTTAACGATGATTATCTATGAGCTATATCGCGTGCACGTAAGCGATTTTTAGACTTCCAGACTATGCTATGTATGCTACGTATGTTGGAAGTCTTATAGAACAGCTTTGTCCGGCCGTCTGTCGACAAGTATCAGAGCTAAAACGGTAAGAAATATCGAGATGCGATTTTTTGCACTCAATTCAGCTTCCCAGGGATACGTTTCATCTTCGTTATCTCTCTATTCAAACCGGAAGTGGTTAAAATTAGTAATTTCCAGTTTCAACGTCTATCCCCATAGAAGGAAAACGGTAACAGATATCGCGAAACTGTTTTTTGCAAACCATTCAGCGTCCAAAGGCAACATAGCAAGACTATCTACAATACTCTACCTAAAATGGAAGCAGTTCAAATTTATTATTATTTCCTGTTTCAATACCGGTTTCAGCGTTTATCACTATAGGAGGAAAACGGTAACAGCTAGCAAGGAGTGTTTTTTTTTTTTTCAAACAAATAAGCATCTCAAGGGAACATGTCATGAATATTCACAACACTCTACCGAAACCAGAAGTGGTTCAAATTTACTATTACTTCTGGTTTCGTTACAGATTTGTGTAGAGCAAAAACGGTAAATGCTATCAAGATGTGGTTTTCTGCAATTGATTCAGCGTCCCAAAAATAAGTCCCATCTTTTCTGTTAACCCTCTATTCAGGCCGGAAGAGGTTAAAGTTAGCCATTTCCAGATTCAACGTTTATCGCAATAGAATGAAAACGGTAACAGATATTGAAAAGCTCTTTTTGTTAACGATTCAGCTTCTCAAGACATGTCATGACTATCCATAACACTCTACCGAAACTGGAAGTGGTTCAAGTTTACTATTACTTCCTATTTCAATACGGATGACCGTAGAGCAAAAACAGTAAATGCTATCAAGATGCTGTTTCTTGTGTGGCTCCGCGTAGCGTAGTCGCTAACGCTGTCGCCTTCGGTGCGAGCGACCCCGGGTTCGATTCCAGGTGGGGGCACTCGGTCGAAACAGTGTAAAACGCTTTTTCAGGCAAGCCACCCTGAATGAGGTTTTCCTGGGTTTTCCTCATTCACACCAGGCAAATGCCGGGGTGGTACCTAACTTATAGGTCCTAGGCCGCTTCCTTCCTTCCCTTTCTCCGGATAGTGTGCTCGCCGAGGGACGTCATCCCTGAAAACGTGACAAGCTAAATGGCCTTAGATGCCGACAACCCAGAAATCTAAATCTTAATCCTTATCCTAATGTTGCTTCTTGCAATCGATTTAGGGTCCCAAGTGTGGGTTCCATCTTCTCCGTTAACAAAACAAAAAATAATTAAAAATTAACCATTTCCGGTTTCAGCGTTTATCGTCATAGAACGGAAACGATAACAACAAGAAGCGTTTTTTTTTTTTTTTTTCGAACGATTCAGCGTCTCAAGATAACGTGACTATCCATGACACTAGCAAAAGCGGCAGTGGTTTAAATTTGCTATTCAGGTTTCAATATCGGTTTTAACGTTTATCGCAGTTGGACGAAAACGGTTACAGATAGCGGGAAGCTGTTTTTGTAAACGATTCAGCGTCTCAAGACAACGTATCATGACTATCCATAACACTCTACCGCAACCGGAAGTGATTAAAGTTCACTATTACTTCCTGTTTCAATACTTATGTCCATAGAGCAAAAGCATTATATGCTATCCAGATGCTGTTTCTTGCAATCGATTCAGCGTCTCAAGAATAGTCCCATCTGCTGCACTGAAGCTCTGTTCAAACCGAAAGTCATTAAAATTAACCATTTCCGGTTTCACCGTTTATCGCTATAGAACGAAAAAGGTAGCAGACAGCAAAAAGCAGATTTAATGAGAAACGATTCAGTGTCTCAAGACAACACAAAGTGACTATCCATAACACTCTACCTAAAACGGAAGTGGATTAAGTTTACTATAACCTCCGGTTTCAATACTGTTTCCATAGAGCGAAAACGGCAAAAGATGTTAAGAATTTTCTTCGCAATTGATTGAGTGTTCCACGAATAGGTTCTGTCACCTCCCTTAGTGCCACCTATTCAAACCGGAAATTGTGACCCCGCGTGGCGTAGTCACTAACGCAATCGCCTTTGGTGCGAGCCGTATTGGGTTCGATTCCAGATGGGGATACTTGGTCGGAAAAGTATAACAACTGTTTCAGGCCAGCCATCTTGAGTGAGATTTTTCCTGGGTTTCTGTCACTCACACCAAGCAAATGCCGGGATGGTACCTAACATAATGGTCTCAGGCCGCTTCCTTCCTTCCCTTTCATCGGATAGTGTGCTCGCCGAGGGACGTCATCTCTCATATACGTGACAGGCTAAATGACATTAGATGCTGACAGCCCAGAAATCTAATTCCTAAGCCTAATCAAACCGATCAAACCGAAAATTGTTGAAATAAATTACTTCTGGTTTCAGTTTTTTTTTGTCATAGAAAAAAAAACAGTAAGGGATAGCGAGTAATGGCTTTATAGTGGGATTCAGCGTCCGAGGTAGAAGTTCTATCTTTGATATTATTACCCTATTGCAAAGAGTACTTACAGATTCACTACTTCAAGTTTGAGAATGTAATTCACGTAGTTTGGAAGTCGTAGTTTCGCACTGTGAAACGATACTCAGTTGTTTTAATTCTGTGTTTTGCATAGCTGAAGCGACTAACTCGGCCGAGTTTGTTGTTAATGGAGTCAACCCATTAATATCGTAAGAGGTAACGGCGACTTTAACGGTGGCTACCCATATCCCATACATAGAAATATTTCTCGTGATCCTGTCTACTTTCTTTACCAGAGTTTATTCTATTTGTTTACGACTGAATATTGCCTGGTCAGTAGTCCTGGATATTGCCTGCTGCGCACTATGGCCTGGTCAGTAGTTTGTTTCTAGTATCTTAATAAATTCTGCTTGAAGAGAGTCTTAGCAGGATTTACTCATGCACACGGACACTATGTCGAAAACATTAGGGAAACATTGCTAATAAAACTCCAATGTAACATAGCCAAAACTGTAACACAAATATATAATCTTAAAATATATATACTGCTTTGGTCAGTTGAAGTTTTATTAGCAATCTTGAATTTTCCAAAGCTGCAATGAATAATTTACCAGAAAAACATCTTGAAAATACTTTGCAGATTCAGTGTTGCCAAATTCATGTTTATGCCCAAATTGGTGAAAAAAAAACCCTCTATTTTATATTAACTTCTGTAACAAATGTATCGATATACAGTACGTAATTCACAATTCACCAATTCGCCGTCGGTCACACGTAAAAACAGTTTTATGTATGACTGACAGGAGTCAACAGTGTGTTTCTGCAATCACTGCTCTATCCCGACAGCCCATTCTTATATATTTTCTTGATGTATATATTACTTTTGCTATTATTTTTATCCTTCGTGTACAAGGCTCCAGAAGATAACCGAAAGCTTGAAAATACAAGAAATTTTCAGGAATCAGATTCTAAAGTGTAATGATTGTTAATATTTTGGATTGTTTTAGCATATTTCTTGCATTTACAAATAATTCTTGTAAGTCTTACAGTAAAACCTGTCAACTTGGCCACGTCTCTAAATTGGCTACCTGCTCATCTTGGCCTGGTTCGTCTTGAACCTGCATTTTCCCATAAGACATTCGTTACTTATTACTCTGTAAGTTGGCCCTTGTCTATATTAGAAGTTGGCCGCATTGAAGCAATGTTTACATGATAATAATGATAAATTTACCTGCGTATCTTGGCTATGCAAAATACCGTTTTATTATTTTTCTTAACACTTTCGCATTGCCATTACGAGGCAAATATTCTGTATTTGTGACTGGAGACAAAGAAGTGGATTCCTATGATTTGTTCTTGGAGATCAATGGCCAGAACACCACCCTGATAAAGAGGTGGTGAAGGAAGATGTGAATAAGAAAAAGCACGTATAGGAATTCAGGAAATGGTTGTACGTACTTGTTTGCCCTCGGCTCTTTTCATCAGTTGGGGAGCTTTAGTAACTTCGGAAAATTCTCAAGGTTAAAGCTAACCATCTCAATTATCAACTATTGGCCTGTTGAAAGGTAGGAGAGGTTTTGAGATATTAATTCCCTTAAGATTTTCTTAAAACATCTTTTGCTCCGAGCGAAACACTTGTAGCTCAGTAAGAAAATGTAGTTAACTACAAAATTAGAATGTGCATTTATGCCCCCCCCCCCAAAAAAAAAACAATAAAAGAAGAACGTCTAGAATGAACCACCATGAATAAATTTGTTATTAATAACTGACAACAGAATTGAAGCACATTGGATTCTTTCAAAAATGAAAAGAAAGCAAACAAAAATAGGGGACTATTTTGCAATAGAAAAGAACAGTAATAATAACAACTGAAAAAAGTCATATAAGCTGCACATAAATTGTTCAATGTGTTATTGTGTTTGCAATCCGAATACTTCAGTGTTTTCAAAAAGAGAAAGGCACATATACAGGGTGATCTTTTTAAAACTCACGAATTTCATTGGGTCTAGAATTTCCAGTTTTCATGTGGTATGTGGCAAATAATCAAGGAAGGATGGAAGATTTATTTAACTATATTTACTGGTTTAAATTCATCCGGGGTAATATCGGGCAAGGCTCAAGGAAAACAACAAATATTCGCCAGTGTACCTTACAATTGGAATGAGATGCGGTGCGGTGTGGACATTTAAGTTTTCTTCGTTAGATGGCAACCTCGCCAAGTCAATAAATAATAATAATAATAAAACAGGAAACTAAGCCGTTGTTTTGGGAATTGTGCTGTATGGTTGTGTGCCACTGTGTATGATTAGGAAGCAGTGAGAATAGTGTACTCTTTGGAGCAACATGAGTTTATTATTAAAACTTTTTGGAGAACGGAGTCTGTTGTTGCTACGAAACATTTACAAACAAATTTATCTCCGTTCTACCCCAGCCAGAAACATAATATGGTCTCTAGTGAATAAATTGGAAGAAACAGGATCGCTTCTGAGAGACAGGGAAGCTTCGGACCCCACAGGCGTGTGTTGTGAAAGGTGTTAGTTATCGACTCCTTAGGTCGCCCAAGAAATCTCTCCGTCGTTTGTCTCACGAAACCAACTATAGCTATTCAACATGTTATTTATGGGTATTACCATTAACACGTAATTTGTATTCTTCAATTTTGCTTCAAAAATCCAAAACCTCATTCCAATTGTAAGATACAGTGGCGAAAATTTGCTGTTTATCTTGAGCGTTGACCAATATTATCTCGGATGAATTTAAGGGGGGCGCGGTGGCTCAGTGGTAGAGCGTTCACCTCTGGTGCTTGGGGTCCCGGGTTCGATCCCAGCCCCCGCCAAGTGAACTTTGTGGTGGACAAACACCGTGCTCGTGGGTTTTCTCTGGGTTCTCCCGTTTCCTCCCACTTTCTTCATTCCACCATTTTCATTCATCTCTCATTATCACCGTCTCCTTTAGCCTCACCGGCATAACCGTGGGACGTAAAACTTAAAGATTTCATTTTTTTCGGATGAATTTAAACAAGTAAACATAGTTCCATAAATCTCCCATCCTTCCGTGATCATTTGCCATAAACCGCACGAAAATCGGACTTCAGTCGGAAATTCTAGACCTAAATGAAATCCGTGAATTTTAAGAAAATCACCATGTATTAAACGTCCTGTAGTAATTTTTTCTAGTACTGTTCTGTATATTATGATTATCCAATATATGTACATTATTTAAAAGTAGCTGTCGTGCCATTGCTTATTAAAATTTTGCAATCCAGTAATACTAGAAATCATATTCTACAAATACACCAATCACATTTATTTCTGTAAGTTGGGCACCTGAAACCGATGGTAGCCAACATAGACAGGTTTCACTGTATAAGAAGATGTCAGGATGAACATAATGCGATTATACGAGAGTTGTCCAGATGGTAACAGACGTTTGAAATAAAAAATAGTTAACAGAATGAACAAACCAAATAGCATTATATATATTTGAAAGGTACGCTCTTAAGCTATTTTTCCACATAATCGCCATGCAAATTACGGCACTTATCATACCGTGGCACAAGTTTTTCAATACCTTCCCGGTAGAAATCTGCCGCGTGCGATTTCAACCATTGGCTTACACCGGCATACAGTTCGGCGTCAGTATCAAAGTGAGCCATGTCTTCATGCTGGGAAAAGATGGTAGTCGCTCGACGCCAAATCCGGGCTGTATGGTGGGTGATTGAACACCTCCCATCCAAAACCATCCAAGAGCTCTCGGGTACGTTTGACCATGTGTGGACGTGCGTTGTCGTGAAAAAAAAAAAAACAATACCTTCGCTCTAAGTTTTCCCCGGCACTTGTTTTGAATCGCGTGCCTTAACTTTGAATCGCGTGCCAACAAAAGCCTAACATACAGAATGCACTTTATAAGATGTGGGATTTTCTATTGCAGCGCACATTGTAACACGTCACAGAAAGTATAGTAAGAGCGCCACAGTCCTTACGCTACCACAGTTCGATGCGTACTGATGGTCTCAGCATTCTGACACCAAGATGGCGACTCTAACCCCGCCCACTGCCGCGAAAAGCCAAAACGTCTAGTAGTTTCTGGACAGCCCTCGTATATTGTAGTTGCAGCAAGATGATCTACTCCCATTCACCGTTTTCCCAATTTTATTCTTCATTTGATACCTTGCTGTGTAAATGTTCCATTGTAGCAAAATTTCGACAGCTAGGTATATTCTTCTATTCAACATTGTATTAATAGTGCATTAAATGTTCATTTGGTAAAACAGTTTCTAAACTCTAAATACTTTTTTTTTTTTTTTTCAGTACGATCAATTTGTTAACTCAATGGAAAGACTTTTACAACATCCATATTCGTACCAGATACAAGATTTTCTATGGAATTACAGGAAACAATTGCTAACTCAAAAAATATCTGAAGAAATTCCGAAGGTAAGATATTCCGCTTCTTGATTTAATTCAAATTTCCCTGTTCTTATTCGATAATTATAATTAGAAACACTTTTAATTGTAGTATTTAGGCCAGGTAACGTGATGAGATCAGACATAAACTTAATTTACTTTGTTTTCAATATATGTAGATTTTAAGGAAGCTGTGATTCGATTAAAAAAGACAATATCTTGAAAATATGGAATTTCCAAGAAGATTATAGAAGATCACAGGTTTGTGAAGGTTTATCTTTGGACAACAATAAAGTACAAGTAGGAAGAAATCTGTGTAGATTATGGGGTCTTGTTAAGACTTTTTAAGAGATTGTTACATAGGTGTAAAATGTATCGACTCATGTGTACTATCAATCGTTTGTACCAAACAATATCTCGTTTTATATCCCGTGAAACAGTTTTAATTAAGTAACTATGTAGCTATTGTGTATTATTCCGGTCGCTGTCCATCTTTACGTTTCAAAGTTACTTTTCTCTTGTTGAACTTTTCTTTCTCTTTCCGTATCTACTTCTTCTCCTCCATGTCTAATGAAACGAAATAGCTTTTAGTGTGTGTAATTATGTTTTGTCTGTTTTATTGACAGTACTTTGTTTTTGTTCCTGTACAGCAAGCCTCCAATTTGCATAAATAATGCGATCCGTAGACCTTTACGTAACTTGAATTCGTAAACTGTTTAAGTGTAATACCTCAAATTACGCAGCTAGTAATATTCCCCGTCAATTTTCCTCCAAAATTTCGAGTGAGGCACTCAGTCACTCATCCTCAATTATTCACAGTGGCCTAAGTCCTTTTTCGCAATACGATCATCATTTATAAGAGCAAACAAATTGACACTTTTCCAAGGATTATTGCTGGACACAAGGAAATACAAATACAAATGAGTAACCCATTTCCAAACGGATCCTTTCCCAAAATTTTGGAAATTGAGTTATTGGTACCGTTGGATTTCTCCCGTAAATCTACACGGGATTATATACTTGTTACTCGAATGAAACGATTCTAAAGTCACTAAAAATAAAAATAAAACATTGGTCCAGTTCTAAAGGGACTCTTGTCCATTCAATATGGTGCGTTCTTTTACAGTTCTGTTCTGCAGAATCAAAATGACTCTTGTCCAGTTCCAAAGCGGTTTTTGTCCATTGTTTCGTTGATACAGAAGTACCCATCGTTATTCATTTCTAAAAATGCATTCATGTTGCATTGCATAATAAATTATTATTGTGTGGATTGACAAGAATGGTTTTGTAGTAATAACAAAAGAGCAACGAAATTTGACGATCAGATTTTCTGCTATACTGTAGTGATATCGGGTCTTCGTGACTGTTGGCTAATGTAATTTGTATAGTTGATAATACGTTAGTGAGGTGTAATTTCAATCCAAAGTAATTATTCTTTTGGAGTAGTCCTTTTGCTTGTTGATCATGAACGTAGATAATTCTGCTAATGAAGCCTAAGCTGCAGTAAAATGAGGACTGAATGTTAGGCCTGCTATCACCGGTCAAGGACATAAGAAAACTCGTATTCCTGCCATATGGAAGAAAAATAAGGAAAAGAAACTTAGACTTCCATTAAAGAAGCTTCCTTCACTTCCAATATGTGACTATAAAGAGAGGAAAGACGTTCATTGTTCAGTTTTAACATTGCAAGATCTCCGTAGATTCTACCGGATCTTTTACCCAATCATTAGTTCCTATGAAACGCTAACATTGATCAGGATAACCTTATTTTGAAGTATACTAGTAGTGAATCACCGGAACGACAGAGAGTTACGGGTGAACGAAAGCAAGAAAACCAATATTGGAACAAGTATTTGTTACAATTTGTCTGTATTACAATGTTTCTATGTATTACAAGTTTTAAATAAAATTGGTATGTTTTCAGACATATTCTATTATAGTGTTTCAGGATCTCTCCTGATATATTTGGAGAAGTAATTTGTATTACAATGCTTTTCATACACTATGTAATCAAAAGTATCCGAACACCCCCCAAAACATACTTTTTTCATATTAGGTGCATTGTGCTGTCACCTACTGCCAGGTACTCATTATCAGCGACCTCAGTAGTCATTAGACATCGTGAGAAAGGAAAATGGAGCGCTCCGCGGAACTCACGCACTTCAAACGTGGTCAGGTGATTGGGTGTCACTTGTGTCAGAAGTCTGTACGCGAGATTTCCACACTCCTAAACATCCCTAGGTCCACTGTGTCTGATGTGATAGTGAAGTGGAAACGTGAAGGGACACGTACAGCACAAAAGCGTACCGGCAGACCTCGTCTTTTGACTGACAGAGACCGTCGGCAGCTGAAGAGGGTCGTAAAGTGTAATAAACAGACATCTATCCAGACCATCACACAGGAATTCCAAACTGCATCAGGATCCACTCCAAGTACTATACCGTTAGGCGTGAGGTGAGAAAACTTGAATTTCATGGTCGAGCAGCTGCTCATAAGTTACACATCACGCAGATAAATGCCAAACGACGCCTCGCTTGGTGTAAGGAGCGTAAACATTGGACGATTGAACGGTGGAAAAACGTTGTGTGGAGTGACGAATCACGGCACACAATGTGGCGATCCGATGGCAGGGTGTGGGTATGGCGAATGCCCGGTGAACGTCATCTGTCAGCATGTGTAGTGCAAACAGTAAAATTCGGAGGTGGTGATGTTATGGTGTGGTCGTGTTTTTCTTGGAGGGGATTTGGACCCCTTGTTGTTTTGCGTGGCATTCTCACAGCGCAGGTCTACATTGATGTTTTAAGCACCTTCTTGCTTCCCACTGTTGAAGAGCAATTCGGGAATGGCGATTGCATCTTTCAACACAATCGAGCACCTGTTCATACTGCACGGCCTGTGGCGGAGTGGTTACACGACCATAAATCCCTGTAATGAACTGGCCTGCACAGAGTCCTAACTTAAATCCTATAAAACACCTTTGGGATATTTTGGAACGCCGACTTCATGCCAGGCCTCACCGAGCTACATCGATACCTCTCCTCAGTTCAGCACTCCGTGAAGAATGGGCTGCAATTCCCCAAGAAACCTTCCAGCACCTGATTGAAAGTATGCCTGCGAGAGTGGAAGCTGTCATCAAGGCTAAGGGTGGGCCAACACCATATTGAATTCCAGCAGTACCGATGGAGGGCGCCACGAACTTGTAAGTCATTTTCAGCCAGGTGTCCGGATACTTTTGGTCACATTGTGTATGTATTACAATGTTTTTTGAAAATAAAATTGGTATGTTTTCGGATACAATAACCAACAGGTCCTTGTCGATAATGTACAAAACCAAAATGTTCCTTGTCTTCTTCACAGTTCCAAAACGCCCCTTGTCCAAACATTTTTTTCTTTTTCAGCTTAAGAATATTATACGGTTATTGTGTGCATGCGCTGCATGAACTAAGCATTTATATATTACGTCAGCAAAGCATACTAAATATTGCAAGTTCTTCCTCAAAAAATCAAGTATGACAGGTTTTTCAGTTTCCCAAAATTTTCTCTTGGTGAACAAGGACCTCTTTGGAAATGGACTACTCAAATAATGTGATGCTCTTCATCTTGGCTTAACCTTAATTTTATCCTATAACAACAAAAAAATTATCGTATAACAAAGGGCAATAGAGAATTTAGCCAATAAGGCTGCCTTGTAATAATTTAAAACCTGAATAAGGGTTCCAAGTAGAAGATCTTCATTTGTTTATTTATTTATTTATTTGTGCCTCAACAGTGGTAATTTTTACCGATACTTATGGTCGCCGCCTACCTTTCCCAATTGTTATAGATTGTTCTTATTACTATAATCTTGCTAGGGATTGAAACGCTGTTATTACTAATTATATCAACAAACAAAATCGAAAACTAGCAAAAATTCTCTATTACGTATTTATTGGTTAGAAATACATGTAAATTTTGAGGTTTGGCTTAGCTGCATTTTGAGATTTATATATTGTAAAACTTTGTCTCATATAGGATTTTGGGTAGAGCAGTTAATAAAAAGAGCGTCCGGAATTGACTCCCACTGCCAGTTTTTATTATAAAACTTCCTCTATAAAAGTATTTTCACAAAATACTGTACAAAGTGATCTCTCTAGAATCAAGGTGAGTTATAGGTGGTCTTTGACCGTAAGGTCGCGGACAGGATCTCCAACAGAGCTCCGTAGCAGGCTAAGAGGAGTGGATTTAAGGAACCAATGCTCCGTAGCAAGCAGAGGCGGGTTAAGTGGCCAACAGAGCCCCGTAGCAGGCTAAGCGGCTAAGGTTAGGATTCCCAGACAGAGCCAAGTAGCAGGCTAAGCCAGGAGATAGGATAGGCGTAGTCCCGTAGCAGACTAGAGGCCTGGGGTTAGGTTACTCCTAGAGTCCCGTAGCAGACTAAAGGAGGGTCACCAGAAAACTGGTGTCGAGTTGCCTTCGTCCATCCATTTTATAGAGACATTTTGAGTGGCGGTGGCGCTGCTGCTCCGATGACGTCTTCTGCTCCATGGGAGGGGCCAGAAGCCGTCGTCTGCATGTGATTATAGGTCCCTCTGGTGGGAGATCCTCTTGCTGAACCATGTGGTGATGATTGTAAACATTGATGCGTAGAATTGCTTGTTTACGACATCACATAGGATATTACAATATAGTTGAAAAAAAAAAAAGACCGACCACATTGATCATACAGGGATTTAAATCATTTGTCTATTAATGATTATGACGACATTCTGATTAAGAAGAATCTGTCGGAAAGAAAACTTGAAACACCAATAAAAAAAAAAGTTATTAGTAAATTAAGTTAGTACATTAACATTACGATTACATACAAATATTGTTATATAGTAAAATAATAAAAGGAATCTACAGGGTGTCTGTTTTTAAAAGTGTATAGTTTTAATATGGTCAGAGATACAGAAGAAAAAAACTTGCATTTTAAAGGAGAACTCAAAAAGTTTATTTGGTCTTACTTACAAGTCATTCTAACTCAGTGTAACTCCACGTGAGCTCCATTTGTAACTTTTACAATATCTAACCTGAACTCAGTCTCTCTCCACGTATTCTGTAACATCTGAGGTGTTACTGAAACAATCGCATTCCTGATACGGTTCTTCAGTTCATCAAGGTTACGCACGTTTTCACCAGAATACACAAGGTCTTTCACATACCCCCACAGGAAAAAGTCTAAGGGGTAACATCAGGAGAGCGTGGAGGCCACCTAATTGGCCCATCACGACCTATCCAAGGGCCAGGAAATTCAGTATCAAGGTACTCCCTCACTTGTGGGCTCCAATGTGGCGGGGCACCATCAAATTGGAATATCACTTGAGGTTGCAAATGTTGTAACTGGGGAACAGCAAAGTGTTGAACCATGTCTAAGAACACATTTCCTGTTATGATTTGCTCTATGAAAAAGAAGGGGCCAAACCACCACAAGCATTGCGCCTTTTCGACTGCCGACGCCATTTCTGTTTATCGGCGATACTAGCGCCGTCACCGGTAGTGGTTCAAGTATGAAAATTTGCTGAACAGAACTTTTCAAGTTTTCCTTCAATATGAATTTTTTTTTTCTGTATCTCTGACCATATTAAAACTATACACTTTTAAAAACCGTTAGTCCCATTCCGGACACCCTATATAACAATTGAAAAAGGCGACCATATAAGTATCGATAATATTTTAAACAGTATTCATAAATTACCACTGTTGAGGGAAAACAAAGTGAAGATCATATTGTGAAAAGGACCTAAGCCATTCAGTACCTCTGAGAATGCGTAACCAAATTTTTCGAGAATGTAACAATAATACTCGAAATATTGGAGGAAAGATTCGCAAAAAACTGCAGTTATTGTTATTATTATTATTTGTTTATACATAAGTATGTATATTATTTACAAGTAGTATATACTGGAACAGGGCAATTTGCCATCCTCTTCCTAGTTTCTCCAGAAACAACAAATCTTAAAAGCCACGATTGTAAGTATGCTACCCCGTCGTGAACAATGAAAGGAAGGGAAAGTGACTTGCACTCAGAAAGGCCTAAACACTACAAATACAATCTCGTTGCGTCTCTTTTCTCTTTAAATAATAATCTATTATGTTAGTGAAAGATAAAGCAAACACACATGCAGAGAAAAGATGGTAATCCTTTTTATAGATTTCAAATTCGAGCTTCAATCTCAATATATGAGTTTGCAATTCCAGTGCAACTAGCTCTTTTATCTTTGTTTCTTGATTTTCCTTCTACATCTGTTATTTTATTATTTATTTTTTTTTTGAAAAGAAGCTTGTTTCCGCCTTCAATGATAAGGAACTTGTTTGTGACGAAGACGAGACTAGTTTCCATATCAAAACTGTGGATTTTAACTAAATGAAACAAGTGTTTGCTACTGTTTGAGAATTGAGATCTTGTATTTGACAACAATAAAGCAATTCATGCTAGTATTTGTTTGACTATTTGCTTTAGCACTGTGACAAACTAATGCGACCTAAACATGATTTATGAGTTGAGTAGAGTTGATTTTGAGTTTAACGTCCCGTTCAGCAGCGAGGCTATATGAGACGTGGACCTACTGATTAACGTGGAATCCGAACCACATGAGCTCCCGCCAGGAATCAAACCCGGGTCTCCCACGCCAAAGGCACATATGCTGACCGCTTAGGATTTATGAATGTAGTATTCAAATAAAAGGTCAGCTTAGTAAATTTAACTTTCATCATCATCATGAAGTGTGTTTTCAACAAGAAATATTTATTTTAAATAATATAGTTATGACAGATTTTGCCGCTCCATGCAAATGCATGTGTTGCACATATTCTTGTTCCCTGTACTGGAACATAAACTATAAAAGTATGAAAAATATGTGATTATACGAACATTAATATTTGATATTCAGCCATATTGTAATTTTCGTAGGGGGGGGCGCGGTGGCTCAGTGGTAGAGCGTTCACCTCTGGTGCTTGGGGTCCCGGGTTCGATCCCAGCCCCCGCCAAGTGAATTTTGTGGTGGACAAACACCGTGCTCGTGGGTTTTCTCGGGGTTCTCCCGTTTCCTCCCACTTTCTTCATTCCACCATTTCACTCATCTCTCACAATCACTGTCTCTTTTAGCCTAACCGGCATAACCGTGGGACGTAAAACTCAAAGATTTCATTTCATTTTTTGTAATTTTCGACATTTATTACGTAACTGCAGATTGGCCCAAGTCTCATATTGCGTAAATCGGTAGGTTACTCTATATCATTTATTTTTATTTATTACATGTCTTTATCTCTGTTCCGATACTTGTAACATACCTTCTTAATTTCATTGATGCATCCTCTCTTCCTATGATGAATTTAAATTTTTATGACTTAAACATACAGTGATATTTTGGAATACGAACTTCAAACTGAAACATGTTTCTGGATCGGACTAAGACAATGTTTTCCCTTTAAAGTAGCGGAAACTGGATTAATTTGTTCCTCGGTCTCACGAACTCGAATTTTCAAAATGATTTTAACAGTAAATGTAATGGATTTTAAGGTAAAATATTAGCAAATAATAATGATAACATTTGAATAAAAATGAACTTTTTAGGACTCTTGGCGCATACACTGACTTATAATTATATGTTCAAAAGAAAATAGATACAACAGCATAAAATTAGCATAAAAAATTGTATGATATGCTTTTACTAGAACTTCCGATAGCAAACTTCTCAACACATATAAGTCTCTTCTTTTTCAGAAGAAAATTGCTTTCCGATATCTTTCATGAAATACAGCTCTTTCCCTTTTTCCTTTACCTTCTGCAATTTGTTCTATTACATATCTATTAATACTATATTTTTTTTTTACTTTGGAGTTATTGGAAGCAAATTCCGAGAGTAATCAAACTATAATCTTGAGACCTTTTACATCAAACAGATAATATGATCGAAACATCTAATACTGATGAGACAGGTTGCTCTAAGTAGACTAAGTATAAGATGGGAGGATTATACTTACAGAGGTGGCTGTTGGATAGAAGTTAGTTTATTAAAATGCACTAGCCTGACCACAGGATCCTTTTTTTACACTAGGCTTAGTGTATTACAAAAGTAACATGAATCATAAGTCCTAGTGCATGTACAGTGAATTAGAATCAAAAGAGGTCCTGAGGCATAATTAAGGGAAAATGTGTGAATATACAAAAATGCGACAATGACATATCACATACGTTTTGTATTGTTTGGAGTTAATGTTTGCTAAATGCAACCTGTCTTTTGATTTTGTTGTTATTTTTGGATCAACACGGCTAGTAGTATTTGTAGAGGCTGTACCATTTGGCCATATTTTACATCCCGACAATTGCCCATAACAATCTGGGAGCAGTAGTTGTGGTACAGTCAGTGTGGTTTGAATAGCTGAGGTGGGCACCGACATCAACATTCAGTGTGTAGCTTGTCTGATGTTGGATTGGATAGTGTAATGTTAGTGTCTGGACACAGTAAGCCGGAAATCCCGATTTAATTATGAGCCAGTTGTCCCCCACCCTTTTTTTTCCATTCCTACTTTGATGGAATTTCCACCTGTAGAAAATATATAAGAAAAAGTTAGTTACTTCCTTTACTCCTCATAAGGAGTTATTTTGATGTGAATAAATTGCCTTTGAAGTTAAGTGAGTAAGTTGTGATACTTTTATTAAAATTGAATATACCTGTAAACTTTCTTTTTCATTCTTAATACCTTGTGTTTTATGTTGTTTATTACAGCCTGAATATGATGCCGACGGAAGAGCTTTTGTTATCGTGAAACGTAAGTGGCTTTTATGTATATGTGTTTTGAGATAATAGATATTTAAATTTCTTACAAGGTTCAAAACTCAAAACCTTACCTTTAACCCCTCTACAAGCGATACAAGGTAAGATTTTGAGTTTCGAACTATGTACCCAAGAGCACGATTTAGTAACTATTCTTAAAAGTTGTTTTTTATTGTAGTTATGAATTAATATATTGAAATACGAGATAAAAGGGTATCGAATTTCTAATCTATAATAAAATAATGAAAACATAGTTTTTCGTATACGTTACTTTTTAGGTAAACTTTATTTTTGATAATGGCAGGTTAAATTTAGATGTATCATTACTCAAAGTCTTGTAATCTTGGAAAACATGGAAAATATTAAGTTTGTTACTAAATCATTTGTTATCCATCTAATTCATTACGTTTCGCAAAGTTAAAGGAATGTAACATATTTTCCTTGCTAAGTTTTATATTATTTACGAGCTGGATTTTAATGATGGGCAGAAACATGAACAATACGCAAAAATGATGAAAAACGACTGAAGCTTTCGAAATGTGGGTGTGAAGAAGAATGGAGAGGATTAGCTTCGTCGAGCGGAAAATGAATGAGAGTTATAAATGATGGGGGAGAAAACAACAATTTTATATATTATTAAGAAAAGGAAGAGAAACTAGTTGGGACATTGACTATAAAAGTATTGTATCATGAAGGACGTGCTAAAGGTTATGGTGGCAGGAAATAGACGATATGAAAACAGATAAATTGTACATGAAGAGGTTAGCGAAAAACTGTGGAGCATAGAAGCTTCTCACCTGCAACAAGTGACGTGCCAGTAATGACAGAATACTTGCGATGATGATTCATAAAAACAGTGAAGAACATAAAAAGTGTAGAAAATTGAGCTATGTAGTATCTATAAAAGGCTATTAAATGAACTAATAGCCTTTCAGACCTCTCCTATAGTGTTAAAAGAGGTGGATAAAGATCAGCTTATGAATGCTTATTGATAAGCTTATTTATTCTAGTCTTCACGAAAACGAGAAATAGAATGGTTAATAAAACGCCTCGTACTAAAAGTATCGTTCAAGTTTCAAAAACATCTCTAAACAGACAGAATATCAACAATCATGCTTTGTTTGTGAGGTTCTTTAGTGACTTGCTACGATATGCTTCATATAAATCTTACATGCATGTAACGTTTATGCTTGAACACGTGTATTTTTTATGACTATCATAGGCGGAAAAAGGCTGATCTTTATCCACCTCCTTTAACCTATACGAAAGGTTTTGAAAGCTTTCGTGGATACTTCCTGGCCCACTTTCTATACTTTTTAATATTCTTCATTGTCTTTAAGTCATTCACTAAAATTCAAAAAGTAAATAATACAAAACCAAGAAAAGAAACAATGTTACATTCCTTTAACTTTGCGAAACGTAATGAATTAGATAGATGACAAAGAACGCAGTAACAAAATCAATATTTTTGAAGATGCAAGACTTGAAGTAATGTTACATTTAAATCTACCCTCATCTACCAAAATTTACCTAAAAAAGTAACGTATACAAAAATCACTTCCATTACTTTATTATAGATTCAAAATTCTATACCCTCTCATCTCATCCTTTGAAATGAAATGAAATCTTTAAGTTTTACGTCCCTCGCTTATGCCGGTTAGGCTAAAGGAAACGGTGAGGATGAGAGATGAGTGAAATGGTGAAATGAAGAAAGTGGGAAGAAACGGGAAAACCCAGAGAAAACCCACGAGCACGATGTTTATCCACCACAAACTCCACATAGCACGAGCTGGGATCGAACCAGGGACCCCAAGCACCGGAGGTGAACGCTATATCATCCTTTAAGTGCCCAACTATGACGACATCATAAACGGTGCGTCTATTTATAAATTTCTGATCTATAAGAAAAGGTTTGAAAAAAATTGTAGGTACTATCTGGCTCACTTTCTACATTTTTATGATCTTTCTTGTCTTTAAAGTGTTCAATAAAATAAATAATAGTAATAATAATAATAAACTAGGGCGAGTTTGGCAAAGAGCCTTAATAAAGTAATCTGTGTTGACAGGATTGTTTGTAGCGCAGTTTAAATATAATTTAAAGACGTAGCATATTTTATATAATTGATTTAAAGACGTAGTGGATGGATCACAGGTGATGCATATCCGCCAACACTTTGGCATTGTTTCCGGTGAGTTCGAAACGAATAACATGCCAAAAGTAATCATACATGTTACTGTGATTATATTTTATTCCAGGCAATAACCGTTATAGTACAAGAACGAATTCTGATTCTGATATAAAGTTGTGAAAAATACAACTTTGATGATGAAATAAATAATAAGGCATGAAAAAATATCTTCAAGTGGCATTCATTCCGAAAGTAAGTTTTATCTTTTTTTCACAGGGAAGCTTTGATACAAAATGACAAAAACTACGTCATAACAAAATAAAATCTTTTGGCTATTTTTCCTTATAATTGCCATTGGTATTGATACGTTTGTCGTACCATAAAATCAACTTCAAGAAACCTGCCTGGTGAAAATTTATGCCAAGCAATTTCAGGAATTTCTTCACAGCTTATTGCGACTTTTCGTTGCTTCCGAAAGTGCTGTTTTCAATTTAGGAAGAAGTGTAAGTTTAATGGGGCTAGATTGGAGGAATAAGCCGGATGATTCAATCTCTCCCATTCCAAACAACAAATGTGTTTTGCATTGTCTCTTGCTGTGTGGCGTCCTGCGTTGTTGTCTAAGAACGAAATCACTCGACTCAAGGTCTCTTGCATCGAACGGCGGATTTCAGTTTGCTTAATGTGTGGTAATAGCATGCCGCGTTGACTGTTCTTGCAGTGAGGATCAAGTAATGTGACACCCTTTACGTCTTAAAACAATGTCAGCACAGTCTTCATGCAGACTGAAGATGTTACCACGTTATTGAGGCTGCCTTGTTCTTTGGAGTAAAAATGTGCACCCGGTCTTACGACTGTGATGGTCCTGAACAGGAAGTTATTGCCTTCGGTTTCGTACCTCATCGGGTGTTTGGGGCCTTTTACCATTCTTACAGTCTTTTGATCAGGGGTGAGATCTCTCGGGATCCATTTTGCCGACACCTTCAGTTATTCCAACAAGTCGTGAGTCAGTCATATGGTGGGCTTGAACACGTCCAATACTCAATGTGGGTGCGACATCAGAGTCATTTACGCGCCTAT
The DNA here is from genome assembly GCF_964235325.1 of Thermobia domestica. Lineage (NCBI taxonomy): Eukaryota > Metazoa > Arthropoda > Insecta > Zygentoma > Lepismatidae > Thermobia > Thermobia domestica. Next base: position 342,131,822 of record NC_137454.1, on the reverse strand, counting down.
TTGCTAATACTGTTTTGTGCATTCTGTCGACTTTGTCGCAGTCTTGGACGTGGAGGGGTGCCCAGATTATCATCTTCCATACACACCCTCCCTTCATCCAACATTGCACACTAAATTCCGGAATATGACGTCGTCTCCGTAGACGCTCTGTAGGTGTTGGTGAATACCTGAAACACTGGTTTCACGCGCCCATTCATAGCACATAACATGCACTTCCATATGTGATCACGTTTCCAGCACACGTCTTTCTGCCATATCGGCTTGCACTCGACTGAGCTCAGTCATGTTGGTCTGTGCTTATTCATCGACACTCCACGCATGTGCCATTACTTCTGTGCTATCGCTTCTCTCGTCGTGACTTCAGGAAAGATTGTATTTTGTAACAATAAACTTTTTTTCAATTTATAATACAGTTTCCTGTGAAAAAAGTTACTTATTTTTGGAATATCCCTTGTACATGAAAATAAATGTGAAACTCATATCGGCCTGTGTTTTTTCACCTTCCAGCTGAGTTATTTAGAAGCACGTGTATAATTTAGAAGTACACAGTTTAAATTATATGTATAGTAACAAAATTACTTAATTAATTCATTAGACTTTGCTTCACATGCGAGTAGCTTAATGGAGACTGAACTTCTATTAGGATTTCAACTCAAGTCATGTATCTCAAAGAGAACGTGAAAATCACTTGGTGATTGGAGTTTTGGTTTTATGCCAAAAACAGAAAGAAAGAAAAAAACTCTAAAGTTATCCAAATATTTATTTACGAAATTGAAGTAGTAATACTGATTTATTTCCACTTGGTGAATATGAAACTCCTGAACAATAGTTATAATTTAGTTACGGGCTTTCCGGTTGAAGCCTGTTCTTTATACAAAGTTTATTTCTAATCTGGTTATGGAGATTAATTTCTCGTTTGTTCTTGTTTTGTTTTCGTAGAATGCTTAAGGAAGAGAGCATATGCAGAAGTAACAGTCAGAGTGCCAGGTACAGGCAAGATGAAAATAAATAACCAAGACATAACCTATTTTGATGATGTACAGTGCAGAGAACAGGTGAGTAACGAACTTTTTATTTTAGAACAGAGTTCTTTTCTGTACTTTTTGTTACTTAATTATGTTTTTATTGTAAATCGTGAAATATGGTATTTTAACAATCATTTTAACTTAAATGTTAAGTCGATTCGACATTGTATACTTGTGACCCGACGGATTCAACGTGAACGACGCACCTTAACCAACGTGAATGAAGTCCTTTGATAATAAGTTTTCTTGTGCCAGAAACAAAAACTAAAATTGCCGCTAGAATTATTGCAAAGAAAACTAGTAAATGGATTACCTTACTGACCTGAGAGAAGCTAATTTTTTACGTGTCCGATGTTCTGTTCTTCGCAACTAGTTATCCCCCAAAAATGGTGGAGGTAGAATATACAAAGAACTACTGCTGCTGCCAATGATAAAAGTGCTCACGCGCGGAAAAATTTCTAATTGTGCTTTTTATATTAATTTGAGGGCGTTAAATCCAATAAAGCAATGAATTTTTAAACATATTCTTCCATAGCGTTACAAGAAATATGATCTCAAAGCTGGGATATTCATATTTATTTATACCCAAACACTTTAAGGTAATTTTTGTTTTGTCTCCATGGCGGAAATGTTTTAAAATAGTGATCAACGTAGCTCATATTAAATTAAAAAATAGTGCTTAAAGAAAGTTAAGTTGGTTAAGAATTTGTACAGATGTATCTGACTTGTGATTTCCAGTTTTTGAGATAAGATATTAATGTGCAAACAATATCCAAAACCACTAAGCGGTATCGAATTTCAACCAAATTTAACCTATTATTTTATATGTAGATACTTAAACTATTGTGAAGTAACTGTGAAGTATAGTATCACTCAAAAGTAAATAGCAAAAAGGTTTATTTTAAAGAGGCTTTTGCAGAACTTTCAAAAGTTTCGTATATTGACACTTAACCGAACTAGTGAAACGACAAAACTTTTTAAGTATTACCCAAAATATAATCTGGAGGAGTGTCGAATGCTTGCTACTGAAAATACAACGATCAGTTGAAAGTTTTCCAATTTACTGATCATCTACCTGTTTTATTCAATGAAAGCTACCTAACACTCAAAGTAGAAGTCATCTTGTTCCACTGTCTGAAGTAACTTTTCGTCCAGTTTTTCGGTCCTACACTTATACGAGTCCTCATCCTTGGGGAAGAATTTCTCCACTGGAGTTTCCAGCACTGAAGAATTCCTCCACTGGTTGTAGAAACATCGCGAGCTCAGAAAGTAAGCCATGGATTGAAACAAGGTAATAATCTAAGCATGCAAGGTACAGGTTATGCACTGGATGTAGCACTAGTTCGATTTCTTAAATTCGTGGAATTTATTATTGGTCGTTGGAAAGATCTGATGATTTATGTTGTCCTTTTCTCTTTCTGTTTAAAAACCGCACATTGGCATACGTTCGCTCCAACTGTTCGCAGTACAGATTTGTACTAATGGTTCGACCATTTACACGAACTAATCGTAAATTATCTCGTATAATTTCACCATCTTTTTGTGTTTGAATGGTACTGTTTGGCGACAGCTTTCGACTTCCTGTTGTTCTGTAACTACTAGTTACGTACGGTAGGATTTTGAAAAAAACGTTTCGTCGCACGTTATTATTCACTTCAGGAAATGCAAATCACGCGGGCTTTCCACGAGTTTCTTGCACACATCCACTTGCTGAGATTAATTCGTGAGGTATATTTCGACAACTCCAAATTCTTTTATCAAGATCCCGAAGATGGCAAACACACTTAAATGACTATAAAATACTGTGCTCACCTTATAACCTTCGAGCTAACTGTCTCTTTGCCCGGCACACGACCTTGGAATCCAACGTTTCGACCTACCTGACTTTGGATTTCGGAAAGATTCTTGCAGTCCGAGCGAAACTCGGGGTTTCTGGGCTCTGTGCTGTGATCAGGTGCCCCTTCATCTTTCGCACAACGAGTGTTTCAGATTGCTTCTGCGGCGTTATTTTTGCAGCTGTCAAATCATTCACCGAACAAATCACTAAAACAGCCTTTCAGGGCACAAACTACCAATATCTGTACCCATGATATTGAGCACTTTCGACAGCTTGAACTGCTTTGGTTATGTAACATATGCTCGCCACAAACGGTGGACGTATGTCAATATTGCAAAACTCAAAATTCACTCTTGCATCATCGCACCAAAGCTGCTGACGATAGAACCAGCAAATTCATAACCAACCCAATGTTCGTGCTGTTTTTATTCCATTCGCTACAACTGTATACAAACAGGCAAATGTAGCGAATTCCTCCCATGTCACCAAGTACACGAATGTAGTAAATGTTGACATGATTTCATTGGAATCCTTGAGAATACATGTTTCAGCCATAAATATATTCCCACTTCTTTTTCTCGACAATTTTGTCAGGTTGAAAATCCACAATAGTGCAGTTGTATGCTTCCAGTGAAGGGTGAGGACATTATTGCGGCTTTACGGAAATTCACACAACTAGTCTTGGCATTGTTCAAAACGAACTGCATACCAAAGAGCGTTTGAATTAAAGTTGTGAAATTTTGGAGACAGCGGTGTCTGAAACTAACTTCCTCAAATGAACTGGCCAGAAAGTTAAATAACGAAAAACGTGTAAACCTAAATAATATTTTATTTATTTCATTTTATGGGAAAGGTCGATGAAAAAGCTGCGAGGTGCTCAGAAATATGACACAGCAACTCAAATCTATAAAGTATTTGTTGCCTGCTCCAGTCTTGGTACAGGGTGTCTACTGATACTGGAAATACTTGAATTATACTGGAATTTAGTTTTGATACTGGAAATACTGGAATTTTGATCCACATACTGGAAAAATCATGAAACTGGTAATTTGTCAACAATACTTTTTTGTAATAGTTTTAATAGTCTTAGAAACAATTTTGTATCCATTAAGATTGTAAATTTTTCCAGAGCAAGACTTGTATACATTTTATAATTAGACATTTATAGCAGTGGGTGGAGTGGAGGGCTGTGAGGGGAGTTAGGAGTTCCTTTAAAAAATGTTTAAAAATCATTGTATTTCAAAAAAAAAAAATCAAGATTAACTAAATTTATTAAAAATAAAATATTCTTTTGATGGTAAAACAATTACAAACCAAAAATCATCAAGAGTGTGATTCTTCCTAAAGAACTTTTAAAAAATAATTGTATTAGGTACAGGAATTTTGTTGACAGTTATACTGAATATACTGGAAGTATACTGGAATTTTGAAAAAGAAACTCAGTAGACACCCTGTGGTAGCGTGTCAAACATCCACAGCTAAACAATATAGGAAAACTTTTCAGAAGTTCTACTGCTTTATAGAAAACAAGTGACAACCTAACAGGAAGTATATTATTTGAATTTGCGGAAGATGGTGATAATGGTAAACAACTTGCAGCTAATGCGTTAACGCTTTTGGCTAACTGTTAGTAATGCGAAAGTTTTTCGTATGCACTTCGAAATGAAGGACAAACCAACTTAAAATGGCACGCTTCAGAAACCTGCAATATGGTGTATTTAACTCCTAGATATAAGCGATTTGTAAAATTTGTGACACAGTAGCTATAAGAAAAACGGAAAATAGATAACTAATATACAGGTTCAACAGCAGTGAGTACCTTATTTAAGGATAGGTTCTGTTTTTTAATTAAAATAAAAAGAATTTAAAAGTGACCTCTTTGAAAGTATACTATGAATATACGAGAATAAAAATATAATCTTAAATGTTATATGTGAGTCAGTTCAGTTCTATATTGATATAAGGAAGGAGGTTCAAATGTACACGCTATTTAGTTATGAATAACTCTGGCGGAATGGATTGACGGAAGCGTCTCCCGATAAGAGTTCTATGTTTCTGTTTTGTGTAGGTGGCGTGAGTGAAGCAACATGGCTACAAGGCTGACGTTTGAAGAAAGAAGGCAGTCTTGAGGTACATGAAATATGAAACCATCAGGGAAGTGCAACGACAATGGCAGAATGAATTTGGAACACAACCATCGACACGTTTAACACTGTCCAAATCCGTTCTAAATTTGAAGCCAACTGTTGTGTTCCAGATGTGCACAGAAAACATTCTGAACGACCTGTCACAGCAATAAATCTTGCTAACTCCTGTACTGTGTTAGAACAATTTACTCGCGCACTACAAAAGTCTGTGAGACAGTGTCTCTGTAAACTGGTATGAATCATGCAAGCGTTCGTCGCATTTTGAGGGCTGCAGAGTGGAAGGTCTGTATTTTCAAAATTGCTGCACGCCATAAACGAAGACGACTCAGATCATAGATTGGAATACTACGAGTGGTTGCAAAACATAGTGAACAACGAGGTTTGCAGAGATGACCTTGTGGTCTGATGAGGCCACATTCAAACTCAATGGCACAGTAAACGTACACAATTATGTCTACTGGTCCGCTGTAAATCCGGAAATCCACATGGATAAAGCCGTTAATTTACCCGGAAGTGAATATGTGGTGTGGATTGTCTTATCATAGTTTGATTGGACCGTTCTTTAACAGCACAATTACCGATGAGGAGTACCTGCGGGTACTAGAGACATCCATTTTGCCTGCCATCAAAAATCTCTATGGGCACGAGAGGTTTTATTTCCAACATGATGGTACCCAACCACCACTACCATCATCTTGTCATGGAGTTACTCAATGAAAATTTACCCGAACGATGAATAGGTCGAAAAGAGTTTGTTGAATATCTCCCACGTTCCCGAGACTTCATATAGCTAGACCTTTACTTATGAGAGACTGTCGAGAACGTTGTGTATAGACAAAAGCTTTGTACATTGCATGATTTACGAACAGCGATTGAACGTTCCTGTAAGGTATCGAACTTGGCATGTTGTAATCATCAGTTCGTGCAGCAGTTCGGCGGCATCTCCAGTGTATTGATCCTAACGGCTAACATTTTGAATATGTCAACTAATATCGGCTCGTCATCACTCATTGCAATGTAATAACGGAACATTAAATTATAATACTGCCAAAAATGAGACGTTCCCGTCAATCCATTTGAGAGTTTTCACAATTAAACAGTGTATATACTTTTTGAGCCTTTCTCTCTCTCTCTCTCTCTCTCTCTCTCTCTCTATATATATATATATATATATATATATATATATATATATATATATATTGTTATTGATACATGTACGGAATCGTGAAATATTAATTATTTTAATAACATGCAGTATAGAGTTCACTGTTTCAAAAAGTACAAATCTGGCAATAGTCATGGGATATTTGTCCAGTCGTAGATCGAAAAACATGAATCTCAAAATATTCACAATTAACGAACATATTAACTCCGATGATAAAAACAGTGAGTGTTTGGGGAACGTCAGCGTTTAGTGGGAAACGTACAGGAAGAAGAAAAAATATGTGAGGGTTTTCAGACTGTTGTTTAAGCAGTCTTAAAAGCTAGTAAAGGTGCAGTTAAAATATTTGTGTGGTAATCTTCTACGGCAGTGGATTTTAATAGAAAAATTTCCGCATCTCATCTAGCTAAACTTTGAAATGAATGTGGACCTATAATTAATCATGCGTCTAATACTTAGGTGTAGAGTTATTCTTTCCGTAAAACTCACTCACTAATATTACAAAGGCGCGTGTGGAAGGTAAAGAAGCCAAAGTTGGAATATTAAATAATAAAGAACTGAGATTCATGTGAATACCCATGCTTGGATAAATTTCTGATTGCACTTTGTTACTAATTTTAGGACATAAGATATCCGACTACCAGGTCACGAGAAACACTATTTCAGAGTTGGGATATTGATTACTCAAAGCCGGAATATAAATTAATATAATATCCTAAGTTGATATAAATTATTCAAAGCCGAAATATAAATTAATATAAATATCCCAAGTTGAGATATCATTTTTCTGATTACTCCGTGGATAAATATGTTTAAAAATAATTCCATGGAATTCATACCGTCAGATTAGTATAAAAAGCAATTAAAAATTTGTCCAATCGTAGGCACTTGTGCTGTTGACACGAGCGGTAGTTCTTAATTATTTTTAAGAGTTTAAGTGAAAAATTAGTATGTTGTATAAAGGAAAAGAAAGAAATAAGAAAAAATCAAGATAGAGAGAATCTGGAAGAATTTTTTGTCTGTATAATATGAGAAACCTTAAGACGAAGAATTTAAGAAGGTTTGGAAGATACATGAAGAGCTAATAGAAGGTAAGTGACTTTTTTTCCTATTGTATTATTTAGATGCTGACGTAATAACGAACAATATTGACCTTGAAGCTGCGCTTGAATGTTAGTCTTTGTTTCGACTATAAATATATGTATATATATATATATCGTTGTTATTTCGTGACATAAAAAGCTGCTGAAAAGTTTGTGCATTCATGTTAAAATTAATAAATATACGCGAACACTACAGAGTGGTTGAGATAGCTATTGTTTTCATGATCCCCATTTATAATCATAAAACTGTTCGTACGTATTTAGCTCTTCGGATGATACGTAGAAAAACAGGTTACGTTCTTTATTTTTGCAAATCATGTCCGCATATGCCGAAAGACATTTGCAAATGTGCATCTTGGGCTTGTAACTTGATGCTGATGTAACTTGATTAATATACAGGTTGTTTCAAAACAACACCGACAACGTTTGGGAGGTGATTCCTGACACCAAGATAAGACAAAAAGTATAGACCAACCTGGGTGCACAAATGCTTCTTTTCGGAGTTATAGGCTGCCGAAAACATGAAAAAATGAAATTTAAAGGTCCATAGTGTAACGCAAAGTCTATGAATAATAATGCAATCCTGGAGCGGAAAACACCAATTTGTAACGTGCTTATTTTTTGGTATATTTTTATAGCGTTACAATTCAGTCACAGCCCGAATATTTATAATCTAGTCTACCTTTTGTTACCAAAATCCATTTAAACGCACCATTTTGGAATTCCTTTTATTATAATACGTAAAGAAGGAAACTTTTACACCCTTTAAATAACATGCATGTAGATTATACAAGATGGATCCTTTGTTATATCTCTCGTTGCTATATCGACCAAATAACATATCGTCAGATTGCTATATTAACAGAACATCAATTATATTATCAGAAAAGAAAACCAATCCTCGTTCTTTTTTTATATATTCTTCTTCTTCTTCTTCTTGCTAGCCTGTGAATATTTTAATAGCACGTATTGCCCGTAAATATAAGTAAAGATGATAAAAATACAAGTAATGACATACACAATATCGTTATAATAGCTCCCACACTATACTATCTACCGTAGTCGGGTGAAGACTTCACTTTGGAACTAATATGTGTTCTATTCAAAAAAAAATACATGTTCCAGAATCCTAAGATATTCACGCAACAATTTTTATAGAGGGAGTTTGGCTACAGGCATATAATTTGAAGTACTCACCAACTACCTCTACAAAAATTGTTGCGGAAGTACCACAGGATTCTAAAACTTGGATATTTGGATAGGGCACATACTAGTTCCTCAGTGAAGTTTCGACCCGACTAACGTAGGTCACATAGTTTTGTAGCTGTGAGCCTTTAAAATTCATTTTTTCATGTCCTAGGGAGCCTATAACTCCGAAAGGAAGCATTTGTGCACCTAGGTTGGTCTATACTTTTTGTCTTACCTTGGTGTCAGGAATCACCTCCCAAACGTTGTCGGTGTTGTTTTGAAACACCCTGTATTTTCCTTCACATATCTCATCTGTTACAGGCATTTTATATTTTAGAAATTTTCTACACCAGTGTTTACCATTTGGTCGTCCGAGGACGCCTAGGGGTTCGTGAAACAAATTTAGGGGGTCTATGGCATTACGATATTTACAACTCATAACACAATCAAATTTGCAAAATTGGCATTTTATTATATAAGCTCTTCGATGCTGTGACGTTACTCATAAGTCTGTAATAATTAGAGATGCAAAAAAAGCCGGCTTTTTTGAATCGATGGTTTTTTTTTACATAAAAAGCCGGCTTTTTTGGGAAAAAAAACGAGAATTTTGGAAATTTTGGCTTCATGATTTTTCTATCTAAATAGCTTTCTTATAGTATATTCTATAGTTAGATAAGAATTCCATGACCTGAATGTGATATTTCGCTCTGAAATTCACCATCAAGATGGATGGAGCACATGTTCTACGAATTAAAGCTAACATGAAGAATGTAGTATTTGAGGGTAATTTTAGAGGCTATTTAACTTTATTTTAACTTTTGAGTTATCGACATCTTTTTTCTTCTCTAGTTTGTCATCCGTGTTTCATTTCTAAGAGCTTTTAGTACTCTAGCTACTAGCGCAAAAGTTAAACTTGACCGTTTTTCTATTTATCCGTCAAACCGTACTTCCACATTTCTGTTATACTGTAGCTGTGAAGTGATTTAGCAATAATTTTCCGGACACAACCTTGAATACCAATTTATACAAATAATCAGTAGCGGATTTAGAAAAGTACTTTAGAAGGGTTTTTTCTGATTGTTTCGTTTCCTAAAAAGTCCTAATTTTATTTGGGAAGTGCTTGAAGTTTATGAGTACAGGCATAACTAATATTTCGTTTCGTTTATATGTTTAGCAATAATCTTCCGGATACAACTTTAAAAATCATTTTATACTGAGAATCAGTGGCGGATTTAGAAAAGTATTTTGGGAAGGGTTTCTTACTAATGTTTAGTTTTTTTTAAACATTCGTAATTTTTATTTGACGGGAGCTTAAAGTTTATGAGTAAAGGCATAAATAATAGATATTTCGTTTGTTGCAGACATTCCGTAACTTTGGGGAACGGGCTTCATTCCGAAAGACCGCCCCCCTAACCTTCGCAAAATCGTCACTGCTGCTAATTAGTAATAATAACAATTTAAAAACAATAAAAAAGGAAGTCGCCCAACTCACAGTACACGCACTATTTCTACATTCACAGATGGAATGAAGAAAAGCTTTGTCAGAATGGTCGAATGCTGGTTGAATCCCGGACTTCCCGATAGAAGCGCAAAAGCTAATCACTCAGTCATGTTTGTTGTGCAGTTGTCTTTAGCTTAACTTAAATATATTCCGTAGTCTTTTTTTTGGGGGGGGGGGAGTTCCGTAATGATATGTTGAATCCCTCTTGTTAAAAATTCAGAAAACTTGAGGATTGGGTAAACTGTGATGGTGGTTCTATAAAACTTAACTGTAGAATTTCAAGAATATACAGAACCAAAAGCTCTAGATGTACAGCCTTTAAGTGTATCATATAAATCTAAGTATTTCTCTTATGTTTTATTTTAATTTTATTTTGTTTCAAAAAGAGGGTATGGAATATTTTGAAGTAAAAATACTACATACTATTTTGCTAGTTATTTGTGTATTTAAAAAGAAGTGTTTACTTTTAGGGTTGGCTGGTTTACACCAACTTTTTTTTTTTTTAATAACTGGTTTAAACCACAAAAATAAAAAGAATGAAAAATGCGAATCGTGTGAACTTCATGGTAACGTTTCCAGATATCAAACCACCTGCAATAGTTTTATTTCCCTTTCACCTTTTAATCAAGGTGTCCCATGTTCAATTCTCGGTCGAACCACAAACCTTCTTTCATGCGTAACCCAAGTAGCGGTTCGGATGTCAGTTTAAGCGAAAGTCTTCTCCTTGATAACCTCGGTATTTCGTAAGGATGTTAAGCCTAAATATACGAAACAAACCAAATTGTATATTTCTGCATGCCTAAATGCGTGTTGTTTTATAAAGAAGCCAATATTGCTTAAATATATTGATAGAAATTGGCAAAATTTATCGATTGCCTACGTAGCTTCCAACATTAGCTTGGATTGGACTTTCAATGATATCTACGTACCGGTACTAAATTTGTAATTTAATACCTCAGTTTTAGCGTACTGATTATGGTACGTTGACCTTTAAATTTTACATGCAAAGCAATAGCAGGATTTTCCCGTTATTGTCTTACATTTCAAGTAATGACGGGATTTTCCCAATGGCTAGGGCGGGAGATTCTCAACTTAAGAAATTTACTGACCGCACTTCTTTAAGCTTATGGGAGTTCTTCCGGCATAACCCCGCTGTTGCATAATAACATCAAGGCGAAACAAACTTATTTCTGTGAATGTGTAATATAAATACATAAAGCAAAAAATCTAAGTAAAAAAAAGCCTGGTTTAAACCAAAAACGTCTGGTTTAAACATCCCCCAAAAAATGGGTTTTTGGCATTTTCAAAAACAACCACGGTTCTTGCCAACTCTGCTTACTTTTGTATATAGGAGGTTAAAAAATTCTTATTATATACATTGGTTAATCCTGTGGAATTCATAATGTAAATATGTTGAAGAAAAATTGTTTGAAACATTTTTTCGAAATTCATAGTTTATTTTCGATGTTTTATATTATTATCAGCATCAACCACTAATTAAATGATTTTTTGTGTTATAGAGAAGCGATACAAAGTCTGTTTTATCAATTTAAAGCAGTATTTTGAAAAAAGCCCAAAATTTCCCAAGCAAAAAAGCAAAGCAGAAAAAACCGAGTTTTTTTCCAAAAAAGCCGTTTTTTTTTTCGAGCCCTTGCATCTCCAGTAATAATAGAAACAAACTGCAACTGGAAGTATTACCTTTAAATAAGCCACCTAGTAGTCTAAAATGTAACTAATTCTAGAAATTCTTTTTCCTCTTCTGAACTCAATTGGTGAATATTTAAGTGTATCAGCGTTCACGCTAGTTCGGCAAATTTAGTAGCGATTTAAAATATTGAGGTCTGACGATTGTCTTAATTTAGTACGTTACTCGTTACTTTCGCTACCTGTTCATGCTTTATCGCATTCTTTATGCAAATAAATGTTTGTAACGTCTCGTTAAAATGGAAGTATGCTTAAAGATCGGTTCTTTATAAAGATAAGTTTGCGTCAAGTGGGCTTTGTGGTGGACAAACACTGTGTGTATGATTTTCACGGGATTCTCCCGTTTCCTTCTACTGTCTTCATTCCATCATTTCATTTATTCTTGTCATCACCGTCTCCTTTTGCCTACAGGACATAAGCGTAAAACTTAAAGATGTCATTTCATTTTTAGAAAAAGATAAAATGGTCCACAGCAGATATCAGGAGATTCTGAACTGGTGTCTGTTATTGTTACTTCAGAGTCCAGTGCTTGTCTTATTACCAGTACATCGTCTTGTGTTACATGAAAAGTTCTAAAATACGTAACAACAATAGTATGGTTTCATTTAAGCTAAATGAAGATCACGTTTGGAGGCAAAGCCTATCCCTGTTTCATGCCATGATGCTCCTGCTAATAAATCTGTGAATTTAGAAATATTCATAGCACAGCAGTAAGTCGCTATAATTTTAAAAGATGAACACAGCAGAGTTTGAGAAATGTATTTGAAAAACTGATGAAAATATATTTTTATGTAAGTCCTCAAGAGAATGTGACACTGTTTTCTTATGATGTTGAAAGAATCATTTCGAAAGCAGGATTGACTCGTATTGTATGGAAGGAATTGTTGCTACCTACCACAATGTACTTGGCAAGTCTGGGGCTAGTGAAATTAGCAGAGTAGGGTCTATATCTATCAAACAGCACAGTGAAATGACCAGATTGAGGCAGCAATAATACAAATGTGGCTGTGGGCAAGCCAAGCTGAAGGTGGTAGTCTCAGCACCTTCCTAACAATGAAGTTATGTTTGGAGGCCACTGATGGAAAACTGCCCATACCCCATCATTGAGCGCCTGGATAATTTTAGTGACTAGATTAGGAGGTTGTGATACTTTCTTCTATCAGATTCTGAAACTCATGGATAAAAAATCCTTTCAAATATGCCATGACACCATTGGCGCAAATCTGTCATCAACATGGGGGGGGGGGGGACAGGTAAGACCGTTCCCAAAATTTTTAAAGCGATGTTCAAAATATTTGTTGAAAAACAATGCTGTAGAGAATCAAGGGACAGAGTTGTCTTCAACATTGGGAGGCGGGAAGATTTTAGGCTTATTCTGGGGAAAGGGGAGGGATGAGACTCATATTACGGTAGATGAATCAGATTTCTGAGGTGAACCTGATGTAATTATATATCAGGCGATGTAAATGAAATAATGATAATGAAACAAGTCAAGGGATATCAGTTTCATCTCACTTTCCTTTGTAGCAGACGAACACAAATTATTACATTTCTCCCCAAATAAACATATTTCAAATCGGATTATTAGGAGGACAGTCCCCCAGTTCCAACATTGGAGGGGACATGTCCCTCTCATCCCCCTGGCATTTGTGCCAGTGCGTGATACAATTAAAATGTCTGAGGAGGAGCAAGATGAACTTCTTCATGTTACTCGTAACGGCTCATTTAAAATAATTTTGAAAGAATATACACTTGATCAATTTTGGGTGCAGGTGTTTTCTGAGCATAAGAAAATAGATGAGAAAACATTGAAACACCTATTTCCATTCTGGAGCACTTATCTTTGAGAACAAACATTTTCAATGCATTGTTTCTTGAAAATTAAACCTAGAATTCCCCTTGATGTTAATCTTGATGTGAGGCTAAAAGTAGCAAACATGTAGAAAGAATTTTCCGAAAGAAAAAAAAAAGTAGATTTTCCCCATGACATCTAGATTCTAGTATATATTGTAATATGTTTATAATATAGATATAAATTGGTAATTGAATTTTAATGTTGTCTATCTATCAGCTGCTACTTGAAAGCAGATAACAATATTTAAAGGTGTGGAGTCCATAGTTTACAGTAAAAATAAAAAGAGATTCACAACTCTGAAGTAATTGGAACATTTACTGATAACTTATTGTGTTACACTCTACTTTAATTCGGAAAATTGCTTTTATAATATATAGAAAGGTGCGTTGCATAAAATTAATTTTATTGAAAGTAAGAATTATACAGTTTAAAGGTTTTAAGTGATTTGCCACATTCGCATCAGGTTTTCTGAATAGAAGGGGCACTGTGAATTTGCTGGAAACAATAATTAAGTACTTCTCTATAGACACAGCCCTTTTCGCATCGTTTAAAACATATACTGGTGGCAACGCATTTCAAAACATCGTGTGTATTTTGTCTGATTAGATTGAAATTAGTACCACATACTGGGTTTATAGAGGGACTATAATATTAGTTTGGAGATGGTGCACGCCGATTGCATTGGAGGGCGTACAACTGGGCAGGTAGTTCGATGGTCGTCAGGCAACTCAAATTGTAGGTCCACGTCGCATATAGCCTCAGTGCTGAAGAGGACACTAAATTCCAATCCAACCTACCAACCAATCAACGAATGTAGTTGTGTGTGCAAATCCATTGTATGTGAATTACAGTGTATGTCTGCAATGCCAAAAAACGCCTATTGTACAGTTCATTGACTTCGAGTGGGGTCGTGGAAACACAGTGATTCAGCGGTAGAGCGTTTAGCTCTGGTGCTGGGAGTGTGTAGTGCAAACCCCAATGAGATTAGTGAGTAGGATGAATCGAACAAATCAAAACTTGTCCAATTAAAAAATCAAAAATTGTAGGTGTCAAAAGTTGTGTATTGATTAGTACAACATACGTGAATTTTTTCATACTTTTTGTACTTCATCTTCATTTCCCGCAAGGGTCTCAAAATTTTGCAATTTTTATGAAAATTTGATTTTTTTTAATATTGAAAAAAAAATTTTAAGGTTGCCCAATAATATCGAACTAGGTGTCAAAAGTTGCATAATGAGTAGATTGACTACACTATTCATGATTTTTAAAATAATTTCCACCTTTATTCCCCGCAAGGACCTGAAATTTTGCAGTTTTTATGGTATAAGGCATATTCTACAGCATTTAGATGGCGAAACAGTGAGTGGGTCCTCGTAAGTTCTCGGGAACTATAGGAAAAAATTTAACGAATTGTGAGGATTTACTAGTCGTTACTTTTCAATCGAATGAAGGAACTTCCCCCGCCATGAAAAAAAAAAAAAAAAAAAGACTTCAAACCGTAACACAGACCAAAAATATATGTGGGATATTTGCAAAGCAATCTCTGCTGATGCGTGTTCACCGAATCTTGCATCAAGAAGTCCTGGAAAATTATCCCATGTAAGATGGATCACTACTACTAACGTAGTGCTTAGAGATAGTGGATAAGAACTGATCCATCTTCGAACTTGAAGGAGCTTGTTACATTCATCATGAAAGTGTATGCTCCGATGTGGTTTCACATTAAATGTAATCCTACTATCAAGGATGCTCCTGTGAACCTATAGCCTTTTCACGGTACGGTACTTAAGCAATGAACTGAAGCTCATTGTAGACAGGATAATTCAGCCAATGGTTTCTTCGCGTATCCGGAGAATTTACTGGTATCTAGGCTCGCCGATGATCGAAAGCGTATTCGAGAACTAATTATACGTAGAATCCTTGACGCAAGGTCAAAAGCTCAAAACCATATATCTCCTGTATGCAAGTTCAGTTTCCAGCAATCCACTTTAGTGCACAGGCTTACATTGACCTAATCAACTGGCAGGAACGCGAAGAAAATGAGCCACCCCTGACAAGACATTTGTCGAAGGAGGATCTACAGAAGTGTGTAACAGAAGGTTCATCTGTCCTTCCGCCTAATTTCCACTTGCCATGTCATAACCGAGCAGTCAAGAGGTGCGTTAAAACTGTTACCGAAGCTTCGTCTGAAGTTTGTGGTGTATTAGCTCAAGATGGATTTATCAGAGCAAGACTTTTGGATATGTCAATTATGCCCACATTTGAAGCAAAATCTGAATACAAACCAACGAGTTAAATAGATAATTTCCAAAAGTAGGATGGATGAGATGGGAGGATGGGCGGAACTCTATATGCAGCCACATCCTCGTGCTGAGTTCTGGGTGTTTCTGGGAACCAGCAAAGAGGTAATTAACAAAAATAATTTCAATGCAAAATTATTAAATTTACATAATACATCTTAATGTAATGCTCAATGTATTTCTAGATATTACTGTGAAACTGCATTTTAAAACTTGTTGGAGGTAACGAAGATAAAGGAAAAATATTTTTTAAAAAATCATCGAAATTATGCTAGTCACGCTCAAGGCTTGAAATCTAATAGGATATTATTTGATAGTTCTTGAAAATTGTCAGTGTCTTCAATGAATTTTGAGATTTACTGTATAAATTCCAAAATTTTAAGGCCTCTTCAGGTAACAAGATAAAGCACGGAAAAATTATTTTAAAGTCATAGGCGTTATGGTAGCGAACACAACTCTTTCTTAAGCAGGTGTGAAGTGATTTGACGGATTTTAAAACATTTTTAATATTTTAAGTAGAATTTCAAAATTTACCATTAAAGCTGGAAAATTTCAGGCCCTTGCGCGGAATGAACATGCAAATTATTTTTAAAATCATGAATGATGTAGGCATTCTAGTCATTATCCAACTTTTGATACCTAGTTCCTTTGCATTGGGAGTTTTTAAAAAAATTCAATTTTTTTTTCAAAAAATTCAAATTTTCATAAAAATTGCAAAATTTTGAGGCCCTTGCAGGGAATGAAGTACAAAAATTATGAAAAAATTCACAAATGTTATGGGCCTACTAGTCAATACACAACTTTTGACACCTAGTGCTATTTAATTGGACAACTTTTGATTTTTTCGATCCACCCTATTAGTGACCTCCAGAGACCTCTTGAAGATATTTTATTTATTTATTTTTATTTATTTAATGCCTCCACTTCCCCCTGCCGTGGACGAATACTTTCGGTCTTATTAATGGAAGACTCAACTGCGTACTTGTCTATTTTCTTTCTCTACTTACTATTTATATTTCTTGGATACAGTGTTTTTTCAGAAAGAATGTTCCGGGGAGGGGGACACGTAGTGTTCCGATGGACACTTCTGGTACTATTTTATTTATTATTATATTATAGATGTTATGATTTCGGTCTTCTCCGGGGGTCACTCTCAGAGCTTTGGGGGGCAGTGTCCCCCTAAAACATATCTGGAAGAAACATTGCTTGGATATCTCTTCTCTTTTGGCTTCTTTTTCAAACCTCAGCAAGAAGTGAGACATTTTATATGTAGCATGGTGCTTAAAATTTAAATCCATGCTCTTTCTTTTTTCTTTTTTTGTTTGTTCTGTATTTTATATATTATTAATACACAAAATACAAATTTACATAAAGAAATAATTGCAGAACATATAGTGAAACACAACATAAAATTGTTTCTTAAAATATTCTCGTCTTGCTCTTATTAAATTTTTCTTCTCATCTTGAACTTTCGATATCTTTGGCTTTTGTGTTGTATCTCCAACCCTCACCAGATCTGAAAAAAATATAAATAAATAAATAAAAATAAAAAAGAACAATGTACAAAATAGTTATGGTTTGTAGTTTCTTCTCTCGTATTTAAAATTAGTGGAGGGCACAAAAACCGTTTTTTCGGTTTTCTCCAAAAACCGGATCGGTATTCTTAAAAACCGGTTCAGTTTTCACCGAAACCGGTTATCGGTTTTCTTCAAAACCTGTTTCGGTTTTGACAGAATTTGTTCTATTTCTTGCCAAAATAGTGTTACGTTGTTCTCCGGAAACCAATTCCGTTTCCACAGAAATAGTTTTGTTTTCCAAACGTTTTCACCGAAACTGGTTTCGGTGAAAAAACTGAACCGGTTTTGGAGAAAACCGAAATGTCGGGTTTCGGGTTTCGTTTTTTTAGAAACCGGTTTTGCCCATCCCTATTTAAAATACTGTTTTTCTTTTCTGGTCTCTTTTTTAAAACTTGTTGCATCAACACTAAAGCTAAACACACACGCACAAGTAAGAGAAAAAATGGTAAAGGATTGCTCTTGGACTGGATAAATACCAAAACATTGAAGCGTTTCATATCAGAATTCAAAATTATTTCTTATTTAGTTTGAGTTTATTTGTTTTGTTATTTTGGTCTGTTACTTCTCTCGTGGATTCTTTTTTCCCCATAATCTTCTCACCATATGTTTTGACAGTTCTTGAAAGTCATTTAATCTTGATTTGTCCTCTCGTATGCTTTCCCACTCCGCTTTTCTTAGTTTATTTCGTAGACCATTGAGGATAGCGAGGTCAGTCCCTTAACGAGTGCTATCCTTATTGAAAATAACGAGCGCAGCTCCTGTGAGATTAGTGAGCGTCATCCCCATTGACGATAGCGAGCGTGAGTCCTTGGGGGACGCCAACCTAATTGAGGATAGCAAGCCCGATACCTTAACGAGCGCGAGCTTCAATGAGGTTAATGAGTGCCGTCCAATTGAGGATAGCGATTGCGTATCCCATTGAGAATATTGAGTCTGAGTTCCGATTGTAAAATGATAGCGAGCACAAGCTCCAATGAAATTAATGAGCGCCAACCTCATTGAGGATAGCGAGCTCGAGTCACAATGAAATTAATAATCGCCAGTCCTATTGATGGTAGCAAACTCGAACTCTTAGCAAGCGCAATCCCCCTATGAAGTTAGTGAGTGTTATCCTTATCTAGGATAGCAAGCCCGATGCTTTAGCGACTGCAAGGCCCTATGAGGTTAGTGTTCTCCAGTCCCTTTGAGGATAGGGGGCCCGATCCCCTAATGAGGTGAAAGTTCCAATAAAGTTTATGGCCGCCAGCCCCATTGAAGATAACAAGCTCGAACCCTTAGCGAGCTCAACCCCCTTTGAAGACAGTGTGTGTTATTCTAGTTGAGTATATCGAGCTCAATTACTTAGGGAGCGCCAACTGCAATGAGATTATTGAGCTGTAGCCCTATTGAGAAAAGTAAACTCGATACCTTAGCGAGCGCTAACCCCAATAATTTTAGTGAGCTTCATTCCCATTGTGCATAGATAGCGAGGTCGGACTCTTAGCTAGCGCAAGCTTCTATTAGGTTAATGAGCGCCAGTCCCATTGAGGACAGCAAGCACGATCTCTGAGCAAGCACGAGCCACAATGAGGTTAGTGAGTGCCAGTCAAATTCACGATAGCGAGCTTGGTTCCTAGGCGAGTATGTGGCTCATTGAAAATAGTGAGCCTGAGCCTCGAATGCAAAATAATAGCGATTGCAAATCTCAATGAGATTACTGAGCTCCTGACTCATTGAGGATAGCAACCCCAATCCCTTAGCAAGCACAAACCCCGATGAAGTTAGTAAGCAAGAACATATGGAGGATAGAAAGTTCGATCCCTTAGCGAGCACCAGCCCCATTGAGCATATCGAGGCCAATCCCTTAGCAAATGTAGTCCCTGTGAGACTAATGAGCGCCAGATCTACTGAGAATAGCTAGGCCAATCCCATAGCAAGTACAGGCATAAGGTTACTATCGCAGCTTCATTGAGCATAGCGAGGCCGATCTCTTAGCAAGCGCCCCCTATGAGACTAGCGACCCTGATCCCTTAACAAAAACGATTCTCGTTGAGAACAGTGAGCCTGATCTTCGATTGCAAAATGATCTCTGATAGTCTTTAGCTATCCTGGTTTTTGTGGGGAAAGTAACAACAATTAATTTAAAACTACACGCAGTTTTTCTGTAAATTTACAGGGAAACTATGATCTAAACACTTGGTCGCTTGTATGAATTGTGTCAGTAATAATGATAGTGCTATAAACAATAATAATAGTTCGTATTCTAGATATGATATGATATTCAGTAATAGTAGTTCTGTATTCTGAATATGTGATGTGAAAGAAATGTTTCGTCTGTAATCTTTTTACAGGTTAGACACTGTTATAAACTTCCTTGTTCCAAAAATGATGAATATTAACTATTTTGCTTACCATATAAGTAATAACAGATTAAAGTTTTTTTTTCTTTTTTTTAAGTAAGGAACAAAGCAGCTATAATTTAAGAACTTGCTTTCGGATAATATGATGGAAGAATGAAAAGAAAGGGGTTTTCTTTCTTCAGGTGATACAACATAATTAATACTTCTTCCTGTATATGTGGCTTCAGACCTGTTTTCTTTGTCTAGGTCAGTCAAGTTTTCTTTTTCGATTAGTAAGGCTTTTTTGCGTTGTTAAAAAGGAAAAAAAAGAAAAAAGTTTTCTGTGTTGGCCACGGTTCTCTCCTATCTTAGAGATCTCCGTCTACTTCACAGACAGGGCAGTGCAAACCAGAGTTTCTCAAACTTTTCTTTTAGGTGGGAACAACTTTTGTTTGTCAGAATGGTCATACGAACCATCCTACACTTGTTCCCATTGAAAGAAAACTTAACTTTTAAAGGAGTGCGGTTTACTAAAACTCCTTTATGAAAGCCTACAATCTTGCCAAATTTCGTCATTCTAGTCTTGCCGGAAGTACCTAATAATTTTGGGGTGTAAAAGATATCTCATACCGTAAGACGAGATATGACTAGAATGACGTCCGAAGTAGACATAATGACCGAACATAGAAATCATTATGTCTACTTTGCACAAGATTTGAGCAATTTTAAAGGAAATTGCATGTAACTTACAAACATAATGATTTAAGACACTGTATTTTACACATATAATAGCTAGATATATAAAAGGGAAACATTAGTGCAAGTTCATTAGTAAACATTCAGTATTCCCATAGTTATTGAAATATAAACTTTGGTGCAAAGTAGGGATGGGCAAAACCGGTTTTTATAAAAACTAGAAACCGCTTTCTAGAAAAACCATTTCGATTTTCTCCAAAACTGGTTCGGTTTTTACACCGAAACCGGTTTCGGTTTCCTCCAAAAACTGGTTCGGTTTTCTTCAAAACCGGTTCGTTTTTCACCGAAACTGGTTTCAGTGAAAACTTTTGGAAAACTATTTCTGTGGGAACGGAAACGGTTTCCGGAGAACAACGAAACACTATTCTGGTCAGAAATAGAACAAATTTTGGAAAGAACCGAAGCGGTTTTGGAGAAAACCTAAACCGATTTTTTTAGAATTTTCAAAAACCGGTTTCGTTTTTTCTAAAACGGTTTTTGTAACCACCACTAGTGCAAAGTAACCCCGTAGGTGGGGTTACTTTGCACAGCATACAAAAAAGTATGTTCAACATACGAACATAACGTTTCTGTGCAATGTTTTCCCTTCAGTATTTATACATTTTACTTTCTACACAAAACTGCATGCAGTCTACAAATATTGATATTAGAATGATGGTACCGGTATCAGTGCTTAGTTTAAATTATCGATATTTGTAAAGAAAATTATGTGTTTTCTGGTACCGGTACAGGAACCACATTCTAATAGTTTAGTTTGTATCCTACAAAAATGCCAACTCCGGAAGAGAAAAAAAAAAAAAAACTCGTGAACTGATTTGCCTTGGTTAATCCTTATGTCCAAGAATATCATCCCAACCGTAATCATAGAGGGCTTGGGACTTTCAGGGTAAAGCCCACCCAAATTGCATGATTTCTTTTTTTAAAAAAAATCTAATATTAGTCATTCCTATGCGTATAAACTGCAAGCCCCTCAAAAGTCTAGTGATTTCTAAAAGAAACGAAGCCTTTGTGAGTGAAGCTCCTTTCAAACTATTTTTCTTGATCCGCCACTGTTCATAATTTATTTTCCAACAAGAAATTCATTCCGGCATCTACCTAAATAGGAAATTTACCTAAATTTAGAATGCAAGAGGTTCCAGTAGTAATAATTTCTTATCTAAGAGGCATTTTGGACCAGTGCAAAGTAACCCCGACTAGAGGCTCAAAACCGCCTTCTCCCAGTTTTAAGTTTATTATGACTTTAAAACGTTTCACATTTCAATTTCAACTATTGCATCGAAGTCCCATTATATACAGTAGTATTCTACGCAACTGACTTAACTCTGACGTAAATTCTTATACGTGATATCTTTCAAATTTTGGCGGTCTTTACAGTGACTACTTTCCATACCTCTACAACAACGAACCCTCCCGGTTATTAGAACTGATGTTAACCGCCAACATTATAGCCGTTAGATGTTCTATCTTACGGTGGCAATTGAAACTTCTTTTTACTGTTCATGGTTTTACCGACAGAGGACTCTAAAACTCTTGTCATATTTTGTGCAAAGTATAAGTGACATGGGAAAGATTTTTCATTTCTCCACAAAACCACACTAAAGTCGAAAATTTTCATTAGTGGCGATTTAATTAGGTAATACTATTGAGAACGTACAAGCATGCCGAATTTAAAATTTTTATTTCCATTCCAAGTAGTCTTACCTAAAACATGAGATTTTAGGTCCAAAAAAGGCCCATTTAAATAACATGGGGAACTTTTTCATCCTTCCTCTTTAGACACCTTAAAAGCTAAAAATGCTTACATTGGCATTTCATGGTGAGTTAGTTGCAAAAAGCAACAAACATGTCAAATTTCAACTTTCCACATCAACCAGAACTATCCGTTTTATGTCAGTCAAGGAATCAGTTCATTTAGCTAGTAGTGATACCCATGTAGAGCTCTATACTACATATAGATCATATAGGCCTATGCAGTTTTGAGCCCGAAAAACATATTTATTGTGGCTATACTATTGCATTGAGAGCTCTCTCTACAAATCTAGTGGCTACCATCACACCTTTGGTGCATGGGCCCTGGGTTCGATTTCTGGTCCGAGCATCTTAAAAACTTTGAACGATTACGATGGTTCGGATTCCATCTTAAACTGTAGGTCCACGTCTCATATGGCCTCAGTGCTGAAAAATGACGCTAAATTACAAATTTTAAAAAGCCTAACCGAACATTGCATTGATTGAATTTGCAAATTTCTTTAATCAAAATAGTTAAAAATTTATGGCTAAACGGTTGGTTATATGAAAGAAATGCAAAAAACAAAAATATGTAATTTTTCTTTGAAACATTTTTTGCTAAGAAGGACCGTTTTCGAGAAAATGCCGAAAAATCGTTTTTCCGGCTGCGACTGTAGCACTTTTTTTTTCTTCCTCGAGGCAGGCAGCTAAGAACTACATATGTAGGACGTCTCATGCTTTTAACGTCGATGGTTTCTTAGGCCAAGCATCGGCACAACTTTTCAGAAAGTGTTCGTGCTTTAAAAAAAAAAGTGCTAGAGCTCTTTGCTCTTCAGATTTTAATTTTCCTTTTGTTTTTCATTTACGTTAAAAAAAAATGAAATAGCACAAATTTCATTTGGAATGTCTCCTAGTGAAATACTTGAAATTCTTGTATCTAATGTAAAAGCACAAATTATCTTACTTGCTTACTTTCGTGTTCATCTTGGCGTAAAATGCATCACCTGAAGGCCACTTATATATCTACCTATTCTGTTCACGTAAATGTAACTGGAAGAAAGATTTAGTCGCTTACATATAAGGCTGTTCTACCAGATGTCCTTCTCCGAATGCTTTGTGTTCTTATTCTTTTATCTCAGGAATGTCAAATCTGAATTGCAGTTGCTTCTAGTGATTCGATTTGTAAACGAAGGAACGTGCGAATAAGGCTGCATTTTACAGCTGAAAGAGTCATCTGCTTTTAGTCCAGTCAGTGAAGAGGGTGTACGGAACATGGCCGGGGACACAATTATTTTATTTCAGACCAGGCCCCTATCCAGGGGGGTCTAGGAGGGCCGCCCCCTAAATTTTTGCTGCCCCCTAAAATTTTCACGGTAGGCTTGCAAATGAACTATAATATGGTTGGATCGCCCCCCTAACTTTATCCGGGCCCCGTACATTTTTGGGCTGGCTACGGGCCTGTTTCAAACACCAGAGCTGTATTTGGTGTAGTTAGGAAGTGAACATACTAAAACTTCCCAGACCTACGAGGTGAGCGAGGGCAAGGAGCACGGAGAAGTTCATGTTTCTGGGTTCTTCCAGATGCGGACGTTCCAAGTGCGGCTCTTACCTTAAAATCTTCCCACATCAGTGGCGTAACTACGTTTTATGGACCCAACCGCAAGGGAATACCCAGGGCCCCCTGTCTTAACATTTTTTGTGGAATGATAAATAACATAATAAATAACCATACTTCCCTGAGTTACATGCATGCAACTTCTAGGCCTAAATATTCATAAATGGAAACCACTTTGTTATACATATAATTTATTCAATAAGCTTCAGAATTTAAGATAGACTAACCTCTTTGCAGTCAGTGACGTTAGCCTTCATGATAGCGGAAAAAAGGGGAGGTTGGAAGAACATTGCCAACTAATACAAACCTGAAAAGTATGTTGATTCAGCCTATTAGGAGGCTAGGATGAAGGTCCTCCATGGAAGTGTCGTCTCCCCCCTGCCTTGCGGGGTTTCCCACCATTGTAGTTACGCCCCTGCCTCAGAGACAGACGCACAGGTGTTACTTGGTGTTTCCATGTCTGGATTACGTTTCAACCAGAAATGTTAGTCCCAAAATTGGATGCGTGCAGAAGAGGACATAAGATTTTATTGTTAACAAGCAACAGCATTGACACATTTTACATTTCGTTGTAGGCCTATTTACGACGCTACTCTCAGCAACAAAAGAGATAATTTGGCAGGCCTAATGGCAAAATAGTGTCTGTTAGTACGTAGTATGCTCCTTGTTATCCATTGTTAATAAACTCGTTAGCAGTTCGATCAGGGTCCGTTTTTCACAAATTGAGCTATAACAATTTTTAAATTTCCAACCCAAATTTTCCATTGTAGACTTGAGATATGACTTCCATCATCTTAAAGATGAATTTGATCAGGAGCGTCATTTCAGATTTTGCTTGGGGGGGGGAACCCTCGATATAAGTAAAATTTCGCGTTTTTCACTCATTTACTACTACTCTGTTGATAAAATCTATATAAATCTCAAACTCAGGGGAGGCAAATGCCCCTCCCTGCCCCCCCTAAATGACGCCCCTGAATGTGATGTCTGTCAATCTTGTAAATAATACATACCTATGTTGCTATGGTGCAAACTATTCTTGAATATAATCGATAGAACATTAAAAAAAATATATGATAACAACGCTTGACTGTAAATATACAAGGTGTCACAAAAGTCCCCTGACATAGGGTAACTGTTTCTATCAGAGTTACAACAAAATGTAAGAGGAGAAACCTTCTTCAAACATGATGTTTTCAGTCTAAAGTGAAGATTTTTTTTTTAATCGGATGAGCCGTTTGGGCTGTACAATGCCCCAATGTTAAATGAAAATGCAACGTTGCCATTTACCTGGACTCGCAACATAATGAATGAAGTTACTGTCTTTTACACCAATGTGTTAATGGCCAACCCCCATTTCAAACATGTCCCGATTCGCCATACTCTTACAAAATTTATTCACCTCCTGTCACGCCCGCCCTTCCCCCAGCCCCTCTGTTAATGACAATGTTGTATTTTCATTTAACATTGTGCCCATAAAGAGTGTACAGCCCAAGCGGCTCGTACGATTTAAAAAATTCCTTCACTTTAAATTGAAAACATCATATTTGGAGACGGTTTCCCTTTTACATTTTGTTTAACTCTGATAATAACAGAGTTATCCTATGTCAGGGGACTTTTGAAACACCCTATATATATTTTTAAAGGAAATAGGACACTATCGAAATTAAAGTTTAAATATTCCTGAATTCATGTACAAAATTTGTATTATCCCTGAATAATAATATTGCATACTACGAATTCTGTTCGATTTCTGTGACATTGAAAACTACGTTCAAAATTTTCCAAAACATTGGAATTCCCTTCCAATATAACATGAGGTCAAAGGATCTGATTTCAGGCTCCGTCGGCGTCGCCTTTGTTCACTAGGTAACATATCAGATAAGTATCTTGGATATTTCTGAGTTTCTGTCACTGATGTTTGTACTTATTTGTATTTTCCATAAAGAAACGTAATTGACCTAGAATTTGCAAAATACCCAACGTAAACTTTAACCTTGTTTTATTTCCTTAATTTTAGTTGTGGCGGAAAAAGAGTAGGGGTTTCCAAAAGCTTACTAATTATAAATTCTTCCTTTATGTCAGGTTAAACCTCTGTAGTGTTACTAAAATAATGTTTGCTTTGATTCATATAAACTGTAAATTAGCATTCTTTCTGGATATTGACTTTTTGCTGTTAACGCAAAACCTGTTCTTTCAGCGTAAGTTTCTTCTTAGTATAGGTTGAGAGAGAACACATTGGCACGTGTAGAAAATAACGAAATGAATGCCGTAGGGAGATTGCTTTCCACGGTTTTCCAAGGTTACCTTATGTACACTCATGTCCAAAATGATTGTCGCATATCTATAACTGTCTTCTTTGTAAGAATATAATTTGATAATGATTTTGCAGGGTACTTTTAATATTGATACTATGTGTATAATCGGGAAAAGTATATTTGTGGCAAATTTCATAGGAAAAGAATTATAAATACGAAAATTATAGTGAGTAAAGTAAAATGATGCTAAATTGACAAGAAAATTTTATTTTCGTTTTATTGTTCTTATTTACTGCTCTTTGGACATGAAATTTGCCACATACATGTCTTTGTCGATTATGCACATACTAGCATTATAAGAAATACCGGGTGAATTCGTTATCAAATTATATTCCTACAACAACATATTTATAGACATGCGACAATGATTTTGGACATGAGTGTACCTTTCACCAACAATGTCACTGAAGCTTGGCCTATATTGTCAAGAGCGGTCAATCAATCAATCAATCAATATATATATATATATATATATATATATATATATATATATATATATATATATATATATTTCTTCATTCCACTTGTATTCATTTCTCATCGTATTCATTTCTCATCATCACTGTCTCCTTAAGCCTAACCGGCATAGTCTTGGGACGTAAAACTGAAAGATTTCATTTCATATATATATACAGAGTGGCCCAAAAGTAGGTTTACACCCCTGCATTAATCAAGTATAACATTCTAGCTTATAGGTTTGTTTTCTTCGTCTGTTCCGAGCTTAAGATATAAGTAAAAAGATATTAAGAACAAATAATAAAGAAATTAAGTCTACCTGATGGTTAACAATAAGAAATGGTATAAAAAGCAATGAGTTGATCCGTACGGGACTGTATACCTACTTATGGGCCATCCTATATATATATACAGGGTGTTAATGAACTATGCCGACAAATTTAAAAGAGGTGATTCCTCACATCAAAAAAAGAGAAAAAGTTCATATGGACCTATGGGGAAAAGTGCCTAGTTTCAGAGCTAGGCCTGTCCAAGATCGCAAAAGAGCTAAATTTCAACAGGCCCTATATCGAATTCCAGAAACTGTGAATGGTGGTAATTATCAGCGTAAAGCAAGCCACGCATACACAACCCGAAAGTGCATATTTCATCAATTTTCAATAAGTATACAGGGTATTCCATTCAGGATGTAATTCTCAGATATGCTCTCAATAGAAATTTCAGATATACGCTGATTTCAAGGAGGGTCCAAAGTAGGCAGGAAGTAAGCCTTGACAACATAGGACATCCAGTGCTTCGGGCCGAAGTCGGAAGTGTTAGGAACCGGCAGCTCCCATGTTTTTTGTGTCCGGAATAACGTGTGATGCGATGTATTTCGTCATGGTGTATTTAACATTTTCTTCACTTATAAGTGTGAAAGTAAACATAGCAGGATGCGTTTTCCCGACTACGAGAGACCATGCTGCTGACGATTCTTAACACTTCCGAAATTGCGCCAAATGATTCCGTGTTTGCTACTATCAAGACGTATCATTCGTCTACTTTGGACCAGTCATAAAGTCAGAGCATATCTCAAAATTCTGTTGATGGCATGTCTGGGAATTTCACCCTGTAGGGAATAATCCGTACATCCATTGAACATTAATGAAATATGCATTTTTGGATTCATATTACGCTTATTCAGTGAAGCTCTACATGCATTCCTCATATCCAATGTTTGATCTCAATCCCTCTGCTAGTTTCAAAATTAACATGACATTTTCTACGTTCAATCTTCACACTTTGCCTTCATTTATCTCCCACCCTGTATACGGTCTGCCTATGTTCCCTTTGTCAGACGGGACAATTGCTTCCTATCTTTCCCAAATGATGCCTCTCAGTGTCACCTTAAATCAGCATACTCGTATAGAACAGCTATTTTGACTCCATAGCGCTTGGTTCCCAACC
This sequence comes from Thermobia domestica, assembly GCF_964235325.1. Taxonomy (NCBI): domain Eukaryota; kingdom Metazoa; phylum Arthropoda; class Insecta; order Zygentoma; family Lepismatidae; genus Thermobia; species Thermobia domestica. The sequence continues at coordinate 342,103,789 of NC_137454.1, read as the reverse complement.
GGCATATCTTGCAGTCCTGTAGAATGTGTCTCGAATTATTAATTAAAATCAAGTTTGAGGTAAAATGTATCAGTCAGTGCTTCCAGCGGTAGCAACAAGTCCAGTACTACATAGAATCACTACTTTATACAAACTTATCTTACACTATTATAATTTAGAGTTCCTTCGTGGTTAAGCGGTTAGCGTACACGCCTTTGACTTGGAAGACCCGGGTTCGATTCCTGGCTGGAGGTCATGTGGTTCGGATTCCACCTTAATCAATAGGTCCCGTCTCATATAGCCTCGCTGCTGAAGAGGGCGTTAAACTCAAAATTAACTCAACTATTATAATTTTATTATTATTAATAAAAATCGAAAAAAATGTGGTAAAATCACGCACATTCAGTAAAGTGTGCTGTCATCCAAAACAGATAGGGAACCACTGCCATAGCGGATGGTAAATTGCATATCATTTAGCTTCTGGCCATCTGTCGGTTAATAGTTCCCCGTACTACAATTGTAATTTAAATACCTAGAGTACAAGCTAACTTTTTGTTAATGATTTTTTTTTTCGGTTTGGTGAACCAGCAAAGAACATAATGTGCAATGTTACTGGTGGTTGATTTTAAGTATTTCAGAGAAGGATAACTTGTATGTTTACATTACGTTAAATGTATAGATTGAGGAGCTTTCACTCGTCTGACCTTAGATCTTTAAGTACAAGAGACGCTCTTCGTCTGCTTAGAGGTGAAAGTTTTATAAGAAAAGAAGGATAAATGTCGTGTTTATTGATTTAAAGATTCTTTTACCCAAATAAATCAGGAAATGTGGATGTTCTTTAAGAGTGTTGAGTACCTGCGCCATCTCTCTTTTTCATTCCATTGATTCATATAGAGAAATATTCTTCACTTTCAAAATGAACGGAATTGAATGGTTTGATTTTATTAATTTCTTCGTAACTAGGAAATATCCCTTCCTTTGTCAAAATGAAATTGCATTGTACACAGTCCGTTCAATAAGTTCAGGGACTATCTCGAAACAATATACTTAACAGTGCCAGAAAACTTTTTAGCACGTTAATTTTATATAGATCCGTTCACATTACTTTCTCGTCACACGCTTGTGGAACCAGTCGTAGAAGCTTTGGAATGCCTTGAGAAGTCGTCTAATGGAATTCTATTGAGCACCGCTGTCACATTCGCTTGAATCGATGCAACATCCTCAAAACGCTCCTTCTTGAGTACAGATTTCAGCTTAGGGAAGAAGTCCGCTGGGCTCAAAGCAGGTGAATATAGAGTGTGCTCATGGACTGTAGCCATTCTTTTGGACAAGAATTGACACGTAACAAAATGTGTCAACCCGCGAATTCTCTTCTGCATCTTTTTTATAAGAAGAGCTAATGTTCTCTGTGTGATGAGTGATTCTGCTCGGAAACTCTTAAATTTGGTTTCCGAATTGGAGACACGAACAATGCTTGCTCATATAAGTTGTTCATATAAGTGCAGAAATACCTATTATCTGAAGCGCTTTGTCGAAAGCAATTTAATTAACTTTGGTATGCATCTTTATTATAATTTTGTTTACTAATAGTTTCTCCACATTAGTTCAATAAATTCATAATTTATCATCATTCAAATGGGGAAACTACAGTTTACTTTAATCATTTGCCAAGATTAAGGTATCTGATCCCACTTTCTAGCTCGTTATCTTCTAGTTGTTGATTTCGGATGTTGATTTTTAAAAATCAGTGAAATTACATGTAGAACTGTTTTCTGCTTTTCGCAAAATTTTAGTAAACTTTGTTAGCGTGAAACGAGGCTTTCCGGTTGATTAGGGGTTTATTTTGGGTTGAATCAAAAGCTCATGACGAGTTCCTTCGATTGCAATTATCAAATCAACCCTATTCTGACCAACTGCTTTATGCAATTCTGGATTAGTTTCATAAATAAAAGGTGCTCTGAGCGATTAACTGACTAATCAACGCCTAAGCCAAACTGCTTAAGCAAGAAACATGAAGTGTGGACAGTACGTAGGACAAAAGGTACCATTAAGGAAGGAGTTTAGAAAGTTGACGTGGAATGGTGGTTAAGGTCGCAATTTTTATAATAAGATATCTATATTTCGGAATCCTTTAAGGTTATAGACGTAAAGATTGGTATTCGGAATTTTCATTGAAAACAATAAAACACTTGTTTTAGGTTTAGCCTTCGGCTAGCTAGTGACTTGGGCCCCAGACCCCCGCGTTTGCTCGTCCTACGGTATCGCACGTCATAGTTCAGTCTTTGCTTTCGTTCTTCGCACGCCAAAAATACGTTTATAGTAATATACTTTGTGAAAATTTTAAAAATCTTTTCCCCTTAGAATATGCATTTCATTCAAAGTGAAATTATAAAAACCCATGTCAGCCTGAGTGCTAATGGTTCACCGGTCTTCCGTTCAAAAATTCATTGCAAATGATTCACCCGTTTTCCCGTGATAATGACGCGGACAACCTTGAAGTCAGTTTCGTGGACTTACGGAAAAATTGAAATTACGGTACCCCTCTTCTATCGTTAAAAGCGTATTTTCTGGGAACTCTGTAGCAGAGGCGGATCTAGGAGGTGAAAACTGGGGGGGGGGGGGCAGCCAGACCACAGACTATGATAGGTGTATCATGAGTTAACTATAAACTTTAAAAAATATATAAATAATAACTTAAATTATTTTTGTTATTCAAGAAACTGGGAAACCTAGGTCGCCCCAACCCCGGTTAGATCCGCCATTGCTCTGTAGTGGAATTTCCGGAAACTCTGTTGCATATACCCACTTGTTTAAAATGAGAAGTTTATATACTATGTTTTCATATCCCTAACCATGTCTCTGATCTCAAGGGATTTCAAAATATGGCCATCTTATTATAACAGTTGTAACTCACCCTTTTTCCTTCTCTTCTAAACACTACGCTGAAACACTACTTTAATTATTTTAAATTAAAAGCCTAAATATCAATTATCATATTTCTAACCTTAAAGGATTTCGATATATGGCCATCCTATTATAATAATTGTACCCCACCCTTTTCCTTCCCTTCTAAGAGGAAATTTAAAAAAAAAAAAATGTGAAACATGTGTGTGGAGTCTGCCTAGGTATACTGTATACCAAATTTCGTGTTTGTACCCTCCAGAGCTTCGGAGATTTGTACATTTTACTATAATAATTGCTACCATTATTTCTCCTCATTCCTCGTCGAATTTCCAAAAATCCTCCCTTATGGTACCTTGGTTCACGGCGTCCCTCTCGAGACAAAAGGGCGTATCTCATTTTCTTAACTTTTCCAGGAGACAGATTTAAACCTATTCTCATATTCTGTCGTCTTTTAAAATTTAGTTTGATTTCCTTCGTGTAACTTACAAGATCAAATTAAATTTTGACAGAACACGATAAAATAAACTTATGATAACATCTTTAAACTTGTCTCCTGGCAAAGTTGAAAAAATGAGATACGCCCCTTTGTCTCGAGAGGGACGACAGGTGTTATGTACTGTCAAAATTTCAAGTTTCTAACTTAAGCGATAATATACATACAGTGTATATGTGTATTTGGCCTAGAGCGGAAGAAAAACGGGTACAGGTGGCTGGCCTATACGAGGTTTCCGAGTTCTGTGCTATACTTTTTGTTCTTTGTGAAAAATACAGAAGGATGAACGAAAAATGTTGCCCGCCGCAACACGTGAGCCCATTTGCTAGTAAACACTAACCTTAAATAGATTGTGAAATTATAAGTGAAGAACATTGAAATATATTTGTAGAAGAAATCAGGAAGGTTGTAATCTATACTTAGCTCTTTTTTTTTTTTAATATATATAATAAGAAAGACATCGTTGTGATCTTATGGTTATTATGAATAGAGTTCCCTTATCTTGAAATACCAAAATCCTGACACAATTTTAGAATCGGGACGGAAAACATTCCGAATAATTGATAAATGTGAAAGCATATAATAAGCGCAATAGTAAGAAAAAGAACCACGGTGAGCATAGACTTAACCATTTACTTATGATAATGTGACCATAGCAAAAAGTTCGGTGGAAAGAACCGGAATCATCGTAGTTGCGGAAGGAACGGAAAAAGAAGCCGATGCTACGTGTTGCGAGAGCGATTGTCATGTCAAGGTGACCTTTACTATACATTCCTCGTTGAGCGCTGTTACCAATATCATTAACCACATTAGAGAGACAAAGACACTTGAGGTTAGAAAATGTGGACAAATCAGAAAATTTCAAAAAAAAAAATGTATGCTGACATATTGTAACCATAATTATACAGGGTGTTTCAAAACAACGACAACGTTTGATTCCTGACACCAAGATAAGGCGAAAAGTATAGACCAACCTGGGTGCTCAAATGCTTCTTTTCGGAGTTATAGGTTGCCAAAAACATGAAAAAATAAACTTTAAACGTCCATAGTTCAAATACTATGGAACCTACCATAGTCGGGTCAAGACTATTTAAGAACTAGTATGTGTCCTATCCAAATATTCATGTTTCAGAATCCTGCGATACTTTCGCAACAATTGTATATAGGTAGTTGGTGACTACTTCAAGTTATACTGTATGTCCGTAGCCGAACTGCCTCAATAAAAATTGTTGCGCGATTATCTTACGATTCTAAAACATGTATTCTTGGATAGCGCACATATTAGTTCCTAAGTGACTACGATACTTCCCATAGTTTTTGAGCTATGGACCTTTAAACTTCATTTTCGCATGTTTTCGGCAGTCTATAACTCCGAAAGGAAGCATTTGTGCAACCAGGTTGGCCTATACTTTTTGGCTTATCTCGGTCAGGAATCACCTCTCAAACGTTGTCCTTGTTGTTTTGAAACACTTGTATATAAATAAAATATACTTCGAATTTAAACATTTTATTATACAAACGAGCTATATAACCACTGCAGAGTACGGGGGTCTTATTTATAGTTGTATTTATTTACATTTTTAACAGTAATCTGAAGCTTTCAGATTTTTTCCCCTTGTATAATGTACAAGATTTCTGCAACTGTAGTCAAAGTTCATAATGATTAGTAATTCAGAATTTCGCAAACAGTTTCTTCTAAAAGTAATCTGTAAATAACATTTTGCTGTTTTCTGTTTAAAAAAGATAGATAAATAGACAGTGGCGTATTTTGTGGCTACGGGGGCTACCGGCGGTAGCCCTGGAATGTTACGAAATAAAGGCATTATAATAAAAATTAATTTATGTTGATAGTTTCATACTTTAGTATCTTCTTTCAATAATACAAGTTTGTGAGAACCTTATGAATTTCGAAATATCCGCTAGTTTCTTTGCACCGAGTCTGTCTCGCTTCGTAAGAGATCTTCGACTTAGCAACATAGCAGAATCCTACCGTCTCTTTCAAGAAGAATCGTGTAGTTATCAGCGCATTCTTAGCACCACCTCCCACCGCAACTTATGAATGGGCTGCCAGGTAGCACCAGTTTCCTACAGAGTAATTGGTTTCTTGGACGTGCGCGAAGGGAAGTTGTACGAGTAATGACAGCGCATTTTGGAGCTCGCTTAGAATTATCACGGACATGATGAGCCCCGTTCCGTAGTGGTTTGCGTCAACGCAAATCAATTTTTATTTTACAATATTTTGCGATAGTGGGCTGTGGGCATACCTGTTATAATTACCTGTTGCTTATTTGCATTTCGTTACGAAGGCTCTTACAAATTGAGGCCCCTTCGGTGGCCAATCACCTACTTAAGCGTTCTTTTGCACAATTTTCATTTACACTGATGGATAGTGTTACGACCTATCGAAAGCAAAATATAAGGACACTTCACGCAACACAAGAAGGTAGAAATGTACGATCGTTTTTCGTAATAATCAATAAGATAAAATGTCTTTCTAATAAGCAAATCATATTTATCTACTTGATAAAAGGAAAGTATGCTCTAAGGTTTTCTGTTATTTTGATGCTATAAAGGTTAGTGGTAGCCCAAGCCATCAAACCAATATACGCCACTATAGATAGATAGGGCTAGGGGTTCCGTAAATAAATCAAATAAACCGAGAGACAGAAGGAAGTTTAAAAATGGTCTCAAATACGGGAACTCCCATAAAATAAGAGAAAATTGCGAGCCTTATTGGAATCTAATGAAATCAGGGTAGCTCCCACAGGAAGGTCCACCGGGTCCAGACTCCCCTTCCTAACTTCCTTAACTCAATATACATTTGAATCAAATTATTCTTGTTTGACAGGGAAATGATTAATGTAGCATGAACATTTTATCTTACATGTCATCTGTACTCTTTTTCTTATAATGAGCTCCTCCGTGGCTAAGCGGTTAGCGCACGCGTCTTTGGCTTGGGAGGCCCGGGTTCGATTCCCGCCGGGAGCTCATGTGGTTCGGATTCCACGTTAATCAGTAGGTCCACGTCTCATATAGCCTCGCTGCTGAAACGGAACGTAAAACTCAATCAATCAATCTTTTTCTTATAAAAACAATCTAGTTTTATATATATATATATATTTAAATATAGGTGGAAGTAATTTACAATTACTTATCATCTTTTCGGGTGCAGGATAATATCCGTTCAATATGTCATAGATGTAGTGGGTTGTAGTATTGGAGTCCCCCCCCCCCGCAACCCCAAAAGCTTGAACCCAACGTAACAAAAAACTTCTGAGTGCGCCTGAATGAAATAGTTGAAGACTGATATGAAATTTACACTATATGTAAACCATCAAGAAATGGGAGAAATGGCAAAACGGAAAGATAGTTGGAAGGGATATTGACTTTCATTAAATTATTCAAGATCTGTGTAGAAGAAGTAGTGAATCTCTAGAGTGAAGAGCTTAAGAGAATCCATATTGTACTTTCAACAAAACGACCTTACTAGTAAACTTAATTGCACATAGAGTGCTCTACGAGGAAATTAAGAATAAGAAGTTAAAACGCTGGAGGCTGGAAAAGAATACATTGAGTTCATTCAGAGAGAGAGCACAAGGAATGTATTGCGTATGATCTCAACATTATCTTAGTGAAGATGTTTGTCTACACACACAAGGTCGGAGAATTCAACAGCTGTTGTGCTACAGCTCACATTACTGAACATTATTGAAACTTAATATAAAGCCTACAGCATCTTCCTCCTTTTTAGTGTTTGGCGCGTTGGGATGTTTGATTGTGAGCTGCATTAACTATTATGCAACTTCTAAACAACTGACAGCCGAGAAACGATTATTTACCCTCAAATCATAGGTGTGCATAAATATCCAAATTTAACTTATTTAGCATAAATTCCTTAGATAAGCAAAAATAAGAAAACACTCGCTGTAACACGGTACGTATCCCATTTCGGTATTTCTAAACAATATATATGGTTTCCCTTCTTACTTTCATGTAAAACGTGTTGACACTGATCATCTGCATTGGTGCCAATGCCCTAGCCTCACTGGAATACCGCTTCTCGTGAGAGCAGCGAACTTAAGCAATACCGGCTCTGGTCAGGGGAAGGATAAGTGCCAGCGTCGTGAGGACAGAAATAGTCGACTTTGAACCACTTATGTGGCTAATAAATCCCCTTTCCCCCATACTATCCGAGTCCGATATGACGGCCACGGACACGATCGCCTGACAGCGTAGTTTCAACTGTAGCAAACTTCTGCATAGAATGGAAAGAGAAATATCTCGCCATACCGCTGTGGCAATTTTCCGGAAACCCTGCAAGGCGTCGAGTAAGTGCCTCTTTGATGACTCCAAACCTATGCGTTGATGAAGCGTCCGTGGATTTCACAGAGATAGACGAAAATGGGATCACTTGAATTCCCGTTTCTTCTGCTTTCTGTTTGTAATACTCTGGCCTTGTCCATATGGATTCATACAGATAAGGATTGTGTATTCCTACAGAGGGTCTGTGAGGTTCTCCTTGACGTAAGCTGTGTTGATTTTATGTTGAAAGGCACTTCGACGAATTGCAGTGTTCCCCAACTGCAATATTTCACCACCACCATAAGAAATTCATTGGAAAGCTATTCCTTGCACTGCAGCACAGTCAGAACGTCTCTTGTGGTTTGTTTGACGGTAAAAATGGATCGAACCATTTTTGTCTTATCTAGGTAGAACCACCCTTCATACAGAATACACACTCATTTCCATTTGTCCTCTGTGAGGTGTGTTTCATCATTTTCAGGTATGTGTATGAACCTCTCATAGGTGTGGCGCCCTGTGACATGCTTCCAATGCTAGGTTCTTCCGAGTGATGTTAGAAACTGTGCCTTCTGAGATACCGTGTCTTATGGCCAAATTATTTGCGTTGGAAATTACCTTGAGTCACGCTCTACGAGCAAATGTGCCCGAACTCATGAGGTCGGCGCTCATGAGTTCGGAACTCACGCTCACTCTACCTCACCCTCACGAAGTGAGCGTGAGGTTGAGTGAGCGTGATGTCGATATGGTGATGTCGAGTGAGCGTGAGGTCGAAAGGATGTTGTGTATGTAAGGTCGAGGAGTATGATGTCGAAAGGATGTGAGCTTGGAGTCATGTGAGAGTGATGTCGAAATGATGATGTGAGCGTGATATCGAAAGGATGTTGTTTTCGTCAGGTCGAGCGAGTGTGATGTCGAAATAATGTGAATGTGAGTTCGAGTGAGCGTGAGGTCGAAAGGATGTTGTGACATTGAGGTCGAGTGTGTGTGATGTCGAAATGATATTGTGAGTGTGAGTTCGAGTCAGCGTGAGGTCGGAAGATGTGAGCGTGAGTTTGAGTGAGGTTAGTCCAAAGTGGGTACCTTTGTCTACGAGTGGCGAGTACCCAATCGGATGTTTGAGCGGGCTGGAGTGGTATTGTTCTTAAAATTTCTGGCCGATCACGTACCACAGGTGATTATTAAGCACATGTTCGCATGATAAGATTCCCAGCAGCTTTGCTGAAGAATATACCCTCATTGCTCCGTTTCACTATTGCTGAGTGGACGATGAAAATTTCATAAAAGAATCCTTCCCAGAAAGCTATCATGTTTACCTTAATCGTTTCACATATTTAGCTCAACTTATACTGTTACCGTATCAAGTTCAGGACCTACCCTTATCGTGGGCAACCTTCTGTAGGCCCTACCCTTAAAGAACGTTGCGCCAGCGGTTTAGTTTTAGATAATCTGCATTTTAGAATCGAGAATAAGAACGTGCGGCTAGTTGATTTACTATATTATTTAAAAATAAACTTGTTTACAGGTGTTTTAAAACTTAAGGAAGTTATCTTGAACATGCTTTCCTATTCCTTTATAATCTGAAACTTTTCAGATATAACATGTTATTGATATTCTCGAATCATTCCAACTTGTATTAAATGCCTATACATGGTGGAAGATACTTGAAACTCCGTTGCGTTATCTGATTTTTAATATGTAGACTTCGGTCTCTCGTTTTCTCGTGAAAAATAAATGTTGTGGCTGATGGTCTGTGTATGTGTTTGTGAATCATTTCTTAGTATCCCATTTTATAATGAACCTCAAGGCTACAGATGTACTGATTATAATTCGTGAATATAAGCAGATGCTTGTAGTGTTATCTGTGTCATTATAGCGTATAGCATTTCAGCATGCTGCCTTAGAAAGAAGCCGGTTTAAGAACATAAGCATAATTCTTCAGAATAAGGCTGGTCGTTCATTGAAAAAAGTTGCTTATAAATTCCGCGTCCACACTTTCGCGTTTTTTTGAAATGTTGCAAAAATCAAAGAATAAAGTTATTTTTTGTGTGTATATATTTTCATCCTTCATTTGTTCTTTTATTTTAAACGAAGCAGTGTCACGTGCACACCACGTGAAGAAGTTTGTTTTGTACGGAATGATATATTCTCAATGTTGCAACAGGGACTGGTACCACAACATTTCTACCACTTCCTGTTTTAATAGAGAGACTAGAGTAGAGACGGAATATATTCTCGGTACGCTTAACCGCTTGCAGAGAGAATCGAATGTCGCTATGTAGTAACGATTTTACTTTGTAGTGATGAACGTTAAAATCGGAAGTGGTTATTTTCTTCCACTTTCAGTTTGAATAAAATATATTTTTAGACGCTAAATCGATCCAACAAAACCGCTTCTCGCTCCGTTATAACTCAATATTGGTCAACGTAAAACCGGAAGTGTTTAATTTCTACAATTTCCGGTTTGAATATCTCCTCAGCATATATATATATATATATATATATATATATATATATATATATATATATATATATTTTTTTTTCACGTTCGACCCAGCCATAGGAACTAAATACACGTTTCTGATTGGTTCTAGTTTGCAATTATCCAAACCTTTGGGTGCATGTATTGTGTATTATAGTAATAGAAGAAAATTGTCACTTTGTTGAAATTGAAGAAGAAAATTGAAGAAGCAGCCGAGGTTAAATTTATATAATGGTGGTCAAGATGGAACAAAACTAGGGCTTCTAACCCGTTCCAACTACTATTACGGATTCATATAGCAAATCTGCACGCGTAACGTAAGTAAATAACTTTTTTTTGAGTGTTATTTTTAAAGAAAAAATTGTTATTAAAATTTTTATAAAAATCCTTGGGCCGTTTTTGAACCCACGCCAGAAACGATTATTATTACTAGCACGCTTGGCTACGAGAGCCCACAGCAGCAGGCGTTTGATTTCCCTTGTATATATGCTACGTGGTGAGAAACAAAAAAACTTCAACCAATCAGAACCGCGTGTTTAGTTCCTATGGCTAGGATCGGGCGTGATTTAAATATGCATTTTCTCCATCAATGAACTCGATTTCTATCTTTAACCCTCTACATCCTGGCCGAATGGATGGATGGTGATCTTTCAAATAGTTCTTGAGAATTTTTGTCTCTGGGGTGAACGCCAGATAAACAGCGTAAATATATAAAGACGTTTTGGTTAACTAAACCCTTTAATGGTATACGTAACAAGAATTAGAGGGAAATATATGGAACACACCTCTTAAATGTTAATTCAGCGGTTAAAATGTCCAAAGATGAAGTATATACCAGTCGATAGATCTTCATGCCAGCGCAGTAGAGGAGGTCATATCTCCCATGTTATTCACCATACCTGAAATCGGAATGTGTGATGAACATGTTTATGAATTTTGTTAATGTGTTTTAAAGAAACAATGTTCATAATTTGATCGGTGCGCTTTTTGAATAACCCTATATAACAACTTCAAAAACATTTTAATTTCTTTTTTTTTTTTCATAAGTCTTTTTACCTAGTTACTTCAGAAGAATACTTATCTTTATCAGTAAAATTAGATTGTTGTTAGAAAATAGAATTTTCAAAAGATATTAAAATTGTCCAGCGTTGTTTATAAACTCTAGAAGATGAATGCTACAGTATTAATTTTTCTCAACACGAGTTCATCACAATATTAAATTGGTAATGGTAGATCATTTGAGGAAAACAGTTTCATCATGTTCGTATTCCTACGACGTAAAACAAAACCAGAATGCCACCTGTACAATAATGGCTCACTTGTAAATCGCGTAGTACACATTTAAAACAGGAAGCAGAGAGATGTCTGATTAAAACGGAAATTAAACTCTTCTCTTATATGGTTCGTCTGTGACACAGTCTTGCTTTTAAAGATTATGTTCACAAATGTATTTTCTCAATACTCTGTAAACAATTGATTGTGATAGTCTACACCAGTAATGGGCAAACTACAACCTGCGGGCTAGAGATGACGCTTTGAAAGGTACTGTCCGCCCTGAACATGATTCTTAAGCTGACAAATTTAACTTCACTTCTGAGAATTGGTGCATCCCAGTTCGAACGAGATTATGAGAAATGCATTCGTTCGTCACATTTCCTTTCATAATCTTTTGTTCATTAATAGAGCTTAATATTACGTGGATTTTGTAAAATGAACCATTTTTGTTTTTCATACGGTCCGCCTAAAGTTCCTTTTTTGCTCCTCTCCTAAAAACTGTGCTGATCTCTGGTTACATGGCTAATCTATAGACTACTATTAATTTAAAAATACTTAATATACAGGGTGTAACAAAATGGGATGGCAACATTTCAGGGGTGGATTCCTTATGGGTAGACAAGCAAAAAAGTTTATATGACTATATGTCAGGAAATGCATACGTAGAGAGTTACGACCATTGAGTCGTCTGATACTGTGAAATAGTCACACTCTGGTCGCTCCTTAATGTGGTGACTCAATTTAAACAGCAATAACTAATTAAGCTAGGAAGGTAATTTTGATATCAATATGTTTCTGAAGAATGAAGCTTTCGACTGATAAGCATTTCTTTTCTGTGGAGGGTATCACGGTAGATGGGGTAGGGTAACTACGTAATGCAAATATATATATATATATATATATATATATATATATATATATATATATATATATATATATATATATATATATATATATTTCCTCCCCCGTCGTCCGGGGTATGTGCAAGTGCTTCGATACGTTGCCTGTGATAATTGAAACACATATGGTTCATGTACAATGTTGGTCACACAAAGTGAACTTGATTGGAGATATCTGGCAGAACAGTTTGAAAGAACGTAATGATTTTGTGTGCAAAGTGAAAAATGCTTTTTGAACGCAGAGAAACACAAAAGCAAGTACCGGAGATTTCTTAAAGAGAAGTATCCTGATGTTGAACCCACGTTGTTTCCCGAGCCTGTGCTGACAAGGTGGTAGTTGGTTCAATGCTGTGCAGTATGTAGACAAAACCAGTTGATCAATTCCTTTCAAAAAGCGATTGATGTAAATTCTCAAGCTAAAATGCTCAAAAGTTATTTGAAAGACAAGAAGCTAATTTTGAAGGCTCAATGAAGTTTTGTTAGTGATAATAGTAGTATTGGGGATACTCTGCCGAACTCTTAATAATCCATGGACCATAATGAATGAATTAGGGATGCTTTGGCCGGGATTACGTCACCTATTGAAATTTTGCTTATGCTTATTCAGGGGCCGCACGTTGGTGTAAATGAATCAGAGGTACCTTGGTCCTGCTATGACGTCATTGAATTGGGAGTATTGGATCAGAGGTCATGATGATTCTTTAAAATTACTAAAAATATGGTCTTGATGATTCATTACGTTATGAAATAGTACAGGTTTACGAATGCTTTCGTTCCCTTTTATGGCATAAAATTTGGAGATTGTTATGCATGGACTAACACGGATGCAAATGAAATCTTTTAGTTTTACGTCCCACGCTTATGCCATTTAGGCTAAAGGAGATGGTGACGATAAGAAAGGAATGAAAGTGTGGGAGAAAATTGGAGCATAATGTTGCCCACCACAAAACTATTTTCGAGGTGTTTAAATCAGGGACCACATACAGCAGAGGTGAACGCTCTACCACTGAGCCACCGCACCTCTACTGGTATGAATGAATTAGAGGTAGTTGGTTCGAGCTAATATGTTCGTTTGACGTCACTGAACTGGGATTTTTAGCTTGGAACTTATGATGGCTTGTTTCGTTCCCTTTTATGAGTATAAAATTTCCAAAAACAAGGTTTGATCTCTTTCTTGATGACCTATTACATTATGAATTAGTAGACCTCAGTAATAGTATAAATTAGTATTAGTATTAATATGAAACTCGAAAACTTTGGAGTTCCTCCGTGGCTAACCGGTTAGCGTATGCGTCTTTAACGTGAGAGACCAGGGTTCGATTCCCGGAAGAAGCTCATGCGGTTCGGATTGTTATCCCTTTGATGAGATGGACTAACACTGGTGCAAATGAAAAATCTTTACTTTTACGTCCCACGATTAGGTTAAAGGAGACGGTGACGATGAGAAAGGAATGAAAGTGTGGGAGGAAACTGGAGCATGGCAGGGATCACTCAGGACACATAAGATCACATTGATTTACATCAGGAGTTGGGGAAGGGGGGGCGTATAGGACCTTGTACTCTTTGATGAGTATAAAAAATATTAAAATTTGGACTTTTTTAACTTATCCTATTATCTTTCACGAGACATTTTTGTTGTATAATAGAGTACAATGGTTTACTTTTTGGGAGTTATCGTTTCCTTTGGAGCCTTATTACGTTATATGGAGGGATATTTAAAATTATTCCCTTAAATTTAATAAGTACTTTGTGAACCAATTTGTTCCGCTTTAGGGATGAACCTTGCAATCGTCCCGAGTTCAATTCTTAGAAATGTTGAATTTAATGTCTCCGCCGATGATGAGAAATGATGAAATGAGAAAACATCATAAACTTACTTGACTGAGGATTGAAGCAGGGACCTCATACAGTAGAGACAAGCGCTAAGCGACCGTACACGTGTGTTGATTACTATGCAATGGTCCCGAGTTTGATTCTTGGTGCTAACGTTAGAAAAATTTAACGTCCCACTTGAAACGATGATGAGAGATGAGAAAACATCATAAACTTACTTGCTTGCGGATTGAAGCAGAGACCTCACATATCAGACATAAGAGCTGAGTCACCGTACTCCATTGAGAAGTTCAGTTTGTTGATTACTATGTAATGGTCCCGAGTTCGATTTTTTTTTTTTTTTTTTTTTTTTAGTTTCAGTGCGAACAGTTTCGCGTATGAAAATAAGACGAGCAGATTATGTTACATTACACATTTCATTGCGAACAGTTTACACTAGGTTTATGTTTCATATAGAAAGATAGAAGATCTGTGTTGTCATCTTTTTTTTACTTTGTGTACGACTTTGACCTTGAAGAAAACCTTGCTGACAGTGCTAAGCATTGGCGTATACACATAAACTTATTGTTTAGTTGGCTGTATTTAGAGATGAATCAGACATTTAAGGTTTTTGGTTCGAATCTAGTTGTGTTCGCTGTAACTCAGTGCCTGAGCAATACTTACCGAGATTTTCCAGTGTTGCCAACACTATCAGAATGAATCGATTCATTTAGTCGGAGCAGTTTCGTGACGAAAACTGATTTTTGTTTTGCACAGAAAATTTTTTCTGAAACAGAATTTTGTTTGTACATAAAAATTTTTTTCTGAAACAGAATTTTGTTTGTACATAAAAATTTTTTTCTGAAACAGTTTTTGTTTTGTACACAAAAAATTTCTGAAACAGAAAAAATTTTCTGTGCAAAACAAAAATCAGTTTTCGTCACGAAACTGCTCCGACTAAATGAATCGATTCATTCTGATAGTGTTGGCAACACTGGAAAATCTCGGTAAGTATTGCTCAGGCACTGAGTTACAGCGAACACAACTAGATTCGAACCAAAAACCTTAAATGTCTGATTCATCTCTAAATACAGCCAACTAAACAATAAGTTTATGTGTATACGCCAATGCTTAGCACTGTCAGCAAGGTTTTCTTCAAGGTCAAAGTCGTACACAAAGTAAAAAAAAGATGACAACACAGATCTTCTATCTTTCTATATGAAACATAAACCTAGTGTAAACTGTTCGCAATGAAATGTGTAATGTAACATAATCTGCTCGTCTTATTTTCATACGCGAAACTGTTCGCACTGAAACTAAAAAAAAAAAAAAAAAAATCGAACTCGGGACCATTACATAGTAATCAACAAACTGAACTTCTCAATGGAGTACGGTGACTCAGCTCTTATGTCTGATATGTGAGGTCTCTGCTTCAATCCGCAAGCAAGTAAGTTTATGATGTTTTCTCATCTCTCATCATCGTTTCAAGTGGGACGTTAAATTTTTCTAACGTTAGCACCAAGAATCAAACTCGGGACCATTGCATAGTAATCAACACACGTGTACGGTCGCTTAGCGCTTGTCTCTACTGTATGAGGTCCCTGCTTCAATCCTCAGTCAAGTAAGTTTATGATGTTTTCTCATTTCATCATTTCTCATCATCGGCGGGGACATTAAATCCAACATTTCTAAGAATTGAACTCGGGACGATTGCAAGGTTCATCCCTAAAGCGGAACAAATTGGTTCACAAAGTACTTATTAAATTTAAGGGAATAATTTTAAATATCCCTCCATATAACGTAATAAGGCTCCAAAGGAAACGATAACTCCCAAAAAGTAAACCATTGTACTCTATTATACAACAAAAATGTCTCGTGAAAGATAATAGGATAAGTTAAAAAAGTCCAAATTTTAATATTTTTTATACTCATCAAAGAGTACAAGGTCCTATACGCCCCCCCCCTTCCCCAACTCCTGATGTAAATCAATGTGATCTTATGTGTCCTGAGTGATCCCTGCCATGCTCCAGTTTCCTCCCACACTTTCATTCCTTTCTCATCGTCACCGTCTCCTTTAACCTAATCGTGGGACGTAAAAGTAAAGATTTTTCATTTGCACCAGTGTTAGTCCATCTCATCAAAGGGATAACAATCCGAACCGCATGAGCTTCTTCCGGGAATCGAACCCTGGTCTCTCACGTTAAAGACGCATACGCTAACCGGTTAGCCACGGAGGAACTCCAAAGTTTTCGAGTTTCATATTAATACTAATACTAATTTATACTATTACTGAGGTCTACTAATTCATAATGTAATAGGTCATCAAGAAAGAGATCAAACCTTGTTTTTGGAAATTTTATACTCATAAAAGGGAACGAAACAAGCCATCATAAGTTCCAAGCTAAAAATCCCAGTTCAGTGACGTCAAACGAACATATTAGCTCGAACCAACTACCTCTAATTCATTCATACCAGTAGAGGTGCGGTGGCTCAGTGGTAGAGCGTTCACCTCTGCTGTATGTGGTCCCTGATTTAAACACCTCGAAAATAGTTTTGTGGTGGGCAACATTATGCTCCAATTTTCTCCCACACTTTCATTCCTTTCTTATCGTCACCATCTCCTTTAGCCTAAATGGCATAAGCGTGGGACGTAAAACTAAAAGATTTCATTTGCATCCGTGTTAGTCCATGCATAACAATCTCCAAATTTTATGCCATAAAAGGGAACGAAAGCATTCGTAAACCTGTACTATTTCATAACGTAATGAATCATCAAGACCATATTTTTAGTAATTTTAAAGAATCATCATGACCTCTGATCCAATACTCCCAATTCAATGACGTCATAGCAGGACCAAGGTACCTCTGATTCATTTACACCAACGTGCGGCCCCTGAATAAGCATAAGCAAAATTTCAATAGGTGACGTAATCCCGGCCAAAGCATCCCTAATTCATTCATTATGGTCCATGGAGACCCAAAATTGGATTATTAAGAGTTCGGCAGAGTATCCCCAATACTACTATAATTGTGGTGACCTTATCGATTCACCACACTGAGACGGACAAATCTCCGACAGCAGATCTGTTGAGTAGTCGTCTTGACAGATTCAGCACTCAATTGAACGTTTTGCGGCAGGGCTTTTTGGTGAAAAAACTAAAAAACATTTACGTTTGTTACCAAGTGAAAAGAGGAATAGTGTTGAATGTGACTTTAAAAAAAAATGTGCAGAAAGATAAGACCTATTTTTGAAACTTTCTTCCTAAAGAAAAGACTCCCAAACTGCAGAAATATATGATACTTTGGAAAAACTATTTGATTCTTCTGTAATTGTATGTAGTAGTGAACCAGATCTTGTTGCGTTAAGGAATTTTTTTAAAGCTTTGCCTTCATTTAAAAAATGCAAGCAGCTGATTATGAAGTACCGTACGTGGAGTTTCGCAAAGTGGCCTATAAACTCTTGACAAGTAATTCGTTTGAAAAGTGCAGTATAGTGAACAACGGCGCCGACTTTCCAAAATTTATGTGGATGCGTATCAATGGCGGGACGTGTTATATGTTTTCAGGGAAGTTTCGATATTTGGTTAATTTATTTTTAATTAAAATCTTATGAACACTGTCTTAAAGGACTATGCTCTGATAAAGTAAAATATACCGGTACTATAAAGATAAGTTGGGGCTGCCCTAGCTCAGTCGGTAACATGGCTGTCTTAAACACAATAGAAATGGGTTCAACCCAGGTCGAAACTAAAAATCTTGTGGATGCTGGAGTCCCGAAGCACCCACGTAGTCGGCGCGCATGGTAGTGAATGTTTTGAATGGACGAAAGTTCTGAAGTGATGATTGTTTGAAGTTTGTTGTAAATGCACATATGTGTGGCTTCCAACAAGCAATGCCAATTGTGATAAGATTTTTTTTTCAAGTATGGACTGGTGATAACTGACGAACTTACAACAATGAAGGAGGAAAATGTGGAAATATGTAACATGCTTATATTCAATGCTTAATGCAACTTGTGCTTATGTTTTCAGAAAACAGCAAAACTTTTCTACTCATAGTAAGTTTAGTTAGAAAAATACTGATTTTTCTTCAATTTGATTAAACATATAGGAGGTATATATATATATATATATATATATATATATATATATATATATATATATATATAATATCAAGTGATATATTCAGTGTATTTTGTTTTTAGGTAATTAATGGTTGATTTCTGTAGTGTTCTATGAATAAAGGGGACAATTGTAAAAATGTCAGGGAATATCTTTTCCACAAGAGCTACAAAATGCGAAGCTTTATTTGGAAAGTGCGACAAAATACGAAGTATGAAAAACGAAACGCGAAATTTTCCAGTTCTTTGTACGAAGAGCTCGTGCCTCATCACCTATCCAAGTTTACCACAAACTCACCCCAACTTTCCATGTATTACAATACTACATTTATATGTTTGTCTATAGCAGTGTTGGGCAAAATCAATTGAAATCAATTGCAATTGATCAATCAATTAAAAGTGATTGCTGTGAAAATTAATTGCAATTGATAATTGAAACTTGTAATTGTTAATTGCAATTGAAATCAGCAATTAAAACTGAAGATGTGTGTATATAGTGTTGTTCACTTGTTCCTGTATTACATATTTCAAATAAGGTACTTATAAGATGGTATGGATAACTACCATCTCTTCGCCCCCTGGCAAGAAAGCCTTGAAACTAAGTATTTTTTTAAATATATTATGTTTATGGTTCTATCCCCCTCAAAAGAACTCAATATGCCCGTCATTCATACAATAGGGATGGGCACGAGCGAGTTCGATCGAGATTTCTTTAAAACTCGACTCGACTCGACTCGAAGCAGACATCTTTGAGCTCGACTCGAGAACTCGGCCCGAAAAATTGCGATCGAGTTGCGAGTCACCGGAAGTGGGTCAAAATGGGCCTACAAATACGGTGGAACAAGTTATTGCTGTTCTGCCACCAACGAATTTCGAGGTCGTTTCCTTCACATCGTTTTGTGCCGTTTTGTGCGTCTACTTCCACGTTTTGTGCGTCATGGGAAGTGGGTTAAAATGAGTCCCCAAGGTAGAACGAAAATGACCCACTGTTCCGCCACTAACGAATTTCGAGGTCGTTAATTTCACATCGCGTACCCTTTTGTGCGCCTATTTCGACGTTTTGTGCGTCACTGGAAGAGGGTCAAAACAGGCCTCGAAGGTGGGACGAAAATGACGCACTGCTCCGCCACTACCGAATTTCGAGGTTCTTCCTTTCGCATCGACTAGTGAATGTTTTCTGTCCCTATTTCCACCTTTTGTGCGTCACCAGAAGTGTGTCAAAATGGGCCTACAGGTTGTGAAGAAAATGACCCACTGTTCCGTCACTATCGAATTTCTAGGTCGCTTCTTTCGCATCGTTTAGTGCCTATTTTTTTAAAAGTTTTCTGTGCCTACTTCCTGGTCTTGTGCGTCACCGGAAGTGAATTAAACGGGCCTTTAAAGCGTGAGTTAAATGACTCACTGTTCCGCCACTATCGAATTTCTAGGTCGTTTCTTTCGCATCGTTTATTGCATTTTTGTACGTTTTGTGCGTCACCGGAAGTGGGTCAAAATGGACCTACGAATATAACGAAACAAGTTAATGCTGTTCCGCCACCAACGAATTTGGAGGTCGTTTCCTTTACATCATTTTCTGCGTGTTTTGTGCTGTTTTGTACGCCTATTTCCACGTTTTGTGTGTCATAGGAAGTGGATCAAAATGGGCCGCGACCGCGAAAACTATGAAATCGACACTAATATCGGTCATTTTCTACTACTTTTACATGTCCCGGTAACCCCCCCCCTGAGACCCCCTTGGTTCGAATTGTGAAAAACTCTTCTCTGGCCCCCAGCCGATATCGCGAAAATTATGAATGTGACATTAACATCTGCCATTTTCTACTACTTTTTACATATCCCGATAAAAGCCCCTATAAGTCTCTGGTTCCAATTTTGAAAAAACAACGCCTGTTACGCCTCTGGCCCGCAGCCGATGGTGGCTGTATTTGGAAGTCAACGCCTGCGGAAGTATCACCATTCATCTCAGCAACAGCGAAAACTATGGATTTGACACTAATATCGGCCATTTTCCATTATTTTTACATGTCTCGCAATTATCCACCCCCGGTGACTTTCGGTCCGCATACAATGGTGGCTAAATTTGAAAAATCATCGCTAATGAAAGTATCACTATTGATCTCAGCGACCGCGAAAACTACAGATTTGACACTAATATCGGTCATTGTGTATTATTTTTACATGTCTCGTGATCCCCTTTATAATGCCTCCGTTCCTTAGCTGACGGGAGCTAAATGTGAAAGAAAACGCGGTCTTGAGTTTCATCATTGAGCTAGCGGCCCCGAAAACTATGGATTTGACATTACTATCGGTCATTTTCGATTATTTTAACATGTCTCGGAATTCCCCCCTCTGGTGATCCAAGGCCCGCATACAACGGTGAAATTTGAAAGTCATTGCTAATAGCAGTGTCACCATTGATCTCAGCGACCGTTTGGATTACTTTTACGTTTCGGTATCCCCCCTTCCGTTGAATCCCGGCCTGCAGCTGAATAGAATGAATTTGTAAGTTAATGCAATCAGAGTTTCACCATTGATCTCAGCGACCGCGAAAACTATGAAATTGACACTAATATCGGTCATTTTCTACTACTTTTACATGTCCCGGTAAACGCCCCCCTGAGACCTCCTTAGTTCGAATTTTGTGAAAAACGCTTCGCCTTGGTGTGGGACCTGGACCAAGGTATCCGTGACCAAAATTTGGTAACTCTCGGTCAACATGTCTGGTCCCCAGGTCGGTCCCGGTAAACGTCCCCCTGAGACGCCCTAGTTAGAAATTAAAAAAAAAAACTCTTCATCTTGATCAGGGGCCTAGACCAAGCTACCCGTGACCAAATTTTGAAAACTTTCGGTCCACTCCTCTGGTCCACAGGCCGCACAAAGATAGACAGACAGACATAGACGAACTCTTTATTTTATTTATATTAGAAAGGTCAGATCCACCGTTATTGTAATAGAGCGGTGGTTGAGTGATTGATCGTAGAAATTCAAACTCCGATGAGTGATAATTTCATAGGCTTGTTTTATTACAAGTTTAAACTCTTTAGTCAGTAGAGAAGAGGGCGTGAATCATGGGTCAGAGTTGATGACAATTGGTTTTGGTGGGTCAGAGTGGGTCACGGTGGGTCGTGGGTCACGATGGGTGGTGAGTCAAGTGGTCGTGGCTAAAGTTTTCATTGCCCCACGTCCTCTCCGAACTACAGTGTTTAAAATTAATCAGTGAAAATCAATTGCAATTGATCAATCAGTTGAAAGTAATTGCTGTGGAAATCAATTGCAATTGAATTAATTGTCAATTAATTTCAATTGCAATTAAATAACTGAATTCAATTGCAATTACTTTCAATCGATTGATTAATTGCAATTGATTATCCATTATGAATGGCCAACTGTAATTAACAATTAACCATTACTTACTTCAATTGTTAATTGCAATTAACAATTAAATTTACATTATTGTTAATTGTTAAATCAATTGAAAATTGCCCAACACTGGTCTATAGCAATACACTCCATTTGAGAGTCTTCCTGTCCTTCATTTGTGTCCGTCAAGAGACCTGCGCAGATATAGTGAGAAATGGAAAGAAGATTCACGCTCATATTAAAGCTGTGTACTGGTAAATAGCTCAGGTTCAGCTTGTCATAGTAAAATTGTGGTTCGTGAGATGTTGGGGAGACACACAAAATATATGGACTGTTACCTCAAAAAAAGAAATCTGGGTAGGAAAGAAACTTTTTGCGTTGTCCATGAAGCGAGATGGAACAGAAATTTTGTGACGAAACAGAGTTTTTCCAATAGAAAAAATCCGAGACGAGATTTCAACTTAGCGACTCCTTTCTGAGACAAGATAGTCCCCACTCTTGTCTCGTAGCCAACCCTGTTTGGAAGGCCACAAGAAAGTAAGAAATATAACAAGTAACAGTGTCACGTGTACACCTGTGAAGGAGTATGGTTCGTATAGCGTGGTATTTTCACAATTAATATTGAAACCAGAATGGTAGTAGATTTCTATCATTTCCGGTTTTAGTACAGAGATTATAATGGAGATGAAATATATTATTGGGACGCTTTGATTGCGGAAAACAGTTTCTCATCATCTATTAGAGCTTTTGTTCTATAGTGATCAACGTTAAAACCGGAATTTGGTCATTTCTACATCTTCCAATGAATGGATCAGCTTCTTTAACGAACTTGATTTATAATTTTTGATCCTGTATGTCCTAACCAATATTGATAGTGATCCATCAAGTAATTCTTGAAGATTTTTCGTCTTCTGGACGAACGGACTTTTGTGGACAGAGTAAATGTGTATAGAACTTCTGGGAAACCAAACTCCTTAAAAACCATTTTAAGGCAGCATTAGTAACAATCAAGACACTATTAACTTTGCACAGAATAGAGTCCAGTTGAGGGCTTTTGCTTTTGCTACGATAATCTAGGCTTGTTAAGGAATAGAATTCGTTAATTGACTACGATATTAGGTTATATATAGTTTTTTATTATTATTATTATTTATATTCTTCATTCGTCAATATTTGTCTTCTGTTTCGCTTCTATTTCCCTTGACTATGGACTTGGCCGAAATCTCAAGAGCAACGAATGTGAAAACACATGTGCACCGAAGCCTTGCATTGCTTACAATTTGGCTACTCATGGAAGTTATACCTCAATTTGTAACCAGACTAGTTTTTAAATAGCATTTTCGTCCATATTAATGTGTAAATGATGCGTACAGAAATATGTTCGTTATTTTCATGGTCCACGTGGATTGCATAGGTATTTGAAGATGAGGTAATGCTTCAGTTCACCCTGAACAGCTTCAATAAATTTGTTTTCTTGTACAATTTCCTTGTTGAAACCAAGGTTGTGGGAGAAACAAGAGGTACGAACGGAAATTACTTGCACTTAATACAGCCTTCATCCTTTTGTATTGTAATTTTAAAAGAAATTCACGGCTTTAGTTTTTCACGGTCAGCCCATAGTAACTTCGGATCAGTAGGTTTACATACATTTTCACCGACCGGTAGTTGCTAAATTTGTAAGGAGATACAATTTTCTTTATCCTGATAGCTAGGTATAACCTTTGATGTTGTTAAGAGAGTTTATCGCGGCAGAAGCAAAACCCGCCAGTAGGTTTCATAGTGTGCCAGACTTGGCTCTACATTTCTAAAATAGGTAAGTCTGCCATGCAAGTTCTTTTTAAAAATATGAATCATTTCGTTTTTCCTGACAACATATTAGAGGGCATTCTCTGTGTTCGCTGTATGTTGAATACTGATTTCGAAATCTAACTACTGTTACAATTTCACTTCGTACCTTCCTATTTGACACATTCCATCGCCAGACCAACTTTTGTACGCGTAATTTATACCTCCAGGGCCAAGTTGATATTTATACCGATCTTAAGCTGCAAAACAAATGATTTTACTAAGAGCAACGAATTCATCTCAGGACAGAATTACTGCTGCAGCATGTTTTGCCCAAGCCCAAGCTACATATAAATAATGCTAATTACACATGCTTGTAAATCAAATCGCATACACATTACAATTACAAAAACTTCTATGTGTATTAGAAATGATACACGAATCCTGGACAAAACACATTGGGGGGGCGCGGTGGCTCAGTGGTAGAGGGCTTACCTCTGGTGTTTGGGGTCCCTGCTTCGATCCCCGGCCAAGTAAGTTTGTGGTGAACAACATCGTATCCATGGTTTTTCTCGAGGTGCTTCCGTTTTCTCCCACATTCTGATTCCACCAATACTTCCATAATCGTTCACTTGCCTCGATCATCCCTCTCCCTTTGCCTAAAGGGGCATAACCGTGGAACGTTAATATGAAAAAAATTCGTTTCATTTCCTGGACGGAACAGGCCATGTGTATCATCTGTGAGAACACGTGGCGATGATTATAAATATATTAAGACCGAGATGTCTAACATAAGCGACATATGTCACACGCATTAGAAATACGTGCGTAGAATTCGAATTAAGAAACTCGTGAAAAAAAGAGCCAATTTGGTGATGGAGAAGAATATGAAGTAGGATTTTTAGGAGGTAGGTAACGTCTATCCCAACTAAATTAGCTTAGGATAGGATTAGACGCATCTGCAAGATTTTTTTTCTCCGGCCATGAACCCTCGAGCTTTGTAAGTTATAAGAACTTATCAAATCAGTGTATTCTTATGGTGAAACAAAAACATGTCGTTCTTGGAATAACATCAATATGCAAACTTCAGAACATTTAAGAATTCCTAGTTGCATAGATGTGGATGTGGAGAAGAATGGGAAAAAATAGTTGGATCGAGCGGAAAACGAGAAAAGAACACTTTTAGATATTGTTAAGAAGAGGAAGAGAAACTGGTTGGGACATTGCCTAAGAAGAAATTGTATCATGATGGACGTCCTAGGAGGTACGGTAGCAGGAGAGAGAGGGAGGGGGTGAAGGAGATTAAAATTAATGGATTACACTGTTCAACAAATTTTGATCGAAAGTATGTAAATTCTTTGAAATCGCGATTTTTACATTCAATTAAGCATAATATGAAAGGAAATGATAGTAGAAATTTTCTTAGCTCAGGTTGTGAAAAAACGCCCTTGTACAACAGTAGCTGTATATATACAAATGTATTAATATTTATAGAACATTTAAGCAAAATCCTTGTAAAAACCTACATTTCACTTTTTTTTATCTATTTCAATGTGATATGATAAGCTGGGGAGTTAAGTACCCTAACCTATAGCTTTCTATACCCTTGTACTTCCTTTTTCAAAATTGCGCAAATACCAGTTTCACAGCGATACAGAAAATAAGGTAACCGTGGTCAAGTTAAACATTAACAATTCCGTAATAAAAATCAGTATTAACATCAAAACATGAAAAATATGTACAAATACCTTTTTGTGCAAGAACTGCACTGCAATGTAGACAAAAGTTTCAAGTGATCCCTTGTACAGGATTATGTTTATTTTATTTTGAGCGTCTTCGCTTGGCTTGCCTTTTGTAGGTTACATCTGGAGCATCCCTTGCAATAGTCCAACAGTAGTCGGCCAATATGTTAGAACTCCACTTTCCCTCATATCTCTTCTCCATGGCTGCAATATCTTGATGGAAACGCTCACCATGTTCGTCACTTACTGCTCCACAATCTTCGGGAAAGAAGTCTAGATGTGAATGAAGAAAGTGGAGTTTCAGAGACATATTGCAACCAAGATTTTCGTAGTACAATAACAACTTTGCTACCAGTTGTTTGTAATTTGTTGCTCGGTGTCTTCCCAAGAACTGTGAACAAACACTCTTCAAGCTTTCCCACGCAGCTTTCTCCTCACTTTGAATAATTTCGTCGAACTTGTGATCTTTGAATAGTTGCCTAATCTGTGGCCCTATGAAAACACCCTCTTTAACTTTGGCATCACTTAATCGAGGGAATTGTCCTCTTAGGCCTCATCCTCTTGGTTCATGCGCTTAACAAAACTTTTCATAAGACCTTATTTAATATGTAGAGGGGGAAGCAAAATTCGGTTACGATCTACCAGTGGTTCATGCTGCACATTTTTCACTCCTGGCTGAAGAGTTTCTCTGGTACTCCAATCACTTTTGCGGTAATGAGATCCACGATCTCTACTGTCCCATTCACATATAAAGCAACAATACTTTGTATACCCTAACTGCATACCTAGCAACAGTGCTATTACTTTAAGGTAATGAGCCACTGAAAATCGTAATATTTAATGGCTTGAAGTAAACGCTTCAAGTTTTCATAAGATTCCTTCATATGAACTGCGTAACCTATAGGAATTGAAGGAAGTTCATTTCCAATATGTAAAAGCACTGCCTTTAAACTCACCTTGGACGAATCTATAAAGAGCCTCCACTCCGTAGGTTCGTAATTAATTTTAAGTGCCCTCATGAGACCATTTACATCTGCACATGCCACAAGTGTGTCTTCCATAGTAAAACATGAAGTGAACATCTTCTCCCTATTCCGATACACTGAAATATTTACTTTTTCCTGCAATAAATTCCATTGCTTTAAGCGTGATGCTAAAATTTCGGCTTTGCTTTTCGAGGGGTCCAAGTCTCTGATTAGATCACTTAGTTCCTCTGGAGTAAGTCTATTTGGTTCACATGGAGGTTCTTCTACAACAAACGTAGGGTCCTTCGAAGTACTTGATTCAGGAGCTCAGTGGCGGAGCCAAGGGTGGGCCTGGGGGGCAGGCCCCCTTGCTCAAAATCTTGGCCCCCCTAGCGGTTCCCCCACACAGAGTGATACTGCTATAGGTCGACAAACGGTGAGTTAATAGTGGCCGCAGGTTAAACTACTACCGAAACATATCTCGACAACAAAGTTACCAACTGCAGAATATCGTATGTTGCAATAGTCTGCGTTCCGAGCAAAAATCTTGAGGCTCCTTTTTGTTTGTAGTACAGCAAGATCTAATTTATCTAAATCTGTAAGGTGCATGCATTGACCTCAGCATCTGAACGTTCTTTTTAACCTCTGTCTCTTATCTGGTTGTCTTCTTTGTTTTCGACAAAAAAAAAAAAGAAAAAAAAAGAAAAGAAAAATCGGTCGCATTCGGATTTGCTTCAATGTTGAAAGTCATACTAAAATAAGAGATGCTTACTTGCAAATAGCATGCACTGCAGTGAAACATTGCACTTGTGTTGGACGAAAGAGGTCTTCGTACACTAAGTAATTAATTTCCATCGATTATGGCGACATAGAACAAATGCATAGCATCCATTAATTAATTTGGTATTATTATTATTATTATTATTATTATTATTATTATTATTATTATTATTATTATTATCAAATAATATCGAGAGGTCTTGTTTAATATACAGTAAAAGAAGAGAGCAGAAGTTTTTTTATTATTTCTGTCATTCTCTCTGCTGTTCGTATCGCAATAGTTCGAGAAAATTAAGATACTGAATACTACCAACACCTACTATTTACTACTGGTACTGGTTCTCCTTCTCGTCTACCTTCTGGTCTTTCTTTAGTACGTCTAATTTCCTAACGCTCTTGGCCGTGGCAACTAAGTAGAAACCTTCTGCTGCGATGTTAATAAGTGATACTAGCGATCTCGAAGGAAAACGGAGTCAGCGCTTGGTGGACCTATCCTACTAACTAAAGTTTGTGGAAATGAGGCTAACAAAAATCAGTGATTCTTTATAAATAAATCTTTCAAAAGTACTTTCTCTTAACCTATTTTAACTGTAGCTTAATCCCAAAACTGCTACTACTAGAGAAATTCCGAATTTATCACAGAACCAATGCTACAATCTCCTGATTACTAACCATCAGGTAAGATACCGAGATGATACAACTTGGTCGCGGCAGTAATGCTGTTTTGTGTAAAAGTGTAGTTACTCCCATGACCAGGTTGTATCATCCTGTTATCTGATGTTTGTGGGACTGGTCTACAGATATTCCATTGAGTAAGTTCAGTCAGTGAATACCAATTTTTATCACAGATTTATATTAATTCTGCGTCAAAATATGCATTTCTGAGAAAATTAAGCATTAAGCATTTCTGAGAAAATTACATTGTAGGAATTATGCAGAACAGTAAATCAGTGGTGACATGGATTTTCAACAGGATATACTAATTAATGCCCCTCCTTCAAATCTAATCTCAAAACTTACAATATTAATTTAGCATCGACTACAGGATAGTAGCGTTATTTCAACTACATTTGAATTTATTTTAAAACTTTGAAACATCCGAGACTCAGAGAATAGAAATAAGGGAAATTAGTCAATAGGGCCACCGAGGAAGAATCTTGGTAATCTCCTCAGTTGAAATATTTATCCACGAGGGATCAATCACACCATCTTCCGAATCTTAAGCTGATGTTCTACCGCTGAGCTTTGGCCATTCGGTGTGGGTATGAAGTGTTTGTGTATTTGAATTCACGTCAAATTCTAAAAAGTAGTGAAGGTAAACAGACGAAAGAAAGAAAAGGACTACATATACTTCTTTTACTGTAAGGAGTCCCGATTTACCAGTAAATGTCTGTTCTAATACTGTTTGATATTAGGGAAAGAAAAACATATTTCCTCTTTTTGCTTCAAAGAGTGCTCACTTCATCATTTTAATAACGTAAAGGTACATTCATTACTCAGTTTTAGAGCTCAAGGGTAAAAGTAACCAAAAGTAATTGAACTACGGCCAGATCAAAACAAGATCCTGAAACCGGGGCAGTTGCCCGGGCGCCAGCAAGCTAATATGTGTGTTTATTGGTGTGGATGTAGATGAAAGGGGTACTAATCGCAAAATTTGCCTTGGGCACCAAATGTCTAGTTTCGTCACTGATTAGGCTACCATTTTTTAGAGCGTGAAATTTTGACATTTTTCTGAAATATTAAGAATACATGATAATTATTGGCAGTTTACTTTAGAGTGATACTTAAGCTTCAAGAGCAAGGCTTATAATTTAAAGTGGGGTGGAACGGCAAATCACTGTCCTGTTAGAATTCAGTTCCTGTTTCTGTGCGACGTTTGTCTCGTAAGCACTTTTGTCCTCGTACATCACATTTTACTTTATTATTATTATTATTAATACAGTTTATCTACCAAACAACCATTTACATTATTATGCGGTATTAAACCAAATCTGGAACTTGTGATATTTATTTACTTCCATCATTCCATACGGGAAATAAATGTCATCTATACGAGATGGAATGTTTTCGGGTAAAATTTAATATTACTGCTGCCATGCTGTAACTTTGAGCTTCGCCTTATTTTAAGTAGATGCAGACATGGCGGAAGGTTTGATTCTTGTTGATTCACCAGTTCAAACGCTGTCTAAAATGTGGTCTGGAGAATATGACTCTCAACGAACAACATTCGAACAAATTTATCAAGAATATTTGTGGATATGCATAGAAAATGGTCCTGAAATTCCAGAGCCGGAAACAGATAGGCTATAGGGGTTCCTCGTGGAAACGAATTAGACATTCCCCATCGAAATATCACAAATTCATTTTGGATTCATCTCTTCCTTCATTGGAGGCAAAAAACGAATTTTCTAAAGATAATATACTAAGAGACATTTTTCTGCCTACTATTGATAAAGCAATCACTGAGACGGAAAAACGCTTTGGATCATGTAGCAAAATCATTAGATCAATCATCACTCTACATCCAAAAGGTGAAAACTTTCTAAATTACAACATTGTGGAGCATATGGCCCAGTATTATGAAAGTGATCTGGAAATATTTAAATGAAAACTCAAAATCCTCCCAAACACAATTAAGTTGTATGAAGACGAGAGAAAACCAGTTTATTCCTGGGTGAATTTAGTTGATCTTTGCGTCTACAAAAACGCATTTCTAGAAACCAACAAGTTAGATATAATCTCTGCGACTATATCAGTTTCTAGTGCTACATGTGAAAGGCCATTCTCATGTTTGAAAAGATTAAAGATATATAGGCAATTCAATGACTGATGATAGGTTGAAAAACGTAGGATTACTTTATATTGAAGACAATTGCTAAATCTCTTGCTAAAGATCTTGAAGAAGTTGATAAGTTTGCTGCTGCCCACAAGAATAGAAAGATCCTCTTTTAAGTAGAGGCATGAACCTCTAAGTTATTTTCTTGACCTGTAAAAGTGTATTTCCCTGCTTCCACTTAAATCTATCAGCCACAAATATTTTAAATGCAGCGATTAAATTACTACTTACTTATATTGGAAATCAATTGTATTAATGTATCCTAGTTGTTTGAAATAGTAAATTCATACATTTTCACGGTAAAAGAGTAAAATCATGAACAACAAAGATGAAAACATTCATCTTGAAAACACACAGACACATATTATATATATATATATATATATATATATATACAGTAAAACCTGTCTTCAACGGACCCTTTATTAAACGGAAAACTGTCTTAAACGGAAATATTTCACGGTCCCATGAATTTTGGAGAACAAAACGTTGAAAAAGTCCCTTCATTAAGCGGAAACTGTGTTCCGCTGACAACGGAAAGAAAAATAAACATTTAACGGAAAATTCTGAGTTCCGGACTACAGCGTTTAGACATTTTGTGAGACATACACATTATGTTGTCTGCGATAAAATGTTCGTTCTTTTGTTAAATATTTCTGGACAATGTTGACCTTTCCCAACTACTACTCATATTCACCCCCCACAAACTGTCCTTAATCCCCGCAACTTAATCAATAATACGGAATGTCGGAAAGAAGAAAACGAGATAGAGGAAGAAGAGGAATACGATACCGAGTTCGAAGAAGAGTGTAGAATAAATACATATTAAGATGCTCTCAGAAGTTTAAAGGAACTGAAAAAAAAATTGCCTTAAGGAAAAATGATTCTGATTCACTTAGTATAATGTCTCAGGTTAAAGTGTATGCGGAAAGTTAAGCAGCCAAGCAGTAATGTACACAAAAAACCCTGCTTGGCTATTAGAAAAATAAAGAAAACGTGTGCATAATATATTCTGTATTCATTTTAATTTTTTGTGTATTTATTCGTAAAAGAAAGAAGTACTGTAATCGAACAATGTACGTACAGCAATATATTTTCTCAGTATGCCCCTTTATAAGCATGTATTTTTTTTTTTTTTTTTTTTTTAAGAAAGGAAAGGTCTACCTCCACTAAGCGGAAACCTGACTTTAACGGAAATTTTTGCAAGTCCCGCTCGATTCCGCTAAAGACAGGTTTCACTGTGTATATATATATATATATATATATATATATATATATATATATATATATATATATATATATATATATATATGAAAAAATTCATTCATTGGAGATGGCCCCCTCAAAATTTTCTTGGGCCTTTCATTGGCCCCCCCTGAGAAAAATTCTAGTTACGCTACTGCAGGAGCTTCAACTTCTTGATCATCATAAGAAAAAAGATCGTATTCTTTAGGTGGGTCAGGAACAGGTAGTCCTTCTCCATGTGGAACAGGGCGCATTGCAGAAGAAATGTTAGGATAGATCAAGGCCCGCTTCTTCTTCGTGGAAATTCCCTTCTTGACGGAAGAAACCATACAAAAATAACAGTCTTTGATGTGGTCGCTTGGCTTCCTCTAAATCATGGGCACTGCAAAAGGCATTGAGTGCCCCTTCCCATTAATCCAATTTCTTAGATTGCTGGCACAAGTGTTACACACAATGTGGGGTGCCCAAGATTTATCTTGGTCTCCAATTTTACAACCAAAGTAATATTGATGGGCTTTTCTTATTAGTGGTGTTATAGTCTGCTTTTGTGAGGAAAATGTCACTTCCCCACACACGTAGCAGAAGCTATCCGCACTGTTTACACAATTTCGCGGCATTTTTGTTTATTGAAATCCTCAAAATGTCACTTGAAATAGTTCCGACAACTATTTAAAAATATACATTCGAAACACCAGTATTTTTGCGTACTTGTAGTTGTATTTTTATGTCCTGCACTACACAAACGTCACACCCAAAACGCTGATAACTGCACTAAACCTGTCTTTTCTAACAATAGCAGAACACTACTGAGATAAGGAACACAATGAAACCAAGCGTTCATATAGTTTCTCCAGTGTTGCCGGATCAGTGTAACATTTTATCCCAAACGAAGCGAATATATTTATTTTTAAAGCGTTATTATTAGACATGCCTGTAAAACGAAAAGTAGAGCTAATATTCGAAAATAACTTTCAAATTCGTGATCAGCACCACAAAATCAATAAGAATTAGCTGATTGTGTTCAATTTACATTTTCGTTGTTGAACAGTGTTATATAAAAATAGAAAGATCATGCGTAAAGACGAAGATGTTAGCGGAGAACCGTGGAGCATGGAAGCTTCTCAGGTGCTGCAAGTGACCTGGCAGTAAAGGCAGAATACCTATGATGATGATGAGTTGCATAAACACCCGACCAAAATATTTAAATAATATTTAATCCTTATTATAAACACAAGGCGCCTCATTCTGACAATCATACGAATTCCCAGCAGTGTACAGTCAGGCTAAATAGCTGTCACTAGCTACACTGCCTTCTACTCGACACCTAGGGATGCCGCTAACGTATACGTAATCTGCACATAAGCAGAAGGCTTGGGAGAACATTAAGTATGTGAAAAGGATAAAAGCTG
This sequence comes from Thermobia domestica, assembly GCF_964235325.1. Lineage (NCBI taxonomy): Eukaryota > Metazoa > Arthropoda > Insecta > Zygentoma > Lepismatidae > Thermobia > Thermobia domestica. Next base: position 342,071,404 of record NC_137454.1, on the reverse strand, counting down.
TGAAACAACTCCCCGTGGTCATTGAGCGTACTCAAAATAAGCGTACTGATTTCTTGATTGAGCATACTCAAAATAAGTTTTTAAGGCTTCTTACACTTAAGAAAACAAAATTCTACCCAAAATTTGAAAGCTACAGTAACCTTGTTGAAAATTTTAAATTTGAAATATTAGAATTCAGAAGAAGAAATATTGATTTATTATTTTTACACAAACTCTTTCATGGTAAAATAGACTGTCCTGATATTAACGAACAAATATGTATCCAAGTACCATCCACTAAATTGCGCACTGCTTCGAAAAATACATTTTTTGTATGACAGCGAAAACAAACGTCTTAAGCAGATCTCCCATGTGGAGAGTTAGTGCAACCTACAACAAGTTAGTTAAAAAAAATTTCAACCTTGATGTACTGGCAGTGGATGTAAGTAGTTTTAAGAAGTCTTATTAATTCTGTAAGCCGAATGTAATTATTACCAATAGTTTTATTAACCTATATAATCTGTATAAAGTATATACTATGTAACACTGCAATTAGGCCTGTGCCTGTTGTGTTATATGTCAATAAGTCAATCAATAATTATGGGGAGTCTGATATTGTAGTACAGCATTCCTTAGTAATGTTAATCAGAGAATGAAACTACAGACTCAGATTTTTTAAAAAATCATAATTTGTTAATACAGAGTATCTAAAAAAAAAGTCTGCACTCTTTAATTGTAAATAACTCTTAAACAAATTGACGGAAACGTCTCATTTTTAGTAATGTTATAATTTCAAGCTCTGTCATTACATTGTAATGCGTGATGAAGAACTGATATTAGTTTGAATGTTCAAAGTGCTGGCGTTTGCATCAATCTACTGCTGCATGAAATACCGACTGCAATGTGCCAAGTTCGATATCTGCACAGAATCGTGAACTGCTCGTAGATCATGCAATGTACGAGAGATTTGACAATAAACAACTTTCTTACAAAGTCTAAGGAGTTAGGTCTGGGAAACGTAGAGGATATCCGACAACCCTCGCCGCTAAAATTTTCATTGAGAAATTCCCTGACAAAATGATGGTTGTGGGGTAGAGCATCATATTATTGGAGTTAAATCCTTTCGTCCCCATAAAGGTCTCTGAGGTAGTTAAAATGGATGTCCACCATCTGCAGATACTCATCACCGGTAAGTGTGCCATCAAAGAAAAATAGTTCATCAAACCACGATTAAACAACCCACACCACAGATTCACACTGGTAAATTCACAACTTTGTTCACGTGCATTTCCGGATTTACAGCGGACCAGTAGACAATTGTTTCGGTTTACTGTGCTATTGAGTTTGAATGTAACCTCACCAAACCACACGATCATCTCCGCAGACGTTCCGTCGTTATCTGTCATGTTTTGAAACCACTCGCAGTATTCCAATGCACGATCTGGTTCGTCCTCGTTTATTGTGTGTAGCAAATTTGAAATATACGCTTTCCACTTTGCAACCTTCAAAATCGACGAACATTTGTGTAACTTATGCCGGATACACTGGAACATTGTCTCACAGACTTTCTGGTGAGCGAGTAAATCGGTTGTAACGCAGTGCAGGAGTTCGCAGACTTGCTGCTGTAACGGATCGTCCAAAACGGTTTTTATGAGCATTTGTAACACAACCGTCGGCTTCAAATTTATGATGAATTCCGGCAATTATTAAATGTGTTGGTGGTTATGTCCCAAATTCATTCCACCATTGTCTTCGTACTTCACTGATGGCATCGTACTTCATGTACCACATAAAGACCATCTTCCTTTCTTGTCAGCTTTGGAGCCATGTTGCTTTCTTTACGCCACCTAACAAGAGAAGAAAATGAAACCTTTATTAGGATGCGTGTATAACAGAACATTAAACAGTAAAATTCCCAAAAATGAGACGTTGCCGTCAATCGATTCAAAAATTATTTACAATTAAACAGTGTACACATTTTTATTTATTTACTTTTAAGGCACCCAGTATATATATTGTAACAACCATTAAATGCAGCGATGATTTCCCAGTTTGGATAATGATTGCGTATCACATGACGAATTAAGAGCTTCATCTGATTTTGAGGGAACAATTTCCAGTAGGCTATGGCATTCAGTTATTTGCCCCTTTTCACGATTTATCTCAATAATAATAATAATAATAAGTATCCTTTATTTTAAATCTGTATGTGTGGTTCATCAGCATTTTATTCACTTTTCCACATTGTTTAAAATAAAGCCAATTTCCAAGAAGAATCATAACACATCATCTGCGTAATGCTCCGTTTTTATTTAGAAAATAGTGATTGGGAAATGGTGCGTGCTATTTTTGAGCACTTCGTCATCAGTACCTTCGACGTCAATTCGGAAGAACTTACTTTAGTACTTGCAGTTTACATTCCATACTTGACAAGGCAAGTGATTACTCTGTTTCCGCGAGTCATTAGTGTTTCCTTATTTATCGAGGCGAGGCGAAGCGTATCTGACAGATTTCAGGTTCGGGAGTACCGAACTTAATACTGGAAACTCTTACCTCCAATCTCCATATGAAAAACGTGACAAGAATGATGAGAACTCTAGATGAACGAAAGCTTCAATTGTCGCAGATGCTGACCAGACCACCTTTCAGAATAGCAAAGCGCTAACGATGTGAGTGTTGTATCTAGACGTAAAAGAGCGAGAACCAGAGAGAGAAGAGACCAGCAGATACAAATTATTTTAATAGTTTCAATGCATTTATGTGTTTACCGAATGAGTTAAAATGAGTGCGGGTAAGCAAAGTAATGAAGTGTATTACTTCCGACCAAATAAAATAATGTAATTAGACCTGTCGATATGCGGGCATGAGATGAAAGTGAAATGCGGACCTATGATGTAAGAAATCCGTATCTACTATGAATAAATTATTTTGCGCCAGCCTGAACTTTTTCGTATGAATGATAGAAATATCCCAATATCAATACATTTTCCTATATTCATATAACAAAATTTATCTTCTATAAAATATTTTGGATCCCAAGAATGAACTAGAAATAGTAAACTCACATTTTCTGAAAGACCCCTATCCTCCTATAAGACCATTCGTGACTCTGTGGTTAGCGTATGTGCCTTTGGTTCGGAAGTTCCGGGTTCGATTCCCGGAGGGAGTTTATGTGGCTCCGACCCCACGTTAAGGTGTAGGTCCACTTCTCATATAGCCTCGGTGCTGAAAGGGAAACTGAAGTAATGCTACAAGACTCCCGATTCAGTTAAAACAGTCCTTTCTTTTAGTCCTAGTCCCACCTTTTTTTAACAATTCGGGATTGTCCGTTTTTTTAAAAAAAATCCTAGTCCTCACTCTTTTTCAACTGAAGTCGGAACGCGCAGATGTCTTTTTTTTTTTTTTTTTTAAGAGTCAGTTACTTTATTCCACAGTCATTGTTATTTTATTATACAAAACTTATCAGGTTCATTGCTAACATGTATATAATTTACTGGATAAATTGCCCCTGCTTACCATGTGTTCTTTACTTACTATCATTTAGTGGGGAAGTTTGAAAGAAATGTCCCGATTTCACGCTCTGAAAGTGTGAAACCAATATTTATAGAGCTGGGCTCCACGAGCTCAGAGTCTGGGGCAACTCCTCCATTTGCCCTACCCAAGAGACTACCGTGGATCTAATGTTTATTTTTTAGTTTTTCGTATTTGGTTCCTTTTCAGGACGAAATATTTTGAATTTCAAGAGATATCTAGATGAAAACAGCCTGCAAGGAACAGGGGTTAAGGAGAGAGTTAAAGTGGCAAAGTCCAGCATTTATCCAGCTAGTTTGAAGGCAACGGAATTCCCGTGATAATTATTGTAGTGTAAACTATTGTACTCGAACATAACTGACAAAATATATTTATTTCATAACTTTGATTCACAGGATGTTTTCACGGAAGCTCTACATGTGTCACGATCTTGTGAAGTGTTGGTTGAGCTGTGAAACTACATGATACGAATATGACACTCAACTTTGTCTAGACGACAATTATGCAATCATACATTATCGTAACACAGCTTCGTAAGAGCTATCACGCTTTGTTTGCAATGAAAACGAATTCATAAAGAGAATTTTTTTCCTACTGTATAGCTCTCTCATTCATTAAGTATATTTAAGAATGAGTCATACTGATGAAGAGATCCAGCGTCCAGGGTATTCGGAAAATCCCCGCGCGCTGTGCAAATTTTTTGTCATACATAGATAAACTGTATATATATATATATATATATATATATATATATATATATATATATATATATATATATATATATATGTCACAAATAAGTCGTGGTTTTACGTGGAAATCTTGTGCTTCCGTAAAAATAATTTATGATATCTTTAAGTACAGTCCCAAATATGTGTTATTTATAACCATAATAGCATTTGATAGTTACTAGGTAAAAAAAAATAATAAAACGTTCTCCTTTCTGGCTAAATAGTTAGCTTGCCCTTCTTATGTGCGTAAGAGCCGAGTTCAGTTTCTAATCGAAATGTATATAGTTCGAATCCCTCGTTCAATTGCAAGTCCACGACTCATATGGCCAAGAGGTCGAAAGCGACGTTAAACTCTAAATCAACCGAGGAGGAGTGCTTACCTTTGGTATATGGGGTACTGGATTCAATCTCCGGCCAAATAAGTATGTGGTAGACAACATCGTGCCCGTGAGTTTTCTCGGGCTACTCCCGTTTCCTATCACAGTGTCATTCCTCCAATTCGTCCATCATCATTTATTTCTTTTCATCATTCTGGTGCGTGGGGTCCTTGGTTCGATCCCAGCTCGCGCCAAGGGAGTTTTGTGGTGGACAAACACCGTGTGCATGTGTTTCTCTGGGTTCTCCCGTTTCCTCCCACATTCCTCATTCCACCATTTCATTCATTATTTCATCACCACCGTCTCCTGTATCCTAGCCAGCATAAACGTGGGACGTAAAATTTATAAATATTTTATTTCATTTTTCTTTCAATATTCGTTTCCGTTAACCCGAGAAAGCCCAGGGGGTGCCTCAGAGGCACCCTGGTCCACTTTTAATGCAATTATTAATAGATGTTTCGTCGCCTGTCTTCCGCTCTAGAATTCTCCTATCTCTTTGGAATATGCCCCCTGATTGAGTTGTTCAGAAAAAAATAGGATTATTTTCTATATTGACGTAAAGGCCCAAGAGGTGCCTCGGAGACACCCTGGTCAATTTTTAATGCCATTATTCTTAATAGATATTTCGTCCCGTGTCCTGCGCTCTAGAATTCTTCTATCTCTTTGAAATACACCCTCTGATTGCGTTTCCTAAACAATTTTGTTTTACTTTACCTCAGAAAAAAATAGCGTTTTTTTATACTAACATAAAAGCCCAAGGGGTGCCTCTGAGGCTCCTATTGAAGTATGTACTTCTCTAATTATTTGATACTGTTCATTATTTATTACCATTGACAAATTATTTCATAGCAAAGTAGTGACTAGCCTTTTGTATTACTGACGGAAAATACAAATGTCGCGGTGAGTTCAGGTAGCTTGTATACGCAGCAGGGAGCCTCAGAGGCACTCCCTGGGCCTTTTAAGGGTAAAATTAGCATGGGCTCTCTCGGGTTAAGGGCATAATCGTGGGACGTTAAACTGAAACATTTCATTTCATTTTTTCCAAATTCACCGACACCATCTACTCCCTCTCACCCGAAAATAGTTATTTCATTGCATGACGCATGTGAAATTTGTTGTAAAATAGGGTCTAATCCATCTCGGTAATGGGTTCAGAATTTGGACAACTCTTTTCATACTAAGCGTTATTTCATCTTCCGTTAATTATATATGATAGCTGTTCATGAGCTTACAGAGCAAAGGCATAAACAGTAGATATCAAACGTTTTATTTTATGAAAAAAGAGTAATTACGTTCCTTAAATGTTTATTATTATTATTGTTTAGAATTTGTTACTTTTTTAAAAGAAGTTCTCGAGAAAAGTCGAAACATGGTCGTAATAAAATAAAACTGAAAACAGAAATTATACACTTGATATTTGCCGTCCATGAAGTCTCCCGCGAGGATTGCCCAGGCGAGATTTAGTTCCACGAGTCTTTGGTCACGCGGCGTTACCATATGACCGGAGACATAAGCCCAAGCAACCTATGTTAAGGTTTTAATTGCATCAAATTTTATCAAATGGTTTTAATAATTACAGCACATACTGCAACCAAAAATTAACCTGATATATGTTCGAAATTCCCTGTTTTATGTTGAAATATTTAAACTATTGAATTGTTATGAAAGGTCGTGACTGATGCTAGATATATTTTATTTGATCTGATGCTAGATATATTTTATTTGATGTTATAAAATTCATATCAAATCAAAACAGAAAATTACTAAAGTAAAAGTTGTTTTGAATTAAAAATGAGTTTAAAATTATGCTACATTTCTGGCAGCCATGTTGTCTCGATCCTGACTCTTTTTAAGATTTTTTAAATATAAGTATTCTTGAAAGTGTAAATTTCTATTAATGCCGATTGAAGAGTTAAAAACTAATACCCATTGTTTCCATTGCCATAGCAACCATAGCTGGGTGCGTCCTATGTAAGGAAATTAAGTGTTGGCAGTTTTTCCTTCATAGTACTGAATGGGTAACTTTTCTGCCAAAAATACCACATTTAAAAGTTATCCGGGAGCAATTTCTGTACCAGTGAATTCTATGGTTATAATTTTCTCATGAGGGTAATTACCGTTGTGAAATGAAATTGAGGGTGGCTGAGTGGTAGAACGTTCATCTCTGGTCCATGGTTCGATCCCAGCTCGCTCCAAGTGAGCTTTTCTGGTGGACAAACACCGAGTGCATACGTTTACTCGGGGTTCTTTTTCCTCCCGCTTTCTTCATTTCATCATTTCATTCATTCTCATAATCACTATCTACTTTAGCCTACACGGCATAGCGTGGGACATAAAACTGAGAAATTAACATTTCATTTTCATTTTTTTCATAAACAAAATCGGATCATAGAGAGTTTAGCATCCGATACCATATACGAGGGTATTGATAGAAGTTTCCGTCCTAACCAGTGGCGTATTTAGGGGGGTGGCTTTCGGGCTTAAGCCCCCCACGAAATCTTACTTAGTATAGTAAAGTAAATGAAATATCTTGCAGAATTTTCACATTTCCAGGCAAACCCCCCCGAAAGTTAGCAAAGCCCCTCCCGAAACAAAATCGTAAATACGCCACTGGTCCTAACTGAAATATTTGACCACTGATAAATCTTTCATAGCATGCTAGTGTGGTGCCATCTAGGGAAGAAATAATGTATCAGTTTCAACTGTCTAGATGCGTCAGTTCGTTGGGGGAAGTCATTTGAATCAGTCGCCGTGCCTTACCTCGGATAGTGCAATGGCATCACTCAGTCCACACGGCTGTTGTTGCCATGGTTACAGAGGTAAAACTGGGCTGTAAAGTAGTGTTGAATCTCCTCGAAATCACAGTCTTTCATTGCAGCCTTTGCAACAACAATCGTGTGGAGTGGGGCATTGCCATGTAGATGCGAGGTCAAGCACAGCGACTGATTCAAATGACATGAACAGCTTATTAGCATTGGCACGATATTTCAGTTTAAGGCCGAAAACTTTTGGAAATACTCTCCTATATCATACAACGCTTGGTAATCTGAGAAACAATTGCAACTCTTATATTTGAGTTATATATTTTCTTGAAAAATCGTTAGAAAAAATTTGTACAGATATTGCTTGACGAATATACTAAGCTAGTTCTTTCAGTTGCATATGAGTTTATCTGTAGAAGGTAGCTTCGTTTTTCTGCATTTCTTACGAAGCATCAATGCCATCCAGGTGTTTAGTTTATGATTTGTTATTTCCCCTATTCCTGACATAAGAATTATTCTTTGATATGAGAGTTATGAATAGTGGTTAGTATCATCTACTCTTAATAACAGTTTTTTTTCTTTCTTTTCATTATTTCGGTAGTATGTTTGAAAGGAAAGAATTTCAATAAATAAATTTATTACAATGATTTCAATAACATTATTATATGTAAGCAGACTTGTTGAAATTGACAACTGTATATTAATTCCTTAATTCAATGAGCTCAAATTAGTCTACAAAGTACAAACATTATTAAATTGACAAGAAATGACAATACAAGTTTTAAGAGCTGTTATCAAAGAGGCCTTTGCAGGAGACTGCCATTGAAGAAATTACTTCTTCTGACAAGGTGCATTCGCGAAGTGTCCCCTAGGGATTCGTCTGAAATTGATTTAAATGCAAAGTTCTCCGCAGCCCAAAGTGTATTGTACTAATTTTAGCGGCCCATACGGGTAATTTGCATAATTATGGGCATTAATATATAAGGAATTCATACATTTTGGGCCGCGGAGAACTTTGCATTTAAATCAGTTTTACATGAATCCCGAGGGGATACTTCGCGAATGCACCTTGTGAGACTAAGTATTCAAAGAAAAGAAAGGTTAAAACTTAAATATATTCGGAGATCTCTCTCTGATCTCGATGTAGCTTGAACTGAAAATAATCATCGTTGGATCTTAGAAAGAGTCCAGATCCTAGGTCCAAGACGACGCAGATGCAAGAAGATGGAGATCCAAGATACCAATGTTCCGAATTTTTAAGCTTATATACTAGTTTGAGAGGCGAAAGAATGTGAAAAACAACCTGTACGTAATAAGTCCTTGTGGTTTATTTTCGTGTTCGGTTTATCTGAAAAGTTACTTGTCTTCTGACTTTTTTTTTTTTTAGCTATTTTCTTTCTGTACTACACTGATAAAATGTTCGTGATTGTACATTCGTATGCAAAGTTTCTTTTTAGTATTCCAACAATTAAATTAAATTGACCGTAACACAGGAATCGTACTTAATGACTGAAGAAGATAAAAATGCAAGAGTTTAGAAGAGTACATTCTAGAATGCACCTTCATCTCAAGTAACGAGCTACAGCTTTCCATTTTCTTCGCTTTAGGTTGAGTGCAATTTATAGGTTCCTTTTGTTACGACGCATGTACGTACGTATATGTGTATGTGAAGGTCAAGGATTCACGATCCTTCATTATGCTTCATTTCCTTATGCGTTTCTTAAACTCAACACACATTTTATCATGTAGGCTGTGTTCTGAAAATACAACCAGTTAATCAATTACAACAAAATTGGAAATGATTCCTTATACTAAATAAGGAGTCGGGGATTATAATTAAGATAATTTCGAACAATGATTCTCAACGGGTGTGCCACAAGATCTGGCGTGTTTGGCACGGAATTTTTCAAGGCATTGTAACAATAAATGTGAAAAAAATAATAAAAAATATATAGCCTAGTTCAGTATAAATTTAAATCAAGGAATAAGAAAAAATATAAAATTCTAAAAATATTTACTTTCCAGATATGTTTAAGAATGGACACTTGAAAAATTTCAACAGGCGCGCGTCAGTGGGTGATTTTGAAAATGCTGTAATAAATTATATATACAGGGTGTCTATCGGTCACAAAAGTCATGAAAAGGTCACGAATTCAAAAAACTGTCATGAAAGTCAAGAAAAAGTCACGAAATTTAGCTTTTGAGTCACGATTTTTTTTATTTGTACAAATATGAGTATAGACTGAAAAAATTTGTTCTATAAAAGGTCAAAATTCACCGCCAAAAATGTCTGTGGTCAGCTTTAGACGCTACCAACTCGCAAGCAAAACACGATTCTATCGCATGCATGAAAATTCGGCCCAATTCGCATTGTAACAAAATTAATTTTTACGGGGGTATACCCCAATCTTTTATTTTTACTTCCTCGTGAGGCCTCAAAGAGACTAGAGGAAATCCCAATAGGTTCAATGCGGTTATTCAGCTGCAACATGTGTTGGACATAGGTTAAATTAAGTTTCAATATCAAAAAGGAACGTTTCTGCTATAACATTTATTTTAACAAAAGCCATAAATGAATTCAACAACAAAATCACTAAACGAAGATAACAATAACCATGAAAAATTCTCGTAACAAATTCGTCGTCAGAAACGTTGATCTTTCGATGCAGAATTATCATTACATTTTAATGAACATCGGAGTTTGACAGTCATATTTCAATTTTAATTTTAAAGAATTATATATCCAAAAGAAGTATTTATACCACTTTCCCAGTTTCACTTAATACGCAATACACTAGCCCATATTGCCATAAATAATAAGGCATCCCCAATCAAACTAAGCATTCAAGTTAACTATGTGAAAAAGAATAAAAAAGAAAGAAAAAAAAATACAAGAAAAATAACACAAAAAGAATGATTAAAGATTTCTCATTATCCTATGCTAATATGGACTATTACAATTACAACTTACGATACCACGTAACTCCTGTTCTGGGCATCCACACCGAAAGATATGTAATGGAACGATATTCAATCACATTTTAAGTTCAATATTACTGTTCCATTCACTCCGACTTCCTGTCAGCTAATGTACCTGACACAAGGTTGAATGCTCTCACATCGGTTCAGCGAGTTCCAACTTTTGCCACTAGATGTCACTATGTCTTTGATGCGTATAGAAAGCATCTATCACTGCCTACCTCTAGCGACTAAACTGATTACTACTTATTCCACTTTCTTACTTCAATCGAGATGCTCATAAACTTAAAGTCCCTTTTTTTTTCAATTCCGTTACAAAATTCCCCCACAAGGGTGTATAAATAATTTAACAGACAACAAGGTAATTGAAAAAAAAATGATCTGTCTCTGTTGGAATCAGGCATGCCAAAATCGGAAGGATCAACTCACCATGTCCACTCACTTTCCAAAACAAAGATCTTACTTGAAGATGGGCCCACTTAATTCCGGAATATTCAGAGTTCCATGGAGTTCTAATCCTTTCCATAACGAGGATGAAAATGTGACAACCATCTCGAGGATCCAGAGTATTTACCAAAGGCAACTGATGACGAAGAAAAGAAAGTCTCTACCATTTCTGACGATGTATTCCCAGGGACATGAACAGGCATGGACAAGTACACACATCCTGCAGGATTGAACAAACAAACACAGTATACAAACATAATAAAAATATCTAACATTTAACATGTTTATCTACATATTTACAATATTTAAGGTTATCACATGTGTTTTCAACAAGATTTACTTTTATGAATATGATTCAATTACTTATGAATAGAAATTTTAAATGCAATTTTACAATTTACATTTAAATTCTTTCAATTTTACAAATTATAAAGCTCTAGGAGGATAGTACTTTTTTATATGCATTACATTCCTTTTTATAACAATGTCAGGATTCTCTATAGATTTTAACAAGACAGTGTTTTTGGTCGGATAGCAAAGTATCTGGAATGGGCCATCATAATTCTGACTTAGTTTCGGCATTATTTTCTGCTCGATCGAAGCCTTTAACATACGCTTCACTAAGACAGAATCACCAACAGCAAACGTCACCGGAATATGGCGTTTCTTATAAGCGGATTCTTTCCGACGCCAAGCCTTTTCAATATTTTGAGCTATCCTCTGACTCATCTCTTCCTTATCTTGTGTATTATCCAATACACCAAGATCTATGATCCATCTAACATCAAGAGGATTCCACATTATTCTCCCAAGATATAATTCGCCAGGAGTCTTACGAGTTTCTGAATTCTCTGACGAGTTCAAAGTATATTGCACTTTGTAAATGTGATCAGCCCATTTAGTTTGGTTTTGATTTATATACGCCTTCAATATCAACTTTATATTTTTATTTTGTCTTTCCGTGAAGTTACAAGAAGGCGAATAGGGAGCTGTACAAATATCTTGTATGCCCAAACTAAACAAATATTGGCGGAACTGATCAGATCTAAAGTAGCTCGCATTATCGTGCAATAATCGAGCTGGATATCCGTACATATAAAATATCTTATCCAACTTGACACATATAATCTTAGAAGTTATCTTTCTAAGTGGTTCAATAATAACGAACCTTGAAAAGGCATCCGTGACAACTAACAAATATTTATATCCATGACTAGGTAACCAAGGACCCATTACGTCAATATGTAAGCAAGCATTGGGTTTAGTTTCCTTTTTCGAAAAATACGTACCATAAAGAGGAATATTTCGATCTTTTATCCGCTGGCAGATATCACAGCGTTGAATAAATTGAGCAATATCTTGATATAAATTGTCCCAAGTAAAGCGGCTTGCAATTTTAGCGATGGTCTTGGCCCGACCACCATGACCACCCCCGACGATTTGTTCGTGGAAGAATTTAATGATACTCTCTTTCATACTGTCAGGAATGACAGCCCGAAGTCCCCCATATACCTTGCCATTCGTCCTTTTTAACAAAATATTATTTTGGATAAGATATGGTTCTACTGTATGTTTATTTTCTATAGATTGGATTATACCTTTCAGCTTTGGATCCATCCTTTGCAGTTCTCCTAAAGGCTTATTAAAAAGAGGTAATTTCCAAAAGTTTATAAAAGATAAGTGCACATTTTGATCGTTAACAGTTTTAATCTCAACAATATCATCGCCCGGAGGCTCGAAATCAACAAAACTATACATACGACTGATATAATCAGCCAAAAAGTTCTTTTTACTCCTAAGATGTATTATATTGAAATTATATTTACTTATCTTTTCTATCATAGAGCCGTATTTTCTTTGTCTTTTATGATTTTTCAAAATCCATGTTAAGCTGGCATTATCACAAAATACTGTAAATTTATTATGATGCAAATACATATCAAACTTATCTAAACAGTAAATTAAAGATTTCATCTCAAGTTCAAAAATATTCTTCGACCAATCAGTTGTTGGAATTAACTTACTAGCAAACATCACCGGTCTTAATAACCCTTGATCATCATACTGACTAAGGATTCCGCTATAACATCGACAAGATGAATCGACATGTACTACAAATGGACTTGAAAAATCCGGGACTTTCAAAATGACATGATTTATTATAGCTTCCTTGATTTGATCTAAGATTTCATCTTCCTCTTTACCCCACTTAAATGTATTTTTAGGACTCTTAAGTTCGTATAAAGGCCCTAACAATTCTCCATAATCTTTCAAGAATCTCAAATAATATGAAAGAAAACCCAACAGTTTCGCTAATGCTCTACGATTTTTAGGCCTAGGAAGTTGTTTAATCACCTTCACTCTTTCTTGATCGATATACATATTTCCTTCAGAAAATTCATAACCAAGAAATTTTATTTTACGTTTACACAAACGAGTTTTATGAGGGGAAATGGTTACACCATTCTCTCGAAGTCTTTGCAAAACTTTTTCCAGAATCTCGTTATGTTTTTCAATACTATCAGCATGAACTATTATGTCATCGACAAATATGTCTAAATATTCACCTTCCAGGTCCCTAAACATTCTATGCATTAAGCTAGACAATACAAACCCTGATGTAACTAATCCCATGGGTACCTTGCGAAACTGAAGTAATCTAGTTGGGGTGGCAAAAGCTGTTATTGGTCGAGAGCTAGGATGAAGTTCAATTTGATAATAGCTAAACTTTACGTCAAAACAGCTAAAATAACGATGTCTCCCAATGTTAGCTATGATAGATTCTGCGTGGGGACTCGGAAATCCTGTCATTAACACACGCTTGTTGATTTCTGAGAAGTTGACTACTAACCTCGGCGATTTATCTCTATTTGAAATCATAAAACAGGGAGAAATAAACGGTGAGCTTTTAATCTCTTCAACAACCCCTTTTTCTATCAAAGAATCGATAAATTTATCCATATCTTTCAATTTATGTTTGGGAACAGGATAAGGCTGTGTAATACACGGTGTAGTATCAGTTAATATTATCTCATGTTGATAATCCTTTATCATACCTAAATCATCGGTTATAACATCTTTAAATTCATTAAACAATTTTTCAACATAAGGTATTAAATTTGGAGAAATAATATCAACAGAGAAATCAACATTACCTTTTCCATTTTCTTCCAACTCATTGGGAGAATTCTGGAATTCTGATCTGGTGGGATTGTCAACACTGACCCCAGCTGGAACTTCATCCACAAACTGGACCTCTCTGGAAAAATCTCCCGAATCCATCTGCCTAAATGAAGAACGCCGTGGTATATGAACGTTTGTCTCAACATTGGTTCGGCTGGAACTCCCCCTTCTCCACCTAGATCTGGCACGCTGACGCTGACCGGAAACCATCTCTCTGCTCACACCCGAAACTGTTTGGCCTAGAGAAGATCCATTAGGACCATCACCATTGCTCTCCACACCTGAAGTTGAACGATCTATCTGCAAAATTGACTGTGAATAGTTACTAGTTAATGGGGGTTTTAATGATTGATCAGGTAAATCAATGTCACTACGCATCACTGGAAATCGACGATCACTCATTGGAACTGATACCTCAGGATGTTCTGACCTCTGTGTGATAGGCGACTGAGTATTAACATCACTACTGAACTCCGCCACTGCTGAATGATAACCATCACGTAACGCTGATCGTTCATCCGATGCCGTAAATTGAAATCCGCTCCCATCAGATGTTATTGACGGTTGACTCAACAAACCATGACTGCTCACCTCCACTGAAGACTCATGACAACTGCGTACCGCAGACGGACGCTGACCTCGACGAATAGTTGACTGTCGTCTAAAATTCCTAGATGGTACTACCTTTTCCTGGTGAGAGACATCTAAATTACGCTCCGCCTCTGAAGCTCCAAGACCTCTTGACATCATGGATGGATGGTGACTACTCTGATGAACAGACGGGCATCTAGTTCCCACATCACACGATGTTGTTGATGGACGGGATGAATTGATAACAGATGTCCCTTGACGAAAGCGCCCCGCTGATTCACGACGATTACCAATATTTCCAGCTGACCTATGAAAACCTCTTCCTCTACACGCTGCCGCTGAGAAGCTACGCTGCATAGATATAGAACGCGATCCAGGTCTAATACCATTACTCTCATTTCCACTAAACTCCATTTCAACTTGACAACCTTGTCCAGTAGAAGATGAACAACCTACCTGGTCCGTGCATTGCATATCTGCACCAGGAAAACCATATATAGAGTTCTGAAGTGAAGCGGTCGTATTACATACTCGAGGACGACATCCGATATTACTGTTCTGTCTATTAACCCCTCTAGAAATTACACTAGAATGTTTTAATTTTGTAGGATAATCAACAAATATATCTGAATGATGAGAATCATGTTGATTAAATTCAGTCAATTTAACTTCTTTGTTGAGTTTTTCAAAAAATAAAGTTTTATTTCGAATGTCAATATGAGCAAAATTTTCGTTTAAAAACGAAATTCCCAATAATAATTTCAAATTAGGGTGATCAATAATTCCAAACCAAGCACTAAAACAAGAATTGTTCACGAAAAATCTTAATTCAACCATTTCTTCGATGTTTACAGACTCATTGTCCAAAACAGTCACTGAATACTTTACAGGTTTAACTTTAGGTCGACATTTCATACTTATTTCCTCAAAAACTGTTCGTTCGCATAAATTCAGAGTTGAGCCTGTATCAATAACAGCCGGGTAAGGCGTTCGACAGATGGAAACCATCATTTGTAAAAGATGATATTGTTTCTCCATTTCGTTGTTCAAATACATAGAGTCTCCCCGAATGTTACTACCTTTATACGGACATCGATTCCAAGCATGATTACTACTACCACATACATTGCAAACCAATCCTGCCCCAAAGTTTCTACCACGATTTTGTTTCGTAAGGTTACGTACTACTGTATTCGAAATATATTGATTTTTTACTGTTTTCTGATAATCCAAGGCATATCGCCTATTCATCTCATAACTTTCGGCAAATTCTAAGAATTCATGAACAGTATTAGGCAAACTAGTTAACAATAATAAATCCCGAATCTCAGGTTTGATTAAATTTGAGACCGTGTGACAAAATTCTACATCTGACATTTTTATATTCAATAGTTGCAACACTGATATTTTTTCACGAAGAAAATTTTGAAGGGATTCATGCTCTTTCATAACTCTAAACATCTTACTATTGTAAAATTCCGTACGAACTAAAGGTGAGATAAATTTTTCCAAAATACATTCAGAAATATACTTCCAATCAGTCGTTATATTAAGTAAACGCTGCATCTCTTCAAACATTTGATTCTTACATTTACTTAAACTAGCTACTAAAACTGCTTCGGAAGGTGCAACCTTCATTTCGATCATTTCGTTTACCTTCAACAAGAACTGACATAAAAGAATACCACTATTTTCATTCACAAGAGGTAGTTCACTAATTTGCATCTCAATAGATTTATAAATGCTTTCTGAAAATATTTTTGTGAAATTACATGTGATAGGTGGTTTATTCAACCCACGATAAGGACGTACTTGTGGCACCGCACAGCCAGCGAAGTCCAACAAATCAGAAACATCCCGATTCTGAGGGGCCCCCCTGGCTCCTGCGGTGGGCACATCGTCAATTTGCACCAGAGAACCAACGGGAACCTCGTTACCCCCTGGTGGATTACACACAGGAGACCAACCTGTGAACTCTCTTCCAAAACGAGCAGCAAAATTCATGATTCTGATTTTTTTTTTTTTTTTTTTTTGAAAAAAAATATTTTCTAATTTATAGGCCGAAAATGGTCATAAGCTATCCCGTACAACACACTAAACTTATTAATTCTGTAACACAGTAGAACCATTTACATATACTACGTATATCGGAACGAATATTCCTTACAACAGATTTTCTCAAAGCCAAATATTCGTATTATTTCCAATGCTGAAACGATTTTTGTTTGTTCCTATTTGTTCTCAACAAGTAAGGGAATGAAACATACACGTACTCTTTACATTCAACCGACCACATATAAATTTGTATAATGGGACATCGAACCAAGTACCACAAATCAGGACTCGAACCGTAATGCACTAACCACTCCTACCTTCCGGGATCGAACCTGCGCTATCTTGATCCGAACCAATATTCAAACATTTCACTAGAACACAGACCAACACAAGTAATAATACCGGGATACGATCCAACACAGCAATAACCGACATTAGCTGACAGGAAGCTTGTAACAAAATTAATTTTTACGGGGGTATACCCCAATCTTTTATTTTTACTTCCTCGTGAGGCCTCAAAGAGACTAGAGGAAATCCCAATAGGTTCAATGCGGTTATTCAGCTGCAACATGTGTTGGACATAGGTTAAATTAAGTTTCAATATCAAAAAGGAACGTTTCTGCTATAACATTTATTTTAACAAAAGCCATAAATGAATTCAACAACAAAATCACTAAACGAAGATAACAATAACCATGAAAAATTCTCGTAACAAATTCGTCGTCAGAAACGTTGATCTTTCGATGCAGAATTATCATTACATTTTAATGAACATCGGAGTTTGACAGTCATATTTCAATTTTAATTTTAAAGAATTATATATCCAAAAGAAGTATTTATACCACTTTCCCAGTTTCACTTAATACGCAATACACTAGCCCATATTGCCATAAATAATAAGGCATCCCCAATCAAACTAAGCATTCAAGTTAACTATGTGAAAAAGAATAAAAAAGAAAGAAAAAAAAATACAAGAAAAATAACACAAAAAGAATGATTAAAGATTTCTCATTATCCTATGCTAATATGGACTATTACAATTACAACTTACGATACCACGTAACTCCTGTTCTGGGCATCCACACCGAAAGATATGTAATGGAACGATATTCAATCACATTTTAAGTTCAATATTACTGTTCCATTCACTCCGACTTCCTGTCAGCTAATGTACCTGACACAAGGTTGAATGCTCTCACATCGGTTCAGCGAGTTCCAACTTTTGCCACTAGATGTCACTATGTCTTTGATGCGTATAGAAAGCATCTATCACTGCCTACCTCTAGCGACTAAACTGATTACTACTTATTCCACTTTCTTACTTCAATCGAGATGCTCATAAACTTAAAGTCCCTTTTTTTTTCAATTCCGTTACAGCATCCAAATTTGCTCTTGAGACTGTTACTAAATTTTATGGTTTGGGAAAGAAAAGGTCACGAAATTTCATTTTGGAATTTTAGTAGACACCTTGTAACTTTCTGCAGTACGTCCTCAGTAATGGATCGAGTCTCTCCATATATCGCAGCTTTGAGTTCATCCAGTGTATAAGGACGAGTAACAAACACACGATCCTTTAAAAGACCCATAAAAAGAAATCACACGCTGTTAAACCTGGCTAACTTGTAGGCCAGTTCGTATTGCTATTTCTTGACATGATATGCCTTCCAAGCAAGTCTCGTAAAGCGGTAATCGATATCATCGCTGTGTGACCTGTAGCTCCGTCTTGTTGAAACCATGTGGATTTATTCACTGCATACTTTTGTTGTTCATTCATGAAAAACTTCAGATCTTTTCATCCATTTCTTCACCCCGTGGGTCGACGGAACCATATCATGACGGCGCAGTTGAAAATGACGCCGAAATTCAAACCGTTCAGCTTCACAACTATCATTGTTTTTGTAATATGTTTTCGCCGCTAAAGCGCTTTGCTCCCCTGGCCACTGCTCCATGACAGCTGAAATGGCGTCATGAGAAATTATCATGGTCTCACTGCGTTGTCGTATTTAACAACGACTGTGTACTATGCGATTCAAACCCCCACTCCCGCACACCACCCTGTATTTGCACGTTAATGTTAATGATGATCGCTATGGAGTAACAACTATAACAGATAGCGAGAAGTGGTTTTCTGCAATCAATTAATCGTCCTAAGAATATACTCCATCTGCAGTCTAATCTTTCTTCTAAAGCCGGAAGTGGTAATCACTACCACTTCCTGTTTCAGTAGTAATTGAGAAACTGTCACTTCATAAAATCAAACTTTACATGTTATACTATTACTTGCATTTTTATCCGAAAATGTATTGTATCTAAGTCCAAAACTGAATATCGATGGTCCATAGCTCAGAGACCAAAGGTCTGCACAGAAAAATATTTCACATGCATACATAGTAAGTCGTAGTCTATTTCCATGCCTGTTTGATCAAAATCGAATGAAAAAGGAAAGTATTGTTCGGTAAATCATCACTGTGCAAACGGCGCCCAAATATTAGTATTCTCTTTTGAAGAAATGGATAGCAGTTTATAAACTGCTTTTCGCAAATAGCTAATATTTAACACCAATCTCTCTAGTATTTTAGATTGAATTGATTCGGTGGAGGGAACTTATTTTACGTTTTGCCACTATCGTTCCACTTGTTCCAAGATTTTATACATTTTCACATTGATATAGGGTTCACACAGAGTGACAATATACAATACAGGGTTCACACTGACCTTGAAAGTCGGGGAATGTCAGTGAAATGCTTTAAGATATTCCAAAAATCAAGAGTCGGGCCGCGGTGGCTCAGTGGTAGAACGTTCACCTCTGGTGCTTGAGGTTCCGGGTTCAAACCCTGCTCCCGCCAAGTGAACTTTGTGGTGGACAAACACCGTGTGCGTAGGTTTTCTCGGGGTTCTCCCGTTTCCTCCCACTTTCTTCATTCCACCATTCCATTCATCTCTCATCATCACCGTCTTCTTTAGCCTAACCGGCATAACCGTGGGACGTAAAACTCAAAAGTTTCATTTCATTTTTCCAAAAGTCAAGAATAGCTCGTATATTTGACAGAACAATCAGGGATGTTTTGTTTTAGCTCCCCCACACAAGATACGAAGAACACCTCAGGCAATCAAAACATGATCAAAAGGTGGCTAGACATCATCGCTGCGATCATCAAGACATGAAAAAGGCTAAAAGAACAACATTATCTTTAGAAATAAAGATGCTTGAGAAACGCCGAAAGGTGTTAAACTTCAACCTTTGAAAAAGAGAACATGAAATGCAACAGAAAAAAACAAAAGTTAGGTTAATCAGAGAGATAGGCTAAATTATGATACACGTTTATTGTGTATAACTGTATTCAGAATGCGAAAAATTAAGTAATCTGTAGTATATTAGTTATTGTTTGGGCCTAGTTTTTTATTGTATTCCGAATACTTTACTTAAAAAAAAGTGAGCTCATAGTATATTTTAAAAAAGGAAAAGAAAAGACTTGGACGGCTAGAGTTGATTAAAAAATTGTCCTTTTTGGATCAAAAGATGCAATATAATTATTTCAGGCAAAAATTTTCTTGTAGGCCTTATATCTGGAGAACGACATATAGTATAGCTAAACCCAAACTATCGCTTAACTAAGTATGATGTGCTTATTCTGTAGAAAATATGAAAACTCGAAGTAGGAACCGTTGAAAAATTTTGTGGCCCCTGATCCAAAAACTAATTATTGGCCAAGATCGCAATCTTTCGATGCATTTTTTGGATCATTCCTAAAATTCTTATTTTCCTAAATCTAACCATAAACGATAGTGTTAGCAGTAGCGCGGGTCAGGGAACTGTAGTTATTCTGTCATGGAAATTCAGGAAAAATGTACTCGCTCTATCATGGAAGTTCAGGGAAAGGGTATTTACTCTGTCATGGAAGTTAAGGAAAGTCGATATAGTATCAACCGTGCAATTTCATTTGAAAGAGTGTTTCATTATGAGTAAAGCAAACTATGGCTTACATTGATTATGTATCTAGTAGTTTGAAACACAAATACGTCCATTTCAGGTATTTTATGCATTCGCTTTCTAATATTAGCTCTGTTTCCCACAAATATTTATATGTCCAGAAGGGAAGGCGCTATTGAACTAAAACTTGAGGATGGTGTTCCTTCCCAGTCAAAATATTTTTGAAATCATTTTCAGATTTCCTGAGGTAGAAAGATAAATTTATGATTTATATTATTATTATTATTATTATTATTATTATTATTATTATTATTATTATTATTATTATTATTATTATTATTATTATTATGATCACGCAAGTAGAGCTTATTGTTTTGTTATTCCGTCCATCAGTTACTCCACACGATAACTTGAACGAAAGGGAATTTTTCGTTTGTTTTTTATATATATATATATTTATTTATTTTAGAATAGATGGCTAGAGCGATTATCTGGGCCAAAATTTGTTAATGGAGTTAATCGGTTAGCATCTTTTACTAGTAACGGTGACTTCAACCTGTCCGGTACTTCACATGGTAACTCTTGGGCAAAAGCAAATTTTCGAATCCTGTTTTTAGCAACACATTTCAAAAGCAATTATCTCGCCTGAGTTTGATAATGGAGTCAGTCCGTTAAGATCTTAACGGGTAACAGTGTCTTTAACGGTGGCTATCTATATCACATATCCCATACATGTAAGTATCGCATGAGCGTCTTTACTGTGTTTACCAGCAGTTTATTATTATTATTATTATTATTATTATTATTATTATTATTATTATTATTATTATTATTATTATTATTATTATTATTATTATTATTATTATTATTATTTTGGTAGAAGAATTTAATTGGATTTCTGTCAGAGACGCACCCACCAGGTCCGGACCCTTCCAAATTACATTTCTATACTTTAACTGAGCATACATTTCTATGCTTTCTCAATACAACCATAATTGTTTAACAGGGAAATATTTGATATAGCATGAAAATTTGATCTTATACTTTATCTGTACTCTTTCTGTACTTTATCTTTTTTTTTTCTTTTTAAATATAGGTGGAAGTATTTTACAATTACTTGTATCGTCTTTTCGGGTGCAGAATAATACCCGTTGAATACTACATAAACGTAATGGCTTGTAGTATTTGACCCACCTCTCCAACAAAAATTTCTGGGTACGCACCTGATTTCTGTTATACTCGATAGGTATCTGATACTGATAAAAAAAAAAGTATGGGCACGTAAAATCCTGTCCTCACAAATGGAACGAGGAAGGTGTTTGTCCCTCTGGTGCGATTATATTGAGAGTACGGCCGCTTAGGAAAATTTCGACAAGATCATGAAAATAAATCAGCCATCTTCAAAGAGATAAGAAAGTAAACAAAGGCAGAAATTAATACTTGGTATATCTCCAGTGGAATGACTCAGTGTTAGAGCGCTCACTTGTTTGCTAGATCCCTGGTTCGATCCTAGGCCAGGAGAGTTTGCGGTGAACAACATCGTGCCCATGGGTTTTCTCGGGCTCCCACATTTTCATACCAGTAATACTGTCATAATCATTCACTTTCGTTAATCATTCACCTTCTTTAGCTATATTCATAACCGTGAGGCATAGAATTTGAAATTTTATTTCAATGAAATGAAACCACCAGAATCTTACTTTTCAGCCGAGTAACCAAAATTTTGGCTTCAGCCCTGAGCACAGATCACGTGAGCAATTGAAGCCAAATGAAATAGGTCCAAGCCTTTCAGTGCCCTCCATGTAACTTCCACCATAAAGTAACAAACCAGCCTGTTTCTCCCAAAAATCCCTCCTAACCGTTGCTAATTCCATCTTCGCTTCCATTACATGACACGAGAAACGTAACAAAAGCTTGTATGTTTTCAGAATACATGGTGAAAGTAGTGCGATTCTCAACACGCAATCTTTTAGTGGACCTCACGAGAAACGCAAAATGTTGCGTAATATTGTCTACTACTCATGTGATTCATGAGGATTTTATTTCCTTCACCTCTTTTTTTTCTGCCTTTATTTTTAGCCTTGACTGAAATTCTGAATCATATTTTCCGTTGAAGATGAGCCTATTGTAGTAGTCAGACCCAATATTTGTTCGAAAAAGTATTTCCCTTAAAACATGTGTGAGTCACAAATTAAAGTCCTTACGCGCTGTGATTTTATTGACTTCTTTATGTGCCAACGCTTGTTTTCCTAAAGCCTTAAAATATCTATATCTTTGTGAGTTTCTAAGTTGTTGTTATTATTATTATTATTATTATTATTATTATTATTATTATTATTATTATTATTATTATTATTATTATTATATGTGCAACTCTTACTTCCGCTAACGCCAGACCTAACTGGAACTATCATAGATAATTAAAACTAAAGTAAGTTATAATGGTAGTAAAAGACTCTTGGTTTCCTCGTGTGTCTTTATTAATAACTTCGTTTTGTATGGACTAATTAGAGTATTCTTAAGATGTAATCTCTTCAACTAACTGAAAAACTTCGCTCAAATTGGCTAACTCGTTCTGAAGGCATTAATTAAACATGTAGGTGGAAATATAATTTTTTTTTGATTGAATTGTGTGCCTTGCACCGAGCTATGCAAAAGCACATTATTTGAGGTATATTATAATGCATTCTAACTCAATTTTATCACAAAATTTAGGATAATAAACAAGAATTAAAAAGAAAAACTATAAATTAAGTACTGCCTCAAATTCTTTAAATATATAAAAGTTGTTAAAAAAACAGTAAAATATTTCTTAAATTGTAAATGAAAAATGAACCTTTCAGTTTCCATTGTATGTCAGTAGGCATGACCGCCCACAGAGGAGGACAAGGGGTTGTTACCCCCTTGGATTTTCGAAGGATAATCAGTTCTTAAAAGTACAGTACATGTCAAAACATACTAATTTGCTTACTTACTATACTACTTACTATATTTATATTAGATACTATATTACATATTGTAGTTAATAGGAATATGTGCTTAAATAACAGTTATTATATGTGATGTATGTGGACGCGTGCATCAAGGTGTGTGTTTATTCGCGACTGCGCTACGTGTGTCGGTATTTCGCCCTCCCTTTGAAAAAATATAATGTAAGCGACTCTGCCTCTATGCTAAAGGAAATGAGAGAACCCCGTGAAAACCCACAGACACAATGTTGTCTACTATAAAATCACACAGTCTGGGGTCAAACCAGGGATCCCTAGCATCAGAGGTGAGCATTCTACCACTTAGTAACCCTGCCTCCATTCTTCAATTGTAGTAACTACCGTTATGTAACAAGGCCTTGCTCGACTCGACTTATACAGTATTCCCATCTACACAGGCATTTGTGGTATTTACTGATTTTTTGGTTACCGTATTTTTTAATATTCTGAGTTGGTAATTCCTTGCCAAGTTGTAAATGTGTGAAATACAAACAGCATTAGAGTAAAAATTGCGTATTATTGTATCCAGCTTTGCTGGCGGGTGTGCAATATCGTTGGTTCGACACGGGAGACTCGAGTTCAATTCCCTGTAGAAGCTCATGTGGTTTGGATTCCACTTCAATTGTGGTATCCCATGTCTCATATTACCTCGGTGATTAGAAAGAAGGACGTTAAACTATAAACTAGCTTATAAAATGTGGAAACGTTTTTCTTTCTCTCTTTTTCATTAACTTACGTACGAAATCACTGCTGAAAAATTATTTTACTCATAAATCAATGGAAAATTACAAAAAAAAAAAAAAAATGGTAAATGGTCCCTAAAAGTGTTCGAATTTTTCTGGGCAAAAATGTGTGAAATAGATTGGTTCCAAGTTAACGTTCCTTCCAGCACAGTGGAACTACAACTTCAAAGGTGATACAAACCATATGAGCTCCCACTGGAAATCGAATCCCGGTGTCACTCTATGCATATAGTCATGAGGGACCTTAAAGGGATAAATTATGTACCGGTATCTTAGACCTCCGTAATGATTCTTGTACCTGTATTTCGATATTTGTGTGATTCTTAAACTAACTATAATTGTTCGAATTGTATGATTGTCCCGTCCATGTAAATGACCGATAGACTTAATACAAGTATTTATACAATCGATTTCCTGTTGATTTTAGGTATTCCATCCATGAGAATAACGGCATTGTTCGTTGTTTGTGAAACGTAAAGTGAGGAGTGATTTCTATCGAAGGGATGACCATTTACTTTAGAAACCAAGAAGTTTCCTCTAAACTGTTCCTCTGCAGAAAGAGGTGGAAAAGATATACAAGATTTGTGTTAAAGGGAGTGATTAGTTTAGGGCATGCTCCTGGAGGAAATTTCTCAAAACCTTCGGGTTGCTCCACCCTCCTGTTGATTCTGTCCTTAGAACCGACTTTCTATCAGCGCTTACTAAATAATAATAATAATAATAATGTGTATAAAGACACAATAATAACTAAATAATTAAAAACTCGTTTCCATGTAAATCATTTTATATTCTGTTCTGCGCAAAGGAACAGGTGTAATCACTGTGCGGCTCAAAAGAGATAGCAATGTGATGAAATCGTCCTTAAACTAGTTGTTAGAAGCTTATGCCGTTGAAAAATAAGTCTTGTAAGAGACATAAGTAAGACCAAGGACAGATAAATGTGATATGAATTTAGAATATAAAATTTTGTACACGCAGAACACAAAAGGTCGGCATTTATAGTATTGTATGTAATAGTTTCGGAGATATTGGTATTATTATATCTGTAGATGTAGAAGATAATTGCTAGGTCGATTTAGAAACCTTTGTGATAATAAAAGATTTCGTATTGCTGTTGCTAATGCAAGTCACAAGATACTTCTCCCATCTAGATTAAAAGGGCAAAACTGCAGGAAATGCGACTAAGAAAATACATTGCGAATGTGAAGGTCGCCTGGAAGATTAAAAAAACGCTAAGAAATGCCGTTGAGAAAAATGTACAGGAAGATTGCAACATTTAGCGAATGGTGTCGCTGAACAAGCAAGAGGAATAAATAGTATGTTTATCGCCATTTTCAATGTCATGGCCTGGCAGTGGCGTTGTTATGAATCTTTGGGGACGATGTTCGACTATAGGCTATCTCAAGCAAAGGTGTCCGAACTCATGAAGTCAAAACTTACGCCTATCTGATCTCAACTTCACGAGGTCAAATGAACGTAACGTCGAAAGGATGTTGGAGCGTGAGATAGGTTAAACATGTACGTCAAAGTTGACACCTTTGATATCGATAGATTACGAAAAAAAAAAAAAACTAAAAAACATACTTTAGATTCGGAACCACCACCGCATGCCATGAGGTGACTACAGTTGTGTAAGCAAGGGAGGTTTCGGGGTTTTGACCCTCTTCCTTGAGCAAGATGAACCGTCCCCCTTGGCGATTTTCTGCTTACCTCATTGTGTGTATATAAATAACATCGTCACAAAGTGTTTTGTGTTTGGGTGGGTGAAGGGGTTAACTGTATCTTGAGAACAAAAATATCGATTCAATGTCACGACCTGTTTGCGAGTATTATTATTATTATTATTATTATTATTATTATTATTATTATTATTTGAGAAGGGGAGAGAACTCTAAATAATCAAGTAAAAGCCCGATTCTGTAATTGGATATGGTCTGCAGCACCCTCTGCTGGCGAGTCGCGAACGGGGCCGACCAACTTACGAACTTGCAGTGTTGTTCTGCAGTAGTTAAAAGGGGAGTTACACTGTTGCTATTGGCTTTTATCGTACACACGGAAAAGAAAGTATTTGACAGTTGAAAAATTTTCTTTTGCCGATAACTCGGAAACAAATGAATTAATTTGGATCTTTTTGTTGTTATTCTTAGAATAGTTATAATTTGATACCTTGCCAAAATCGGAACTGTAATAGGTTGATTTATCGTTGAGTTATTAGGAAAAGAAAATTTCTCAACTGAACAATATTTTCTTTCGTGATTGTACCTTTAGTGACCTATATCTTACACAAACCCCATTATCAGAACTAACATGTTTAGGCTCGTAACGATTTTGCTTGAGCTGACGCTCGAAAGCTTAATTATATTTAATTTGATAATGGAATATTACTTATGAGGCATTGATTTTCGAAACATTGCTTGTAAAATAATAATAATAATAATAATAATAATAATAATAATAATAATAATAATAATAATAATAAACTGAGATTCTGATATCAAATAAAAACCTTATACATAAATGAATATAGTAGTTTTAATGTGTTTAATTACAATTTATCTATAACAAAACTCATATTAAATGAATGAGTAATATCTTGAGTTTCCCTTATAAGCGTTTAATGTGAGCCCCGTTTGTCACACGACGTACACTCATGTCCAAAATGATTGCCGCATATCTATAACTGTCTTCTTGTAAGAATATAATTTATAATGATTTTGCAGGGTACTTTTAATACTGATACTATGTGTATAATCGGGAAATATATATTTGTGGTAAATTTCATAGGAAAAGAATTATAAATACGAAAATTAGAATGAGTAAAACAAAATGTTGCTAAATAGACAAGAAAATTTTATTTTCGCTTTATTGTTCTTATTTACTGCTCTTTTGGCATCAAATTTGCCACTTACATGTCTTTGTCGATTATACACATACTAACATTGTAAAAAATACCGAGCGAATTCGTTATCAAATTATATTCGTACAAAAACATATTTATAGACATGCGACAATAATTTTAGACATGAGTGTACATCTAACCTGCAGGAGGTCATTCCATGTCAAATCACCTAGAGCACTGTGCTTCAATGTCTCAGATTCCCTTCAAAATTTTTTCATACATATGTACCAATGAAATTATGCTAAATTATTTTTTTCCGATTTTTTGGATGAGAAATGGGCCGGGGAGAAATTTTTGAAAAATGTGAATTTTTGCTTCAATTTCACTTTTTGGCACTCAGCATTATGGATCTTAATTACCACAAAACTTCTTTATTTTTGAAGTTATTGGGCTCATCCAGGTGTCAAATGAAGGCTTAATTTTTGCTCTTTCAGTTGATCTTAAGTAACCTTGCAAAAGGCTACACTGTCAAACATTAATGGGCATACAAACAAATTTTAGGGTTTTTTACAAATTGTGCCATTGCTCAAAAGTTAGAACTATGAAACTTTTGAAACTTTTTTTTGTACATTCATCTTAACACGTACTACCATGAGCAAAATAAATGACGCGTCTCTTTATTTTGAAGTTTTTTGAAAATATCTCCGTTTTCTTTATATGTTCGAAATTTCGGAAGGTTTCCCCAGCAGGACAGGTTAATAACAAACCCGTTTTTAATATTTGTGTTAGATATTAGCTTAAAATAAAGAAATTAGAAGCAAAAAACATTAAATCGACAGAAATCTCGAGAATTACCAACTCTGCTAAAGTGGGAAATTTTCAAGAACGCGAGGGAATTCTGCAGTTCAACACGAAGCAGCGACATCTATGTCATTGAGAGAAGCGTGGATTAGATCTACAAACGAAAATTTTAACGAAATATTTCTAGTATGTCTTATTATATGCATTATCAGCGAACTCCAAATATATGAATCTATGCTAAGTATTAACGTATAGATAGTGCAAATAGTGGAAATTACCTATGGAAAAAGACGAATTGTTAGCCCAATCGTAATGAAAAATCGTCTTTACTGTAGAACAGGGTCAGCTTACGTAAGAGAGCAAATAGCTCAGTTAGGTAAAGCAACTAGTTTGTATACCGAAGGTAGACGGTTCGAATCCCGTGGAAGTACTGTTGTCATTTTTATCACTAAGGTTATTTTATTTATTTTTTATTTGGGAAAGAATCAAATTGTAACATATGTGTAAAACTCATGACGATACCAAAAAAAAAAAAAGAGAGAGAGAGAAAATATCGTCACATTTGCATTAGTGTCTCTAATTTTTGTTTGCAAACAGATTCGTAATTATTTCCCCTGTGCTCACTGATGCATAACGAATGCTTTCGAGTAAATGTTAATTCTAATTTGGAGAATTTTATAGTTTCACAATGTTTCTCACTACATAGTCTTCTATCTACGTGTTTGGATATTTTGATAACAGATTTCCCTATTAAATGTTTAATTTTCTCTATAAATATTTGTCTTAAATTGAAATTGTTTTGAATTTACTACATAAGCATAGTTGCCCGAAGGAGGGGAGCTCAAGTAATAGATATTCTACGTAAAAGCAACCTATTGTAGAATGATGATGCTTCTTACCTTCAGCACATAATCTTAACGTTAGAGAGTCAGACAGAGAAAAATCCTGGTTTTTCCTCCTCTATGACCACCCATCTTAAACCTCTACATATCATTGTTCGTCTCACATAATTTCGACTCTCCAAAGACATTCATATTTATTATTATTATTATTATTATTATTATTATCATTATTATTATTATTATTATTATTATTATTATTATTATTATTATTATTATTATTATTAATGAATATGCCACCCTTACATAATGTAACTTTACACATCTTAGTTTAAAGTGCTTTCTTTAGTAATAATTTGAGCAACCACGTCACAAAATTTAAAATGTATGAGGGGGCACGACGTTTTATTTCCCCTCCTCTCTTTTCAGCACCCTCCAACAGAAGCTATATAATTTCTGAGAAGCAGGGCAGACAAAATGAATAAGAAATATATTTAGAGCATCCTTTCCTCCTTCGTGAATGTAATATCACGTAGCATTTTTTATTCTACTGAAGACGACCCTAGGCCGTTATGGTTAGGTAACAAAAGAAATACCTAATATATTTATAGCGCCCCTTAACTGTAATATTACCTCTTCTTTATTTGTTCGAGGCTTCCCTACACAACCAAGGGTGACAAAAAGAATAGGAAAAGTGTCTAAAGATTACAAAAAACTTTATATTTTGTCAGAAACAAGGCAGTATATACACAACATTGCTTTCGTTAACAAGTGTTTCACCCTTGAGTCGCTTATAAAATTAGGCAGAATAACTTTTGCCGATCATTGTTCTAGAGGGATTTGTCCAGGATGGTTTGGTGTCGAGCTAATAACGATATTTATTTACATCACTGTTAAAGAAATAGCAAACTTTCTGAAAGGAACTTACTTAGGAAACAGATCTTCCTTCTACTTAGCCAGAGCCCACTCTGAAAAATTGCATCTGGCATTCTGAGTGAAAGTTCTATGGGACTATTAGAAAAATATATTCCCGTTTTCACGCTGATGGTAGAATTTCTTAGTTATTGAATTACGTTCGAAGGGTAGGCGTAAATAGCGCCCCCGCAACAATGTGGCGTGGGGACCGCACAAGCTGCAAGGGCAAAAAATATACAGAAAGTACGCAGGGGCGGAGCAGGCCAAATTTTCACACGGGCAAAGTGACTTTTTGGCGCCCTTCCCCTAGTAGTAGCCTATATTTTATATTTTGTCATAGTGTTTTTAATAGTTTAAACCAGGAGCGTCATTTCAGATTTTGCTTTGGGGGGGGGCAAGACCTCTTGATATAAGTAAAATTTCGCGTTTTTCACTGATTTACTACTATTCTAATGATAAAATCTATATACATCTCAAACTCACGGGGGCCAAATGCCCCTCCCTGCCCTCCCTAAATGACGCCCCTGTTTTAAACCCATTTTCAAAAAGAAATCCATTACCTAGGAAAAGTTCACAAAGAATATGGCCCGCTATAAACAATACCAACTCCACCCCCCCTGGTCTAGTGGCTAGCACGCCTGCCTTCTGTGGTACCGGGTCCAATTCCCGGTGGATTACTGTTGAACGATAAAAGTGGTTCGGATTCCACTATAATTAGTATCCACATCTCCCTTGTCCATTAAGGCATAACCGTGGAACGCTAAACTCAAGCAAACAAACAAACAATACTTAATTCCCGGCACTCTTTATTCTACATGCCATCTCTCAATTTTTCGATACAGCCCCCTTAGTACTATGAAACTCTCTTCTTCCATAGTGAAATGGAAAAAGATCATATAATTGCCACTACTTTACAAGAATATAAACCAAAAACGTCAGTAGAAAGCACATTATAAAATTTACTTTTTGAGGCTCGTTTTGGTGCCCCTCTTTCTCTGGCGCCCCGGGCAGTCGCCCGGCCCTTAGTCCGCCCTTGAAAGTACGGACGCATAACTAAGGACTGCGGAGGAGAGGTTAACCTTCATGTTATGCCACTGGTTTGACGTGTTTGAAATGTTCAGTAAGTGATCAGTTGGTGAAATAATTTCGACGGTTACTGATGTTTAAAGTTTAGCTAAGACAAAGCTACCTAATCAAATACATTTGATATCGGGATGTCACAATTTGATTTTTCCTCACATAAAAAAGATAAAAACAATAGTAATAAAAACCCTTACTCGTACTGGGCTCCTAACTAACTAACAACCTAATTCTTACAGACTAGTTGCTCTGACCAACTGAGTTTCGATTTCTTACGCGAAAGAAGTCTGTTATATTAAGAGGCATGCTTTTCATTATCAAAACTGTTCGAAGTAATACGAACATGGCTTAAGAACAGAGACGGAACTGAATTACCACTCGATTGACCTTGAGGGCAAATCACCAAAGCGTAGCTATAAACGTAAGTTCAGCATGCATTTATCTGGAGTTGTGTTCAGTATTCCTATCTGCCAGTCATGCTTGTTCGTAGGAGTAATATGTTACAAACCTAACCTTTCGATAGAGCACAATGACAGAGAATCAAAATTAATGAATTCTTGCCCTTGTGAACTTGGGATACCACCATGTGCAATAAAACTGTCGCGTCTTCTGAAGTGATATTTTATCGAAAATAACTCGTTTTCCTTTATATATCCGAAGTTTTTGAGGGTTTCAAAATGAGGAAACGTTACTGACAAACAAGGACGCATTTAGGGGTGGGTCCAGGTGGTCCGGACTCCCCTCTGAAATCCCAACTTCTCTGTAAATTTAGCCTAAATTTATGGATTATCTTTTAAATTTTATTATAATTTACCCTAATATTGAAGTCGGACTTCTCCCGAAATAAATTACTGCATACGTGCCTGCTGACAATTTTCAATATATTCCTTAAATAAGTAAAATAACTAAATTAGGAGCAAAAAGCTTCAACACGGGCTAACTTTTGTCCACTGCCAATATTGTTAGAAGGGATATTAATAGCAAAAACTGCTAGGCAATGCTGAACCTTGGAACTTCACTCCGAACAGCAAGCTTATTATTGAGAACTACATATGAAACATTTTATCAAAACTTATCTAGCTTTTACCTGGCATGAAATTATTATATACACCAAAATTCACTCTCCTAAAATGTGTATCTAAACATTGCTCTACGTATCTACGAAGCAATGAAAATTATTTATCGAAATATGTGAGCAGGGAATTCTAACAGCCAGCCATTTTATTTAAATCGTAGTAAACCCTGTAACCGGGCGTTAACGTGAAGACAAAGCTTGGTCCATTGGTGAAGTGTTGGAAGAATATAAACTCAATGTTCGTAGGTTCGAATCTATCCACTCACCATAACATTTTATTCTTATGTGTAACGATGAAATAAGAAAGAAAAAATGTATAACCGTTAAGACAAAACTTCAATCAAGTCTGAAGAGAACAATACTAAAATAGTAATACAATGACGTCAACCAAAAATTATTTCATGTAGCGTTTGGACGAAATTACAGCTGTTAACAATTGCAGAAATAAAAACAGGCTGTAATGCAGTCTAGACTTCTGAATCCATTTACTTCCTGAAAACTTCCGTCTCGTCATTGGTATGCCGTTAATCATTGTAAAACCTTTCAACTGGAAGTGAAATGACACAAACTAAAACAGTTTTAAATCAATAAATGTCTATGTGTAAAAGTAGGTGTCTTTTATCTGTAGTTCTGAGTTCCTTTTACTTTGAAGTGACAAATGAGAGAAGAAAGTATGGTGTTCGAAAAAAAATCAAATTTGAGATTTCAACGAATTTACACGTATTATAGCCCCTAACACCGAAAAAGTTATTTTTCGATACATGTCCATCAGTTCGTCCGTCCGTTCGCTACACTTTTCTGTGCACTCGCCTAGAAGCCATACCTCGCCTAGAAGCCATACTTGAACATACCGTAAATTAGTTGAAAAATTTACGGTATGTTCAACTTATCTGCACCAAATTTTAGTTTAAGATTTTCATAATATTTCCTATAGTTTTTTTTATTTCCCTCCTACTCCCAAAACAAGGGTAGTTTCCTGTACGATGAAAATAAAAAAAGATATTTTCTCATAACTGGCTCTAACGATCTTGTTTTCTTTCTTTTTTTATAAATCAATATTTAATTAGCAACCCTATTTTGTGGTATAAGGCATTTATATGAGAAAAATCTACAAGGGGTAGTTTATACTAAGGGGGTGAGTTTTTTCTCAGTGATTTTCTCAAATGGACTCAAATGTTTTCGTTCATATTTCATAAATAAAGATTTCATTAATAACTTATCAATATGGCATAACTCGTTTGTCCTTTAAAAATGCGAGGGGTAGTTTATTCTTGGTGGAGTGTTGTCTGGGCGATTTTCTCAAAAACGACTCAAAAGAGTTTATTCATATTTCAAAAATAAATATTTCGTTAATAACCGAACAATATGGCAAAACTCGTTTGTCCTGAAAAAATATGCGAGGGGTAGTTTACTCTTGGGGGTGTTTATCCTCCACAGTTTTCTCAAAAATGAGTCAAGCAATTTTGTTCGTACTCAGAAATAAATATTTCATTAAAAACCTAGTAATATGGAATAACTCGCTTACCCTGAAAGAATCCTCAAAAGATAGTTTATTCGGGGAGTTATTTTTCCCTCACGATTTTCTCAAAAATTACTCGGACAATTTTATTGATAATTCATAAATAATTATTTCATTAATAACCCTATATTTTAGTATAAGTCATTTCTAGGAAAAACAATTACAACGGATAGTTTATTTTTGGGGTCAAGGTTTTTTCCCCGACAATTTTCTCGAACGACAGGCGATTTTGTTCAAATTTCGCAAATAAATATTTCATTAATAACCAAAAGTATATCTTAACTCATTGTTCGAAACAATTCACAAGAGGTAGGTTACTCCTGACGTGTTCTTTTTGAACGACTTTCCCAAAGTGACTCATTTGATTCTTTTCATATTTCATAAACAATGATTGCATTAATTGGTCTATTATATGTCTAATGAAAATGTGCTCAAAGTGTGAGTTAGTTTTGTAGTATGGATTTTCTTCAATCGAAGTTTTTTATTCGATAATCTGACATTCGATGTATTTGAATAATACGATAATTTTATTCGTATTATCAAAATACACACTTCAGTAACAACTGCGGCCTAACACAGTCAAGAAATTGAATTGAAAAAGTTAAGTGCGGTGGCCCTGTAATTGAATATTTTTTGAGAAACTCCCTAGCTTTTTGTGGTAAACTCAGGCTTTTCTTTTTCGAGCGACAAAAGAGAGAAGAAAATATAGTGATTGTGAAAATAATATCAAATTCAGATTTCAACGGATTTACATGTTTCATGGCGTCTACATGCCGAAAATGTGACTTTTCGACACCCGTCCTTCCGGTCCGTCCGTTCGGCACACTTTTATATGCACTCGCCTAGAGGCCATACCGTTCAACTTATCTACACCAAATTTTAAACTTAGGGTTTACTTAGTATTCTTACAGGAGCTTTTCCATTTTTTCCTACCACCTAAAATAAGTGTGGTTTACAAACAGCCGAAAATCGAAAAACGCTATTTTCTCAAAAATGGTTTTAACAATTTTGTTTATTTTTCATTAATCAATATTTAATTAACAACCCTATATTGCAGTATCAGATATTTCTCTTAGAAAAATTTACGAGGGGTAGTTTATTCTTGGAGGTGACTTTTTCTCGACGATTTTCTCAGAAAAGACCCTGGCGAATTTTGTACACACTTCATAAATAAATATTTGACCTTACAACATGGTATAAGTCAATTGACCTGAAAAATATATGAGTAGTAGTTTATTCTTGG
Organism: Thermobia domestica; assembly: GCF_964235325.1. NCBI lineage: Eukaryota > Metazoa > Arthropoda > Insecta > Zygentoma > Lepismatidae > Thermobia > Thermobia domestica. Next base: position 342,036,800 of record NC_137454.1, on the reverse strand, counting down.
ACTTGAATTTATTCCCAGTGAGTTTCTCAAACACGACCAGTTGGCAACCCTGTATCTCGACAACGAAGCTGAATTCGAAAACTGCAAGAGGACCATTTGTCTCCTTTTGATGTCACGAATCACCTCCCGAAGTTTGTGGACATCTTTCAGGTTCACCCTTAATGAAGCTTCTTTTCGAAAAGTTAACTATTAACTTTAGGCATTGTTTATCTTTTTTTAAAATCACAAATGTCGTTATTAATTTTAAGGCAGAGAACTACTTCTGAGAGAATAGATCTTGAAAAATAATTTTAAAACTTAGACTTTTGTTTTCGAGACATTCCAGACAAGACGAGACATTTTACAAGCTATCTCGTGTCCAAAACATTTGCCTCGTATTATCTTGGATGTCACAAAGCGCGTCTTGTCTCTTTCTCGAGACATGTCTTATCTCGTGCGCATTCGTTAACACTTGGGAAGGATTATCTTTCTACTGAAAGCATTGTTTTTATAATGGTTGCATATTTATGATAATTGCTGTCCACATAAATTACAGTCCTTTCAGTTGAATTAATTTTTATTATTATTATTATTGAAATTGCAATATCTAGTTTAACGTTGGACGATTATGCACCTACGCTAAGGGAGAATGATGATGAATGAAATGGTGAAATGAAGAAAGTGGGAGGAAAATGGAAAATCTCAAGAAAACACATACCCATGCACACGGTATTTGTCCACCTCAAATTTCACTTGGCACGAAGTGGAATCGAGCCACGGACCCCCTGCACCAAAGGTCCCTGCACTGCTTTATTATTATTATTATTATTATTAATAATAATAATAATAATAATAATAATAATAATAATAATAATAATAATAATAATAATAATAATAATAATAATAATAATTGAAGCGAGCTTAACGAGTTTCAACCGTACGACTCAACCAACGTTTGGGTGCCTGTTCGTTCGTCTGCTCCTCTCATAAAAGACATTTCATTTTAATGAAACTAGTAAGTGCCTTCTTTTAGCTCTGCGAAGTAACTATTGCTTGGAATATGAATCTGCAAAACATAAGAGATAAAATTAACCAAATGGTGCAAGTTTCCACTTATATATACAAAACAATTTTGCAATATCAACTACGTGAATCTTGTCCCATAAAGAAGCCGAAACCCCTACACCGAAGAGCCCTCCGAGATTTGATCATTGTCCACACGGACTGAAATTGTCATTTGAAGCCAAGACTTTAATATGAAGCCAATAATTTCTTTAAAATAGACGGAAAATTCGGAAGTTATAAGCATTTTCATATTTTTGCCTTTTCCCATAAGGGAGCCGTAGCCCCCTATACTGAAGACCCCCCGGAGATTTGATCATTGTCCACTCGAACTGAGTTTGTCATTTGGAACCAACACTTTAATACGAAGCAAAATATTTCTTTAAAATAGACGAAAAATTCGAAAGTTATAAACATGTTAATAATTTTGCCTTTTCTCATAAGGGGGCCGTATTAGCCTACACTGAAGAGCCCCACGAGATTTGATCATTGACCACTTGGACTGAATTTCTCATTTGAAACCAAAACTTTAATATGAATCCAAAAATTAAACTTTTACATCAATTTAAACTGACTGGGTTCCAGTTCCCCCCACTATTGTTTAGTTTAGTTAAGTGGTAATTTGTGACAGCTTCACATCATCAAAAGAATGTTTCACTTCCCCTCCCCTCCCCCAGGAGTTCGTGCTGGATCCACCACTGGAATCAATAGACACTCTTCCTATTCTTTTTGTCACCCTTGATTGTGTAGGGGCTCCCTCGTACAAATAAAGAAGCGGTAATATTACAATCAAGGGGCTCTATATATTAGGTATTTTTTTAGTTACCTACCCCTAACCGCACAGGGCCATCTTTCGTAGAATAAAAAATATTACGTGATATTCCAATCATGAAAGGGGAGAGGATGCTGTAAATATATTTCTTATTCATTTTGTCTGTCCTGCTTATCAAAAATTACTTTCTGTTGGAAGGCTACTGAAATGAGAGGGGCAAAATAAAAAGTCGTACCCCCTCCTACATGGTTGCTCAAATAAGTACTAAAGAAAGCATTTTAAACTAAGATATTTAAGATCTAAACTAGGAAACTAAGATATCCTACATTATGTAAGGATGGCATATTCAGGATTATTATTATTATTATTATTATTATTATTATTATTATTATTATTATTATTATTTGAATGTTTTTGGAGCACCGAAATTTTGTGAGACGAACAATGATATGTAGAGGTTTAAGATGGGTGGTCATAGAGGAGGAAAAACCAGGATTTTTCTCTGTCTGACTCTCTAACGTAAAGATTATGTGCTGAAGGTAAGAAGCATCATCATTCTACAATAGGTTGCTTTTACGTAGAATATCAATTACTTGAGTTCTCCTCCTTCGGTCTACTTACCTTATGTAGTAAATTCAAAACAATTTCAATTCAATACAAATACATTGTAAAACTTTTCCGTAATTAAACATCTAGGGAAAATTAAACATTTAATAGGGAAATCTGTTATCAAAATATCCAAACACGTAGATAGAAGACTATCTAGTGAGAAATATTGTGAAACTTTATAAAATTCTCCAAATTAGAATTAACATTTACTGGGAAACATTCGTTATGCGCCAGCGAGCATATGGTGAGCAGTGAGCACAGGGGAAATAATTACGAAACTGTTTGCAAACAAAATTAGGGACGCTAATGCAAGTGGGACAACAGTTTTTTTTCTTTTTTTGGTATCGTCATGAGTTTTACACATACGTTACAATTTGATTCTTTCCCAAATAAAAAAATAAAAAAAATAACCGTAGTGTAGTGATAAAAATGATAACGGCACTTCTACGGGATCGAACCCGCTACCTTCAGCATACAGACTCGTTGCTTTAACTAACTGAGCTATTTGTTTTTTTACGTGAACTGAGCCTGTTCCGGTATATTTCATTACGATCGTCCTACCAATTCGTCCTTTTCCATAGATAATTTCCACTATTTGATCTATCTTTATGTTAATACTTAGCATATATTCATATATTTGGAGTTTGCAGATAATGCATATAATAAGACATACTAGAAATATTCGTTAAAAGTTTAGTTTGTAGATTTAATCCACATTTCTCTCAATGACATAGATGTCGCTGCTTCTTGTTGAAATGCAGAATTCCCTCGTGTTCTTGAAAATTTCCCACTTTAGCAGAGTTGGTAATTCTCGAGATTTCTGTCGATTTAATGTTTTTTGCTTCTAATTTCTTTATTTTAAGCTAATATCTAACACAAATATTAAAAACGGGTTTGTTATTAACCTGTCCTGCTGGGGAAACCTTCCGAAATTTCGAACATATAAAGAAAACGGAGATATTTTCAAAAAACTTCAAAATAAAGAGACGCGTCGTTTATTTTGCTCATGGTAGTACATGGTATAGTTTTAAAAAATAAGTTTTTTTTTGTATTTTTGTATATTATTTTTTATGTACGGAAATATACAGTTTTAAGTTTTGTTTCAAATTGTGCCATTGCTCGTAAGTTTCAACTATGAAACTTTTGAAGCGTTTTAAATAGAATCGTCTTAGTACATACATGAAATGGTCAAAAAATAAAAATGTTGCTTTTGGTACTTTTGTAATTATTATTATTATTATATTTTTTTATGGTATTTTACATGTACGGAAATATACAGTTTTAAGTTTTGGTGTAAATTGTGTCATTGCTCGTAAATTACAATTGTGAAACTCTTGAAACCTTTTTATAGGATCATCTTAGCACATACATGATATGGCTACAAAATAAAAAGGGTGTTTTTGGTATTTTTGTAATTATTATTTATGTACGTCAGAGTGCAATTCATGAATCGCTCTGGGCCTTTTATATTCTACTGGCCGAAAAATGAAGACTTTTGTTGGATATCATTTAAAAAAATATCAGCTGGGAAGTTCCTGCTCCATCTCTTAGAAGCCAATCAGCCCGGACTTACGTAACTGAAAGCAAAATTAAAAGAAGACATCATATCATCAATGAAAAGAATGAGCGGTGAAATATAGGACACAACATTTTGTATGTAAATCTATGTAATTCTAAGAAGTACTACTGGTATGTGTGTTTATTGTTTTCATCTATGTACATTAGTCTATTATTTCTTATTTCCGTTGATAGGATTTGTAATAATCACTCAATTCCTTACATTGCTAAGCCTATATTTTCCATTCACAAAACCAAAAGATTATTACAAAAAAGGTATCCTTTTTTGTTATTTAATCATACCTTGTAAATGCAAGCTAATCCTATAAAAAGTTACAAAAGTTTGATAGTTGTAAGCGATGGTACAATTGGAAAAAGGTCGAAAGTCGTAGTTAAAGTACAAAAATATATTATTGCGGTTATGCTGTGAGTTATATATGATCTACATAGAACGGGACGTATGCAAGAGGTGTCATAGCAATAATAACTTTCTTAATAATCTAGACATCGATAAGTTTGTACACCAATAAATTCGTCATTAATCATTTCGGTTGAAATAAAAGAATAGGATCTGTGGGGAATGATTTTAATGTGTGTAATTTTGATCAGTAGTGTCTATTTGAAACTTCCCAAGCACTGACTCATGACTAGGCATTGACAAATATGAAACAGGTACATACCTTTCTTATTGATGTTGTCTAGATGAACAATATGATCCACACTAGTAACAAGGTGTTCCTCCTGATATGTCTTCGAAGCTACTACTGCTCTGACTTTGGAAAAGCCCAGTAGTTTTGTTACTCGACTCGAGACGAGGTTATGGAACTTCCTGTACTCGTGGTGAAATACGCAAAGACGTGAACCTCTGAAATTCACTTCTGTCATCATATTTGTCAATGCATGGATCTTACATGTTGAATTGTGAAAGCTAGCTTACTTCAGTGCTTGGCAACGATTTCAAAGACGGAATTACATAGCAGTTTTACAGATAAAGAATTCATTAATTAATCACAATTTAGTTTTGAAATATCCATCATTTCCTTTCGCTGTTCGTTGAATGTCCTTTGAAGAATATTGAACTAAAAGTACAATCACGGACAAAGATTAACGATGATATCGATGAGCGTCCGTGACATTATTGTGGTAATACCAAAACTACACTTTACACCAGTTCTATTTTTAAGCATACCCAATATTTACAAAGATAATTATTTGAAAAAGTTTTAAAGTCTGACAGTTGTCACCAGAGTAACGATGGCCAAAATTTTCCGGAATCGGAAATTTCACTTTCCGGAATTTTTCCGAATTCCAGATTCTTTCGAAATCGGAAATTTTCCGAATTCCGAAATTAGCCATTACTACTTCAGAGGAAAGACAATCTGATAACAGTAAAACTGTATATTTCTGTACATCTAAAACACAAATAATAATAATAATAATAATAATAATAATAATAATAATAATAATAATAATAATAATATTTGCAAAAAATACCAAAAGCACCTTTTTTTATTTTTTAACCATATCATTTATGTGCCGAGATAATTCTATTTAAAAAGTTTCATAGTTGTAACTTACGAACAATGACACAATTTGTAACAAAACTTAAAACTGTATATATTTTCATACCTGTAAAATACCAAAAAAATAATAATTACAAAAATACCAAAAACACCCTCTTTATTTGTTAACCATATCATGTATGTGCTAAGACGATCCTATTGCCTAACCATCTTACCTATTGCCTGGAAGTTGTATATCTTGTAATATTTTTTTTTTTTTTCTTGTTGCTTAAATTCAAACTAAGTGGTAAGAAAAGAAGCACCATAGATCAACAAACAGATACGAATTCATTCTTGTTGTGGTATAAAATTTAGCTTACATCTTGTCCTTCGTTCGGGAAACACTTTATTATGAGCTTCAAATATTCTGTTACAACCTAATATGAGTTCCCTTTACAAAAGTAAAGCCATAAACGCCTATTGAGTGTATGGTATTTAACACAATAGTAAATCTACATTATTTACGCAATTTCTACTTTCTTTACTGTTATATCATGTCAAAATCTTTAAAATAAGCAACTTCTGGGCAGTGTCTTTAACTTTCTCACTTTCGAATTTTGACAGCCTTCAATATATTTTAATGAGAGTTTACCTCATTCTTGAATAATAATGAAGTTTTAGTCTATTCATAGGTTTTAAATAATTTTGTTTTACAAAAATTATTACATTTTCAGAAAAGTCATTGTTAACGCTTTTTATAGTTTAACCCCATGATTACGCACCTCGGTTAAGAATTTTTTTCGTGATTTTTCTTCAGAATACAGTAATTAAATATATTTTTTGTACTATAATGAAAAACGAAAGGTGGAAAGCACGGAACATTTTTTAAAAGCTCAAAATTTACCAAGTAAAAAGCCGTCAAAAACTCTGTTTTTTAAAACCGTTTTTTTTTCAGATATCTTTTCTCTCTAGTTCTGACTGAATCCTGTTGTGTACTGCGGTTTTTGTCAATGGCCTGCTCTGAGCCTAGGTTTTAGCGATAAGCTATCGGTTCTTGCTTCCTCTCTTTGTTTTAGATTGGTGTTAGTGGACGCAGGTTTCATCTCCTGTGACAATTCTGCTAAGAAATCCACCACCTTTTCCCTGGAAATGACGGGAAAATATCTTCACAGGCATCAACACGACGGTCTCTCAATTCAGCAAACTAACTTGATACCTATCTCGCAGACACTTTTATTGTACCGCAATACATTAATATAAATAATGTTAATATAAATTAATATAAAATTTGAGCACTTAGAAAACAAATACCCAGCTTAAGGCTCCTCCCTAAGCTCACTTCCACTTTTTTTTCTAAATTTCAGTGAATAACGTAAAAGACAATGAAGAGTATCAAAAATATTGAAGGTGAGTCAGGAAATATCCACAAAATGATATTAAACAAACAAATAACTGTTCCCAAACCTTTTTATAGGCCAGAAATTTGGGTGTGCTGTTTATTACGTCATAATTGTTGGGCATCCAAATATATACACTATACTAAAGATCTTGAAAACTGTTAGTAGTTCATATAATATCGTTTTGTATATTATCTGGCTCACTTACTACATTTTTATGTTCTTCAAAAGATTTGTTTGAGAACCTGTAACATATATTAATAAAATGTATATCGATTGAGACAATGGTTGTTTCACTTATCTTTTAGACTAATTCCACCCACAAACTCTTCCAAGCACAAAGTATTCACTCGAAAACAAAACAGTGATGCCAATCTGAAACAATATAAAATCCCATCTCGAGAGGCAGGATTCTCATTTGCTCTTGAATTTACCACGCTATACCTACTAATTATACAAAGTTTTCAAAATTTATTAAGTATGATACTGTATGCCACACACTTCCTTCAATATATGAGTAGACTATCTGTAAATTCCAATCTTCTACGTATTAAGTAGCTTATGAATAGAAAATAAGTATCTTCCTTTATTGAAAGAGATAATTGAAAACGTTGACGAGAAGTACAGTTTGTTGTCAGAATGCTATTCCATCACGCTTTTATGCAGCAATCTTCTCTGAATGTAACGAAGCTAGATAAGCTTCATTCTGCATTCATTTCATGTGAAACGTTTTGGAAGTTGGTTGTTTCTCGTTTGGTATTTTGCGTTCTTCTGTTATCATTATTTTTTAAATACCACAGTAAATCTACGTTCCCTATTCTTTATTATTATTATTATTATTATTATTATTATTATTATTATTATTATTATTATTATTATTATTATTATTATTATTATTATTATTATTATTATTATTCTCAAGTCACTGCGTAAATCATTTCCATACTAGTATAGATTTTATAGTAATAAAATTTGACAATTGGCACTGATTTAATGTTTATTGAAGTCTATTTGTGCCCAAGAATTTTGTTGGTGTCGATTAACCCGGCGGCACTGGCGCCTGTCAATGTGACATGAGCACTGCCGACTAGTCTCACAGACCCAATTAAATTTTAAATCTTTACCTAATAATTTTTGTTCAAAATTTTTGTTGATAATTTTATTTTATCACAAGGTAATAAATCATGTTCAGAAAGGTCCATTGAAAAATAAAATTTTCAATTTGAATCCCAATCAAAACTAATGGCCAACTACTAGTAACAGAGTTAAAAAAAAGAGAGAGAGAGAGAGAGAGAGAGCACGGGTCTGTGAGACTTGGCGCCAGTGCCGCCGGGTTAAGTAAATATACGAAAAATCCCATATATGCTACCAATTTCCATGAAGATTCCCTTTATCCTTATTTAAAAAATTAATGTTAAAAATCCCACAAAAGTGGGATTTTCCCACAGATGGTCAATATCACTGAAACGAACTGTTCTTCTGAATTAGTTTCTTCAAAAATTCTCCGGAACGCTGGTATCCTTTCACGACTTCCATTACATGAATTACACTCTATGAGAATTCATTTGTCTTCGTCTCGTTGTTAGGATAAGGTCGTAATCGTCAATTGTGTAATTGTCACGAAATTGTCCGAATTTGCCTTATATCTGTAATTAATGATACTTCTAAGTACTCATGCAGTTTTGTGAATGTTGATCTTTGGATCATAAATATGAAAATGTTTATAGATTGCAAGATCTAAAGCAAGTTAGGCTCTCAGATAAATAAATAAGAGATAGTCTACTGTGAACATAGCGTTTACAACTACAGTAGTAGAAGCATCATAACTGTATATTCGCTGTTCATGTAATTTTCCATATGGACACGAGCTGAGTTTAATGTATATCGAACAAATATCATATAATTCCAAATAATTCACTCATCCTTCAAAATTATCAAATAAGTTTCATCTTCTTGTTTAGTTCCTGTCTCAACAAACAACAGAGTATTGTCAAACGTATTACTGTAAATACTTGTCGGGTAATTCTCACTTCCTCAACAGGATTCAACTATACCTTTCCTAGTTATTTTCAAGAGAAATTACTTACGCCATATTGTAAGTAGAGTTGCCAGATTTGGAAAATCAAAAAGGAGGACACTTTGATTTTAAAAGATCACTAAAAAAATGCTTTTACTGAAACTTAACTTTGCTTCCAGATTATATCAAACAGCACATTTAAAAAGAAAAAAATATTATAGAAATTAATACATTATTAAAGTAAACTAATGCGAAAAGTACTACAAAATGATGACTCTGTAGCAGGCAGCAATACTAATGATACATTAAGTCATGGTATTTAATAAAGTCATGGTACTGACAACTTATTTATCCTATCTCCATTCTGACAATATTTTATGCATCTTGAAACTTTGTTGCCGTGTTTCATTAATTAATATCCAAACTCAAAAAGGAGGACAAAAGCGCATCCGGCTTGGGTTCAAAGCCGGACATCAATTTTTATGTCCAAAAACCGTCTGGCACCCCAAATTGTAAGGTGTTTCTAAAACATTGATTTATGAAATATAAAGAAAATCATTACCACTACTTTCGAGAAAATTGTATTTTCGATTTTTACCTTGCAGTAGATTACTCTTATTGATAGGAAAAATTGTAAAACTTCCTGGAAAAAATCTCATAAAATTCTTTGGGCCTTATGCAGAGTCATTCTGACGCGTGATTAGTATTATACTAAAGAGTTCGACTAACATATGTTTCGTGCAGTAGTCAGGCCTTTAGCATGACGCTAATCATTCGTCAAAACGACTCTGCATAAGGTGGTTTAAGTTTAAAATGTATCTGGATATGTTGAACAGTGTTGCCTCTAGGACGTGTTCATACACCGGGCAAATGAACACAGTGACATCCAAAAACGTAAACTTCTTCAAACTTATAAATACAATTTATTCTTATTATTATTTTACATATACATGATTTACTATTGTCACATGACAGTAGAAGCAATAAGAAGAACAGTAATATCTTGCATAACACACTTCGCTGTCGATTTTTTTTTTTTTTTTTTTTTTTTTTTTTTTTTTTTTTGCAAGCACCATATCCGGTTAAGAAAAAGTTGTTACTTGTTTCCCCAAATGCAAGACAAAAGTTTCTTCGTATGTCTGAATCAATCTATTTATCGATATTCAAGACAACACAAAACTTATTGAGAGCTTCCAGATATCGGTCGTTAGCTTGCATGCTTTTCTCTCTGGCTGTTCCTGTGCTAGATCTCCTGTTCTGCTTAAAAAAGAAAAATTTTCTATGATGATAATGTAGACAGAGTTTTTGGTTAGTTCAGAAGAAAACTTGTAATTTTAATGCTGTATTCTTTCCGCGCAGGCCAACCCATCACCATATCTTCTGTAAGTGTTTTTTGTGAGTGGTATTTTGAAGCATTCGTAACCAAAACAGAACATGTGGTATACATGTTGTCTAGTTATCAAATAAATTTGATGTCACTTGAAGATACACTTCTCGTATCCGGTAGTTGTCTGTGAATCTTAAAAGTCGTTTGGGCGTATATAGTGTTTAAATTTGCTAGTTTCCTTTCTATTAATAACATACAGTAATTCAAGCTGTGCGCGAGAGAGAAATACAGACGTCATGAGGAAAAATGTTTTGAACATATAGGTATTTCCCGAATTCGTTCGGCAAGGATTGGAGTTCAAGGACTTTGTTCATGACATGGATTTTTTATTATTATTTTTTTAAGGTGTGCATTAACCATGTGTTGCACAATAAATAAGAAGAGGGAATGTGGCGTGACGAAGCTCTTCTTCGCAAACCATCATGTGTCCATTCTTGTGCATACTTAAATTTTGTTGTTGCTCCCCCCCCCCCTCTACTATAATGGTCAACATTAATCACAGTACTGTACAGATAATACTGCAGAAGAAAAGTTCTTTCGGCAGTTGCGTGGGCTCGTGGTTGAAGAACCGGTCTTCCTTGTGCTTCAAAACGTCACCCGTCGCCGGCAGTGTGCTTCTGTCTTCCATCCTGTTAGGGTCAGTTCGTATGAGCTGCTGTTTTTACTGGTGATAGTGAAGTGTTTCAGTGTAAAAGTTACGGAGAAGTGTTGCTTTTGTGTATTGCTCAATGGCTATAGCAAAATTTCATTTTTGGAGTGAGTGATTTTTTTGTTTCTTATATATATATATATATATATATATATATATATATATATATATATATATATAGATATAGATATATAGATATATATATATGTTAATAATATGTAAAGTGTTATTTCTGTCTACAAAGAAGTTTGTTTATCATGTTGCCCAAACATACGCATTGTTGTGGATCGTGCTTTTATCTTAAATAAGTGGACAAAAAGTTAATAAGCTGTTAATTAACTGAAGTAGGTTTGTAAATCATTTCGAAACAAGATTTTTTTTTTTTTTTTAAGCGTTACTTTCTGCTTACTTAGTCATATAATTTCACAGATATAGTAAAGGCAGAACGTGGAACAGGATGGGCAGTTATTCTTTCTCAGTATTTGCGGACAGCAATGTCACTTTAATCTTCTTACGTGAAAGATGGAATCAATGATAGTAAAAGCAATTGTTTATTGATAATCAAGACGTTTCAGAAGGTTGATGTGGTGAGTTTTGATCCACGTCATGCTAAAACCTTCCTTCCAGCAAACTACCATTGAGTATAATAGTTACTTCCAACAATGTTATTAGTAACTACTGTTATAAATAATTATTTCTCAATAATTAAAAACATAATAATGATCACTAAAAGATACAATGACATGAAGACCCTGATAAAATGAATCGTTCTAAATATCTAAGGCAGGTAATTAGACAAGACAGTAAACACTTTGTAAAGGCAGTTTTCTTATATTATCTCTCTTCTGACGTACTATTAACGTTAACCGCTTCTTTGCTTTACAATTTTATATCGGTATTCATTGATGTCTATGTAAAAAATAATATCATTCCCTAAGACAGCAAAACGGGAAGCATTAGTGACTTAAACGAGGCCATTGAAAGTTGAGTGAAATGGTGTTTACAGAAAAGAGAGCAAATGTATTATAATATTCTTGTTTAACTGTTCTGAGGCCGAAAAAGTAGGTTGTAAGCATTGTCGGCCATGTTCAATATCTTATAATTAATTATAATACATGTATTACTAATCGTAATCATAGTTTTATGCTTAACATTTCTATACAGTCTAAATCAGTACTGTTCAACCTGGGGTACGCGAAGATGTTTTGGGGGGTACGTAATCCTAAAATAAGCATATCTCTAATGTTTATTCAATGATCGTAGTTGAAGACATTTTTTTCTTTCCTATTGGCGTCCCTGAAACAAGCTGAATCATCTTATTAACAGGTTAATTCTGAAGTTACTTTTAGTTTGTTTTTTTTTTTTAATTTTTAACATTGTCCTGAGTGCGAATTATCAGGGAGGATAAGGGGAAAAATCCCCCTCAGTAGAACTGGATGTCTTCCATATATTTTGGAATTTCCCATGTTATTTTTTTTTTCGGATGCACTTTATCACCCTGTAAATAGTCTTTTGATTGACACACTGATTATCCTTTTGTTGGGTGTCTCTATTTGTCTCCCTTTTTAATTAACAGAATATGTGTATTAAGTTTAATAAGTTCATTTCGATTTAATTTCCTTTTAACAGCTTCAGGGGTACACAATTGGATGGCGATCTATGTCTAGGGTACGCGAGAGAAAAAGGTTGAATAGCACTGGTCTAAATAATACCAGTATGTTTATGTTTTACCATGCAGAGTTTTCATATGAAGTTCATAAGTGGCATGTGTCTTTTAGAAACTAATGCTTTGAACGAAATACAGTGAAACCTGTCAACTTGGCCAGCTCTCTAAGTTGGCCACCTGCTTATCTTGGCCTAGTTCGTCTTGAACCTGCATTTTCCCATAAGACATTCGTTACTTACTACTCTATAAGTTGGCCACCTATATATCTTGGAAGTTGGCCACACTGAAACAATGTTTACCCTATGATGATAATGATAATTTTACCTGCGTATCTTGGCCACGCAAAATACAGTTTTGTTATTTTTCTTAATTCTTTCGAATTCCCATATGAGAGGCAGATGTTCTGTATTTGTGACTGGACACAGAGAAGCATAGAGTCGCACGATTTGTTCTTGGAGGTCAATGGCCAAAACACTACCCTCATAAAGGGGTAGTGAAGGAAGTTGTGAATAAGAAAAAGCACGTACGGGAATTCAGGAAATGGTTGTACGTATTTGTTTACCTTGTCCTTTTTGGCAAAACCATTAGCTATATCTACTCCTCTCATCAGTGGGGAGCTTTAGTAATTCCGGAAAATTCGTAAGGTTAAAACTAACCATCTCAATTGTCAACTATTGGCACCTGTCGGCTTGTCGGCGGAGTGTTTGAGATACCAATTCCCTCAAGATTTTCTCAAAACATCTTTTGCTCCGAGGGAAACACTTCTAGCTCATTAACAAGGGGTAGTTAAATACAATATTAGAATGTACATGTCTGCCAAAAAAAATAAAACAAATACGTCTAGAATGAACCACCATTCAGTAACAACTGAAAAGAAGTCATATAAATTGCATATGAATTTCTCAATTTATAACTTAGCTTTTCTTGTTTTGAATCTGAATAACTCAGTGTGCTATAATATCAATTTCAATAAACTGCGTACATACGCTTCTATTTCATGATTGTTTATGTTCAGTCCGAATAATCCAATGTACAAGATAAGTTTTCAGGAAGAGAAAGGTATGCACATATATTAAACATACTATAGTAATATTTTCTAGTACTGTATATTTTTATGATTACTCTATATACATTATTTATGAGTAGCTGTCGTGCCACTGCTTATTAAAATTTTACAATCAAGTAATACTAGAATTCCTATTCTGAAAATACACCAATCACACTTGTTTTCTGTAAGTTGGCCACCTGTTTAAGTTGGCCACTTTTCGATGGAACCGATGATGGCCAACATAGACAGGTTTCACTGTATATTGTGCAAATCCAGCTTCAGAATATTTCTTAATTCGAAAACTTGTATACTTCCTAGTATCCCATCTTATGCAACATACAGTTTCATAAACTGATGCTTAGGTTATTGACCTCTTGACCTTGATTTGTACAGTCTTCGGAAAATAAATATTCAGTTTTCTGTTGCAATCCTTCAGGATTATATACAAATGTATTTTCCCCTTAGTTTCATTATAATGTTCTTTATTAAAATATTGGATTTCAGAACATTCTTCTTAACGTTAGTTTGTTGTTATTTTAAAAAGAAAATAGTCCGAAAGGTTTAAATAATCTTGTAAAATTAAGATTTTTCAAATTCTCATATGTTTATCTGTGAGAATCAGTTACACTGAAAAAAAAATGCACTGTAACTTAGAATTATTTGAAAACTGTTGTGAACTTATTATAAGTTCATAGGAAATTATCCCTTGATATTTTTTCTTCTGTTCGTTTGCTTGTTAGTTTGTGTCAGTATTAATGTTAGTTATGATAAACCCGTAGTAGGTATAACTGAACTTCATAGCACAAACCCAAAAGTCGTAATATTTCAAAAAAAGTTAGCACGATATGAAATAGAAAATACAAATATGTCATCTGTAAAAGAAATATAAAGTCCGTCTTTTCCTACATTTAGGAGAAATATTTCCACATCTGATTTAAGCTCGTACAGCATACTTAACGTATTACCTTTCGACAACCAACAAACTTCGGTATGAAAAAGTAAAGTTTTATGTTCATCACTGAGGTCGTCACACAAAGCCTCAAGGAGACGAATATTCGGAGCATTTGACTTTACAAAATTAACAACTTTAATAGCCAATGATAATGCATGCTTCAGGTTATATGGTTAAGTGTTTGCAGCTAAGACTTACGTGTGAATTAAGCGTTGTGAACCGATACTTGTAGGATTTCTGTCTTTTGCTAACTTCATAAATCCAGACCGCGAACCTAACATTCCTGAGAGCTTCATGAGTACATATTCCTACAACTCTGTCCCAAGACAAATCATTTTCAACTAAACAGATACTGATGATAAAAAAAAAAAAAAAAAAAAAAACTTTGGATGATGTCTTCAATCTTTTTGAAAACAATATTTCTTCCATTAACCTCTTTTCATTTACAAACCGACAGCACTCTATTAGATGACAACACTGAGATTATGTCCGTAGAATCATTACACTGCAGGGCGAAAAATGGAGATTTTTTTAACCTCTCTAGCTACCCGATCTTTTAAATTCAAGGCCATTTCATTAATTCTACGTTTCACAGTATTGTCTGAAAAGGTTTTTTTTTTCTTCCCCATGAATAATTTTAGTTGTCTTAAATAAGCAAGGTTTGATAAGAGTCTCACCAATAGAATCAGTTGTTTTTCTTTATCTCTTACTATTACTTGTAGAAGAGAAAGTTCATATAATGCTTCTACCATCTTATTTTGCTCGTGAAAGATTCTAGAGTAGTCCAAATTCATAAATTTCGATTATTCGAAAAATTATTTGGTTAATTATTAGAAGAAATATTTAAACAAGGAATAGTTATTCGATGAATTATTTGAATAAGGAATAATTATTCGAACAGTTATTTGGATAACGAATAATTATTCGAGTAGGTATTAATTATTCGAATGGTGAAGATAAGGTTTCGAATTATTTATAACAACACATAAGCCTCTTCGCCATTGTTGTAGGTTCTCTTAATCGGAGTCCATTACTTCCAGTGACGGCTCCTGAAGATAGTCGCAGTCGGTAAAATTTAAATTTTGTCGGTACAAGATAAGTAAAAATTACCTAATGTAGCAAGAATAGTGCATTAGGTTAATATCTTTTCCTTAGCTTCTAGGAATAAAATTTTAATTTTTACCTATTACTAATTCCCTCAAGAGCCGCAACGGTTTACTCCCTTCATCACAATAGGTTTTTACCACTTTCGGTTTCAACAGATAAGTCGATACAGACCTCAATCTTGGGTCGCTGAATCTGTGTAAAAAAATAAACGCTTGTCGAAATCTGTTAGTGTTTTTGCTCTATAGAATTAAGTATTGAAACCGGAAGTAATATTAGCAAATTTCAACCATTTCTGGTTTCACTAGAGTGTTGCGGATGGTAATTTATGTTATCTTGAAACCCCTGGATCAACTGCAAAAAAAAAAAAAAAGTTTGTCGTTATCTATTACCGTTTTTGTTCTATGGCAATAAGCGTTGAAACCGGAAATTATTAATTCAAACCACTTCCAGTTTCCGTAGAATATTAGAATAGTCATGGTATGTTCTCTTGAAACGCTAAGTGAATTGCAAAAACACTTATTGATATCATTCTCTTACCGTTTCTCTTGTATTTCGATCAACGTTGAAACCAGAAATCGCTGATTTCTACCACTTCCGGTTTGAATGGAGGGTTAACGGACTAGATAGAACCTATTCTTATGACACTAAATCAATTGCAAAAAACTACTTCTCAATATCTTTTACAGATTTTGCTTTATGGAAACCACTATTGAAACCGGAAGTAATAGTAAACTTAAACCACTTCTGGTTTCGGTAGTGTGTTGAGATTGTTGACGATATGTTGTCTTGAGACGCTGATTTAATTTTTTAAAAAACCGCTTGACGCTATCTTTTACCGTTTTAGTTCTATGACAATAAATGTGGAAACCAGAAGTAATAGTAAATTTAAACCATTTCTTGTTTCGACAGATTGTTCGGGGTGGTGACGATATGTTATCTTGAGACGCGAAATCGATTGCAAAAAACGTCATTACCGTTTTAGTTCTGTGGCAATAAACGTTTAAACCGGAAATTATTCCAGTTTGAATAGAATATTAACGGAGGAAGTGAAACCTGTTCTTGGGACACTGAATCGATTGCAAAAACCGCTTTTTCGATATCCCTTACCGTTTTTCTCTGATATCTGTTGACAGACAGACAGACGGCCGGACAGACATACTTGTTCTATAAGACTTTCGACACTTTTGCGTATCATAGTTTAGAAGTCTAATAATAATAATCATGATAATTATTCTGCCCTTATTGGCAGGTCACTTGGCGCAACTGAGAAGCTTCCATACTATATTACAGTCTGTCTTCAGCTTATCTTTTTTCTTGTCTTTGCGTACGATTTTAATGGTTACAAATATTTTTTTAATTGTAATTTCATAATGACACATTATATTAGATGCAAAACGTAGGATTATATCGTTTCTTTTTTCCACATCAAGACGTATTTTTACCGATCCATTAAATAAATCATGAATAACAGTAGAGTAGCCAGTGTTTTTTCCTTGGGTTCGTGAGAAGCTAGAAATTGGAGAACTGAAATGAAATTATTAGGATGATTGGCAATAGGAGAAAGAATATTCGTATAAGATTATGGCTCGACTACCAGTCCATAAAACATTAATTACAACGTAAAGCATGTGATGTCTGATATCAAGGATCCCGATGTTTTACACGCATTTTAAAATAGACTTAGCATAATAATATTAAAAGAAAATGTGTTAGGATTATGTAGGTAAGTATAGCTGGAGCATTTTTTAGATACAAAGTAGAACTGCATTTCAAAATCCATCGAAATCCACTAATCCAGGAACATCAGACAATGATATCAATTTAGAAATGATTATTGACATTTCGTAAAATTCCATCTTATCGTCAGCTTAGTAGTTTCGGATCTGAAAAGCGGTAACGAAACGTTTAAGACTTCTGCAGCCTAGGGTATAAGGATGCTATTTCTATGAAATTTTTAAGCCCAACTTGAGATAGTTTCGAAAATCTGGAGAACGAAAAAAAAAAACTTTCAAGATTCTCCGTCCCTTCCCGCTTTCCCCCCCTATTTACAAGTCCCATCTATTAAAATTCCATCTTATCTGCAGCCTAGATTACAAGGAGATTATTGCTATAAAATATCGAGGTTCTTCGCCTAAGAATGTTTGGAGATCTGAAGGGTCATCCCGTACCAGTCGTCACAAAATTCTGACTTATATCAACGCAACGCTGTTGTATTACAACTGCTATATGGATTGGCCCAAACTAAATCGTAAATTTTGGGCTGAGTTAACGCAAACTATTACGGAATGACCCCCTGGTGATGAATAAGCCAGTGATTTACTCTTTTATGGCTTTTGTCATTTAAATTGAGTCACACTTGTCAACGGATGTGTGTGTATATAATTATTTCAGTGTGAAGACACAAGTTTTATCATGAATAAAGTTGCGACAGCGGAAGTGGTTTGGCAATTCTGGTTGTTATAGATCCACATTGTGTCCGATTGTAATCTAATCACCTCAGATGCACGCTTTGTATTTATTTATTTATTTATGTGTGTTATTATTGAAAAATCTCAAGGGCACAAATAGCTACGGAGTATGCCTGTGCACATGCCCACACTAATTAAATGGTTTAATTCTTTTCCCTCGTCATTTGTTATACATTCTAAAATTTTCTTGTCTCTAATTCTTCAATTCAGTGAAGTAATATTTTATGATATTTTTACTTGTAATACACTTAAAACCCAAGGGGTCTCGGATTCGATTCTCAGTGAAATTCTCCGCTTTGAATTTTGAGCACATTTTATAACTAATAGTTCTATTGTTCGTCAGTGATCAGCGAAATATTTCATTTGCTAAGAAAAGTAACTTAAAAAGATATGGCAGCTGCCTCAAAATCCTGTATATCAAATAGATATATCTATGCTGTAATTTTTAACATAGACATTGCCTTGCACGGGTATCGTAAATAACTAGTAACTGACATTAAGAATTTGTATTTTTACTTTTTGCAAAGCGTAACGTGGGTGTTTGACATTTAAACCAAGTAACGAATAACGTACTATATTTTCTGTAATCTTCCACGAAAGTAGTTTTGTAAGCGTAAGAATTTTCTGACAACATTTACATTTGTGCTTCCATCTGTTGTTCCTACATGCACAATGTTCCTTTTCATCGCCGACCATACTTCATTCCCTGCAATAATTTATACCACATTTAATTATCTTTCATAAATCATGTCCGTTTAATAAGAAAGGAAACTGGATATAAAACAACACCAATCGCGCGTTACTAAAATGACTTTTAATCATGCCAGGTAATTCATTTACTCCCTACCATTTTAATAACTTTCTCCAAAATGCTAAGTAGCACCAAATATGTGCAGGGCAGGTGTTAATGTTTTGCCGCCCCTCATTTACGCCTCTGCCTAAACGTAACTGCAAGTACAACGTTAAAACTGCACTTAACTTCAACCACTAATTCTTGAAGCCAATAAACTTAAAGGAATTATTACTTTTAGAGCGTTTACTCTCAGTTGAATCTTTTATTATTATTATTATTATTTTTATTATTATTATTATTATTATTATTATTATTAAACAACTGCTTTGTTTCCTTTTGCTTACTAAATTTTTGACCAAAGTGCGTCCCAAAGAATGTTGTGCCTCCAGACCCGTTCGCGCCTGTTGGTCCTAGTGCTAAATCCACCCCTGGCCATGTGTCAAAATTTACCGTAACTAGGGTAACACAGAACCATTGTGTTTAATTAACACAGCCATTTTATTTATTTATTTTTAGTGTTTGGAATAGGAAGGTTAGATAAAAATTTTATAGCGATCTTTTTTGTACTTGCAGTACTTTGATGGTTTTGAATACGATACTTACGCTGTTTATACACGTTCAAAGGAATATGTTTCAAGGCGCAAAAGTCTCGAATAAAATTGAAATCACTTGTACACGATCATAGAAGTATTGAATCATGTTTTATATACTTGTTGATAGGTGGAAGTCGATTGCAAGTGACTGTTTTAAAGAAGAGACTGCAAACATAGAAAACCAAGCGAAACAATGAGAATGTTATTAGGCCTATTTTATTTTTTATTTTATTTTGTTTATTTTTTTATTTTTATTAAATTATTTTTATTTATTTTCTTGCTACTTACCGTCTACATCTGTATCAGACTCTTCATTTACCTATTCGATATTCGGTACTGGTTAAGATTAGTCTATCATAAAAATTGTCATTTTACAGTTAAAATGAGTGAGTGCATATGAAAGAGGATTGTTTGAAAT
Source organism: Thermobia domestica (assembly GCF_964235325.1). Classification (NCBI taxonomy): domain Eukaryota; kingdom Metazoa; phylum Arthropoda; class Insecta; order Zygentoma; family Lepismatidae; genus Thermobia; species Thermobia domestica. The sequence continues at coordinate 342,016,824 of NC_137454.1, read as the reverse complement.
ATTAATTTCCACTGTCGGATCGTTTTTGCACAATGTAGGAAATCAGTACTGTATGTTTGTAAGTGTAATGTTTGTAGTGTAAAACCATTACAAGGGCTATAGTAGAGATATGCGAGTGAATGCGATAGCAAGTGTTTGTTGCACTATTCTCGTTTATGCGCATACCCTCCAACCGTCGATGACGTGCTTGCTCCCTGCGGATGCACCAGACCCAGGTTGAGGTTCACTAACGAGGGCGGTGAACAGGTCTACCAAAAGGGAGTCTCATACAAATGTAAATGCGAATTGCATATATTGGTTTGAGTTTACTATAGCTTCCGGTTTCAATACTGGTTTCCATAGGGCAAAATCTGCAAAGGATGAGTAGTTTTTTTTTTTTTTCAATTGATTTTGCGTCACAAGAATAGATTCTATCTTCTTCGTTAATTCTTTATTCAAAACAGAAGTGGTAGAAATCAGGAATTACCGGTTTCAACATTTATCCATAGAACAAAAAGAATAGTAAATAGTAGAGATGCAAGGGCTCGGAAAAAACCCGGCTTTTTTGGAAAAAAAACTCGGTTTTTTCTGCTTCGCTTTTTTGCTTGGGAAATTTTGGGCTTTTTTGAAAATTCTGCTTTAAATTGATAAACCAGATTTTGTTTCGCTTCTCTACAACACAAAAAGTCATTTAATTAGTGGTTGATGCCGATAATGATATAAAACCTCGAAAATAAACCATGAATTTCAAACAGTTTTACTTCTCAACATATTTACATTATGAATTCCAAAGGATTAACCAATGTATATAATAAGATTTTTTTTAACCTCCTACATACAAAAGTAAGCAGGGTTGGCAAGAGCCATGGTTGTTTTTGAAAATGCCAAAAACCCGTTTTTTTTTGGGGGGGGGGAGTTTAAACTAGGCTTTTTTGGGTTTTAGATATTTTGCTTCATGTATTTATATTACATATTGACAGAAATAAGTTTGTTTCGCCTTGGTGTTATTATGCAATAACGGGGTTATGCTGGAAGAGGTCACATAAGCTTAAAGAAGTCCGGTCAGTAAATTTCTTAAATTGAGAAACTCCCGCAGTAGCCATCGGGAAAATCCCGTCATTACTCTAAATGTAAAACAATAACCGAAAAAATCCTGTTATTGCTTTGCATGTAAAATTTAAAGGTCAACGTATCATAATCAGTACGCTAAAACTGAGGTATTAAATTACAAATTTAGTGCGTACATATCATTGAAAGTACAATCCAAGCTAATGTTGGAAGCTACGTAGGCAATCGATAAATTTTGTCAATTTATATCAGTATATTTAAGCAACCTTGGCTTCTTTATAAAACAACAGGCATTCAGGCATGCAGAAATATACAATTTAGTTTCGTTTCGTATGTTCAGGTTTAACATCCTTACGTAATACCGAGGTTATCAAGGAGAAGACTCTCGCTTAAAGTGACATCCGAACCGCTACTTTGTTTACGCATGAAAGAAGGGTTGTGGTTCGACCGAGAATTGAACATGGGACACCTTGATTAAAAGGTGAAAAGGAAATAAAACTAATGCAGATGGTTTGATGTATGGAAACGTCACCATGAAGTTCACACGATTCGCATTTTTCGTACCTTTTTTTTCGGTTTAAACCAGTTGTTTATTTTAAAAAAAGGAAGAAAAACAGCTGGTGTAAACCAGCCAACCCTAAAAGTAAATACTTCTTTTAAAAAAATACTCAAATAAGTAGCAAAATTCTATGTAGTATTTTTACTTCAAAATATTCCATACCCTCTTTTTGGAACAAAATAAAATTAAAATAAAACATAAGAAAAATACTTAGATTTATATGATACACTTAAAGGCTGCACACCTAGAGCTTTTGGTTTTGTATATTCTTGAAATTCTACAGTTTTATATAAGCACCATCACGGTTTATTCAGTCCTCAAGTTTTCTGTATTTTTAATAAGAGGGATTGAACATGAAGGGTGTGAGATAAGAACATGGTAACCCATAATTTTACTATTTTAAGAAATTAGAAATTTTCAGCTGCACAATCCATTTTGAAAGTCGGAAAGCTGATTTTTCACATAAATCTATACATGAGGGATTAAACGAAGCAGTATGCGTTGCTGCCTATCTGATGCTGCGTAACTCAGCAATTGAAAATTTGTTAGTTACCATGTTCTTGGCTCACACCCTTCATATCATTATGGAACTCTCCCCACCCCACCAACACACACACACAAAGAAAGGACTACGGAATATATTTAAGTTAAGATAAATACAACTGCACAACAAACATGATTGACTGGAGCTTTTGCGCTTCTATCGAGAATTCAACTCAGCATTCGACCATTCTGACAAAACTTTTCTTCATTCCATCTATGAAGTAGAAATAGTGCGTGTACTGTGAGTTGGCTGACTTCATTTCTTATTGTTTTTAAATCGTTAATATTACTAATTACCAGCAGTGACGGTTTTGCGAGGGTTAGGGGGGGCGGTCTTTCGGACTGAAGCCTGTTCCCCAAAATTACGGAATGTCTAAAACAAACAAAATATCTATTAGTTATGCCTTTACTCATAAACTTTAAGCTGCCGTCAAATAAAAATTACGAATGTTTAGAAAAACTAAACATTAGTAAGAAAAAAACCCTCCCAAAATACTTTTCTAAATCCGCCACTGATTCTCAGTATAAAATGATCTTCAATGTTGTATCCGGAAGATTATCGCTAAATATGTAAACGAAACGAAATACAGTATTAGTTATGCCTGTACTCATAAACTTCAAGCTCCTTACAAATAAAATTAGGAGATTTTAGAAAATGAAACAATCAGAGAAACCCGTCCCAAAGTACGTTTCTAAATCCGCTACTGATTATTTGCATAAATTAGTATTCAAGGTTGTATCCGGAAAATTATTGCTAAATCGTTGCACAGCTACAGTATAACAGAAATGTGGAAGTACGGTTAGACGGATATATTGAAAAACGTACGCTTTGACGGATATATAGAAAAACGTAAGTTTAACTTCTGCGTTAGAAGCTAGAGTACTAAGCTCTTAGAAATGAAACAGACGACAAACTGAAATGATATCGAGAAGAAAAAATGTCGATAACTCAAAAGTTAAAATAAAGTTAAATAGCCTCTAAAATTGCCCTCAAATACTACATTCTTCATGTTAGCTTTAATTCGTAAAACATGTGCTCCATCCATCTTGATGGTGAATTTTAGAGCGAAATATGGCATTTAGGTCTGGAATTCTTATCTAAGTATAGAATATACTATAAGAAAGCTATTTAGATAGAAAAATCATGAAAATGAAAAAAGCCAAAATTTCCAAAATTCTCGCTTTTTTTCCAAAAAAGCCGGCTTTTTATGTGAAAAAAACCATCGATTCAAAAAAGCCGGCTTTTTTGCATCTCTAGTAAATAGTGGCAAGCGTTCTTTTGCAATCAATTCAGTGTTTCAAGAAAATATAAATTGCCATTCGTAACGCACTAATGAAACCGGAAGTGGTTAAAATTTGCTAGTACTACTTCCGGTTTCAATACTTAGTTTTGTAGGGTAAAAACGGTAAGTGATTTCGAAAAGCGTTTATTATTATTATTATTATTATTATTATTATTATTATTATTATTATTATTATTATTATTATTATTATTATTATTATTATTATTAACAGATTCCGTCCCAAGAATGAGTTTTGTGTGGACTTTTAATTGTCTGTTGAAACTGAAAATGGTGAAAATCTACCATTATTCGGTTACAATATTGATCAGGATAAAACGGAAGTTGGTAACTACTTTTTATTTTTTTAAAATGGATTCAGTACCGCAAGAATGTTTCACCTCTGATTTAATTCCTCTATTGTAACCGGAAGTGATGGTTAAATTAGCACTTCGAATTTCAATATTCATCTCCATGGAGCAAAAACAGTCTACAGCGAGTAAAGGTATTTTGATATATATTCAGCGTCCGAGGAACGGATTCTATCCTTGATCTTATTCCTCGGTTGGAATTTGTAGCTGTGGATGTACTACTTCAAGTTTGAACATTGAATTCGCGTAGTTTGTAAGTTTACTATAGTTTTACACTGTGAAACGAAACTCGCTTGTTATTATTACAGTTTTAGTGTATGTAGTTATGACAAACAGACAAACCCACCAACAACATCAGCAATTCATGAATTCATGTGAGGCTGCCGAATTGAAACGCAGAGACTAAATGATTAATCATTAAAGAAAAAAAAACTAGAGATTACTGCAAACGAGGCATTCATTCAGCGTCATAAAGGCAACTGAGGAGCTACTGTGATGAAGGAAGTAGCCAGCCGCGGCTCTTGAAAGACGTTCTAACCGATAAAAATTAAGATTTTATCCCTAAAGGCTAAGTAAGTTAAATTTAACTAGTACACTATTATTGTGTATAACCGTCAGTTCGTTGTATATGTAATTTATGTAATTACTTATACATAGAAAATATGGTTATTTAGGTTCACTTCTTTAAAATGTACTGTATGCTAAATATTTAACGATAAATTTATCTATTACCCATATAATAATCATATAATATTTGTCTTCAACGTTCTGGCTTATAACTCTTCGTTATTCTAACATTTTAGACTGAACTATCATTTACAAAAAATGTCTTTTTAGTAGTAAATATTATCATCCTATTGCCATAGGAACAAGAAAATAAAAGTTACTAGAAATAAGTCGCAAATTACAAATCACTCTTAAACTTTTTTCTTTTTCGCTCTTTCCTACGTTATGCAATATTCATATTGAGCACCTTTTGCCTTAAAAGTTAGGCGCGTATTACACTATTGTTACATAAAATGGTACTCGAACTATGGGATTTGTTAAGTTGGAGAGCCCTGTATAAATTAACAAAGAATCCTGAACCGTAATATAGAAATAATATTTTTTATATATATAATGCCCACTTATTGAATGGCCCTCAAACATAATTATGATACATTAATATCCTATTTTCTCATTTCCATATTACAATTATTATTCAGTATTTCATATATTTATTATATTCAAATTTAAAATTACATTTCAATTATTTACATGAAAGCACATTTGTAAGTACACTTTATAAATTATAATTAATAACTTGTCCGTAATTGTTTTCTCAATTAGACAAAGAGACGCGGAGGACGTCCAGGTCATTTGGCGATTTCAATGGCAGTATGCACGACATTTTGTAGTACTTTCTAAGTTATAAGATGCTATGTTCTCCAAACGTTTATAAATTGACTTTAAATACTATATAGCGTGATTTGTTAATTATGTGCATAATTAAAATTAATGTTGTAACTTGATATAGTGTTGCAGTTGTTTATTGAGTTTGTGCTGTTAAGTTTATTTAAGGACATGTATATAACATAATATAGAAATTAAAGCGAGAAAGTAGGATTTTATTTGTAAATTCCCATTTTTATTTTGCTTTACAAGGCCATGTAGTAATAACTTCCATTTGTAATTTTCATAAGTATGTTGTTGCTTAATGTAGCAATTATTATAACGATGCATAAGCAGGTGTATTTGTCGTTTTTTTATGGCTAAATTATTATAATTAGTTATTTGTGAAGAATAAAGAAGTAGAAATTAGTTTAATTTGCTCTTTTGTCAATGATACTGTATATAACTGAAACTGAAGGGGGGGGGGATATCATGTTTTTTTTTTCTAAAGTTAACATCGTACATACGTTTAAAATTGCGTGAACTAAGGAACGAATCCAGGATATGAATGGCGCTTATTCTGGTGCTTGTGGTCTGTAGTACGATCCCCGGCCAAGTAATTTTGTGGTTTAAAAAAATCGTGTTCGTGGGTTTTTTCGGTTACTGCCGTTTCCTCCCACGTTCCCATTTCACCAATTTTTCCATCATCATTCGTTTGCCTTAGTCATCGTCTTCCTTAGCCAAAAGGGCACCATCGTAGGATGTTAAACTGAAAGATTTTCGTTTCCTTCCACATTATCATACCACCGATTCTTCCAACATCATTCATTTGTCTTATTATCCGTCTCTCTTAGCCTAAAAGGTATAATCGTAGCACAATAAACTGAATCCAGGATGTCTTAATTTTTAACAGATCACCATATGGTGATTCAAGAAATCTATTATTTGATATACCTACATATGACAGTATATATATATTTTTTTATTTGGATTACTTATTATTACCAAAGATTTTATTTGCTTATAGAATGTCACAAACAAAATTATGAAAGCATGAAGAATGTATTTTTTCTTATGTAAAATAAAAAAACAACGAGAATACTGCTACATTGAAATTGATATGGAATTTTATTACTCCGAGGAATAAGCATTAAAGTTCAAATATTGTTTTTCTTGACATTTATTTCTTGTTTTTTTCGTAACTAGTGAGCACGCTTGTTCCTCTTTCAACTTGTTCCTTTATACGTTTGTTGAGAGTTATAATTAAATTTTTTTCTACGCTCCCTGCCTCATTTTTTAAACTTCATTATTTCTAGTAAATAACTTAAAGGTTGTAAAGAATATCAAAATGGCCCACTTTCTAAAATTACTGTATTGTTTGTTATCTTTGAGGTATTTACAATAAATAAAAGGAATGGAGAAAAATATACTTGTAAGTTGCAAGTTGTATGTTGCTTTAAATGTGTTGTTTTCTGCAGAAGAGCCAGTCATCTTTCAAGGTTCAGCAAAGAAGCCCAAGAATTTTTTTCACATGAAATATTGGGGTAACTGAAAATATTTAACTCAGAGCATCAGATAATAGAGACTGTTAGGGATGCACACGAGACGATACATGTTTCGAATATCTTCTCGTCCATCTCAAAAATGAATGAAATTCGAGTCGAGACGCACTTTGTGGAATCGAGATAAGACATACAAGTGCCTACACGAGACGACAGATAAAGTGTGTCGTCTTGTCGCGAAGAAACTTAGTCTAATTTGAAAATACATTTCGGAAGAAGGGTTTGGAGCCAACACCAATATTTATATGATTTAAAAGGTTAGAGAATAACTATACTTTTAATGGTTAACTTCTCAGAATCAAGCTTTATTAATTATGTTGACGTGTGGATATTTTCTATAAGATAAATGCATAATAATACACATTTAAGTACTATTGTTTTTAAGTTATTATTAAAATATCGATATGAATTGGGTGTGTGAACAGAACCTTGATCAAATTCTGTGTACGCCACTAGCATATATATATAGGCTTAAAATTTCGTTTTCAGGAAATATTCAAGCATTGAGATTAATTAGTTAGTTGGTTTAAAATATCGACAGCAGATGAGGCGTGACGCTTGAGCCTACATCTTTACATGGAATGCGAGCCACATGAGCTAACACCAGAAATCGAAGCCGGGTCTAGGGTAACCATAAAACCACGATGAGCTCTGTATCAACATAGAATGTAGATAAATACACTAAGTGTATTGAGTGCATACGGTAGTGCAAAAGCTGCGACATTGTAATCGCATAGCCTCATCGAACTTATTTGTGTAAAACAAACTGAAAAATAAACACACTGCTGAACAAGACTGCACTTATTTAATAAAAAACACATTTACACGTGACGTTTCGATCTTCTAGCCAAGATCCTCAACAGATACACTCCTCATCAGACTCAGTAGTGTACGTCTGTTGAGGATCTTGGCTAGAAGATCGAAACGTCACGTGTAAATGTGTTTTTTTATTAAATAAGTGCAGTCTTGTTCAGCAGTGTGTTTATTTGAACTACTAAACTTAACTAACTAATGTTTTTGAGATCATTTTTGTCCTTCTTTAGTTCGTTATTTAAGCCAATGAAATCATAATTGAATTGAATATTTATTCTTTTAGAATAAGGAGCATATTGGCAAGATAAACTATTTCACTAAGTGACACTTTCTAAGTAAATAAGTACTAAATAATTAGGTAGAAAAATTATATTTTTTTTTCTTTCGCAGTATATTAACAGATATGGTAAAGTGTGAACTTTTTAAGCACAAGCATGAAAATGTTATTAGAGATAAAAGATGTGTTGAACTCAAAGTCAGACATCCCAAAAATAAAGAAAAATGTTGCCTTTTCAGCTGTCCGTTCTGTTGTCCGAATGTCAGTTGCTTTCGTTATAACTTGTGAGATTTGCTTATGTTGATCAGAATATTACCATTTTCCCACTTTGACTTTCATTGTATGTTTTACCTAATATTATCTTTTATTTTTGTTTCGTCTAACGAATTTCGAGACGATATGAATATATTTTCGAAACTAAATTTTTCTCGAGACAAGACAATCTTATTTCATCTCGTACGCATCCCTAGAGGATCCAATATATCATAGAGAGCATGTGGTAGGACTTGATTCTTTTTGATCGGAGCCCATGTTTTGCCCACTTGGACCTGCTGGCAGTGACCACGCTGGGAGGGAGCAAGGGGTTGAGCTCCCTTCCCCCCACCGTGGCAGGGGCCGTATCCCAGACATAATGTATTGTACTGTCATCAAGTAATATAAAACTTTTGTTTTCAGTATATGGAAAAATAGCTGTTTCCCCCAAAATGTCTGCCCCTTCACTTGACCCCTAAGAAATTAAAGCTGGCGTCGTCACTGCCTGCTGGTCAAGCCAAATTTAATCAAGCTTGCAGTAGTGTTTTGTTCTCATTATTTTTGAACAAATAATTTTATCAGCGTTATTTCCAAGAAAGGTTATTATGATAAAAATTATTTTGAATGTCATATCTCCAGCATGGCCAAAAGACTTTCTGAAAACGATCATGATACCGATGGCTAAGAAATCGAACCCAAAGAGATGTGAGGATTATAGAACTATTAGTCTCATATCTCATGCAGCTAAAATTCTGCTCCGAATACTGAACAGAAGGTTATATGAAAGAACAAATAAAGAAGTTGAGGAGGAGCAGTTCGGGTTCAGAAGAGGCAAGGGCACAAGAGATGCAATTGGATTATTAAGGGCGATCGGTGAAAGATTTATAGAAAAAGGGAAAGAGGTGTATGTTATATTTATTGATCTTGAAAAGGCTTTTGACCGCGTGAATTGGGAATTGTTGTTGGGAGTTCTAACGAAGATAGGGTTGGAATGGAAAGATAGAAGATTTATAAGAAACTTATACATGAACCAACAAGTAAGTGTTAGGATAGGGGAAGAACTGATGGAAGAGAGTGCAATTGGAAGGGGAGTTCGACAAGGATGCTGCCTCTCGCCAACACTATGTAATGTTTATCTAGAAGAGATAGTGAAAAAGAGTTTACATGATGATGATGGTATTTCGGTAGGAGGTAGAATGATTAGATGCATAAGATTTGCAGATGATATGGCGCTTCTTGCAGAATCTGAAAAGAAAATCAATAAAATGTTAGAAAAAATGAGAGGGCTTTGAAGAATATGGGATGAAAATAAATGTTAGAAAGACAAAAGCTATGGTGATTGGAACGAAGGGGTCTGTGTCAAATATAAAAGTAGGAGGGGAGAAAATAGAACAAGTGAATAGTTTTCGATATCTGGGTAGTATTCTTAGTAATAACATGAAGTGCGAACGTGAAATAAAAGCAAGAATAGGAATGGCGAAAGAAGCCTTTAGGAGGAAGAAAAGTCTGTTTTGTGGGACCTTGAATAAAGAGTTGAGAAAAAGACTTACAAAATGCTTCGTGTGGAGTGTTGTACTGTATGGGGCGGAAACGTGGACATTACGTAAAGGTGATGAAAATCGACTGGAAGCCTTCGAAATGTGGGTGTGGAGAAGAATGGAAAGAATTAGTTGGGTCGAGCGCAAAACGAATGAGAGAGTGTTAGAAATGGTGGGTGAGAAAAGAACACTTTTAGATATTATTAGGAAGAGGAAGAGAAACTGGTTGGGACATTGCCTAAGTAGAGATTGTATTATGAGGGACGTCCTAGAGGGTATGGTGTCGGGAAAGAGAGGGAGGGGGCGAAGGAGACTACAATTAATGGATGATATAAAAACAGAAAAATCATACGCCAAGACTAAGAAGGTAGCGGAGGACCGAGGAGCATGGAAGCTTCTGAGCTGCGGCAAGTGACCTGCCAATAAAGGCAGAATACCTATGATGATGATGATGATCTCCAGCATGTTCGACCTTCGAACTTCATTGAGTCCTTGGAAATCAGTGAAGTGAATGTTCGACGATTAAAAACTACTGTTTACTAGTACTCTTTACGAAGTCCTTTATAAGTGCATTATCTATTCTTCTGGATAAATAATACAAATGATATTTGAAGGCAATGTTCGTCGCTACAATCCATTTGAAATTCTTTATCATGCCGTAGAGCATCAATGAAGTTTGCTCATGCTGATGAATCACTACTGTTCTGAGTTAGAGAAGAAGAGAAATTCTTTGTGAAACTCTTGTTCTGAAATCTCTTCCTGCTATGTATTTCTTTAATTTTGTCTTGTTATCCTGTATCTAAAGGATACGGAAGGGTTAGTCTAGAATTAGTGTCTTGTAGATAGTGGGTGGACACTCCTTGCAATCTTTGAAATAAGATTTTATTTACGTTCTCTTGAAAAGAAAAGGCAATCGTGACAACACTTCAGTGACCTTCCTCTGATTTCGTTCGCACGCTTGAGTTCACTGACAGAGTGAGGAAGTGAATGCCGTTACTTTTTTGTGTACAGTGAGTGCAGTTAGCCAGTGACTAAACCCGTCCACTCTCTTGAAAACTTGCGTGCATGTGTTTGTGGGTGTGTTAAGTATTATTCTTTCGGAAATGCTTTGGTAAGTTACTCTAAAAATTTGTTTCCTTCCATTAACTAGGTTCGTTGTTAAATCATGTTTTTTCTCAAGGCTTTTTCTTTGCGTTCAGAACTTAATATGAATTAATCAAATATAGGCGCCGATTTTTATGTTTTCAATGGATCCTTACGCTTCGTTACTTATAAGTTAAATCACAATTTCTCGTATTCAAAGTTTTTAACAGGGGGCCGTGGTGGCTCAGTGGTAAAGCGTTCACCTCTGGTGCGTGGGGTCCCTGGTTCCATTCCCGCTCAATCCAAGTGAACTTTGTGGTGGACAAACATCGTGTGCGTGAGTTTTTCTCAGAGTTCTCCTCCGTTTCCTCCCACTTTCTTCATTTCACAATTTTATTCATTTCTCATCATCACCGTCTCCTTTAGCATAGTCGGCATAACAGTTGGACGTAAAACTCAAAGGTTTCATTTCATTTTCAAAGTTTTTAACAAATCAAATACAGCAGTGGTTTGTAACCTGAGGGCCTCACTCTGAGATGCGTGAAAGACTATCAAAGGGAAAAGGGTTCTATCATTAAATGAACTGTGCAATATATTTTCAAACTGCAAGGGCATGCATTTTTAAAAATCACAATTATGTTAACTTTGTATTGTGCAAAATTCAAACGAAACATTTGAGATTTTTTTTCATTACAAATGCGTTTAGTAATATTGCCCAAAGGAAAGAGACAGAAAAAAAAATATTAAAATAATAGCAAGTAGAATCAAACTTATAAAACATTTAAAAATAATTTGAGTGAAAAATGAAAATGACTAAACTCTCTTCTAATTTACATAATAAGGCTACCTGTTTTTAAAGAATTTTAGAAGCAAAAAGTATCAAACTCCAAATTATTTAAAGAAATGACTCTACAAACTTACAAACTTGCTTTTGATTACGGGTTATTATTCTTGTTATATAATATTAGCTCACATTAGATAACGATTTCGAAATTAATTCCATCGCTAAATTCAATGGGTGCTGAGTACCATTAGAAATCTCCAATGGGTGCTTGAGCTCTGGAGCACCTATCCAATAAATAACAACGATTTCACACACTCATTTTGTTTTTCACGTTAAACTCACACTCAACTCAACTCAACTCATTTTGTTTTTCTTAAGTTCAGAGTTATTTGAGGTCTGTTTTCTTTTCTTCTCTCAAGCATTTTTATGCCAATTTTATTTTTAACCAATGCAAATAACCGAAGAGAGCATAATCCTAACCTTAATTCAATGTATAGTGTTTGTCAGGCTAGTATGGTTAAGTTTCGAGTCCTACTCACAGTACTAATATATGCTAATTATTCTACAGGCTAAAATTACGTGATTTTCAGTTACGTTTTATTTTATTTAATCGACGAACACACAATCAAATTGGTCGACTCCGACATTTGAGCACAGAACCAGTTACTAGGTAAGCACCAGTTCGCTGAGCGTTACAGGATGTAAGATTAATTATATTTATGCATTTAAAAATCTGGAGTGCGATTATTAATATAAACTTGAATATGTGTAGAACGGCTTTCTGAATATCTATATTCTGCTTTTCTTTGGGCAACATGTTTTTAGAGCCATCTTGCTTATATTCCTGAACAAATTATATTTATTACTTGCTATATAACCATTCAGAAAACTGCTTAGTATGTCGGAACATATCCTTTCTAAAATATTTTATGCTAGATTGAATATACGATTTCGCAACTTTTAATCCAACATTTTTTAATCGGATAAATTTGTAATCATTCTTTATAATGTTTTCTTTTGAAGGTTTAGTTTCCATGCATGCTATCGTTTGTGTATGTGAGGCCTACTTATTTAGTCATGTGGTGTTCCTACGAAATATGTAGGACAGAAACTTGGCAGTAGAATTCTTGCTGTGCTAGAATAAGGAAATATAATTAAGTTTAAATTATTTGTACCTTATTTTGTACGTGCGATGTAAAGACCATTTTACGCAATTTTTTTTCGTAAATACGTGAAACTTAATTTTTCTAATCCTTGTCCTTCCTTCAAGGTCATGGAGAAAGAATATTTTACCAGAGGCTGTTGTAATTATGGCCACTGACAAAGAGAAAGTTTCCGGGTCTAAAAGAAACAAACAAAACAAAAAACTTATTTTATGTAAATTTAGTACTATTTTGGAGGTGGCTAATAAACCACAGGATATAGTTATGATTGAAAGTAGTATTTCCTACGAGACGAGAAAATTCTCGTCTTTTCTCGAAAACAAAACGAGAAGTCCTACTTTTTTTTAAAACATTCAAGAAGGAGACTAGCGATCTTTCGAGTCTCAAAAGAAATAGTAGTTCATCCACGTTTTAGATCACAAACTCCGCTGTTATGTTAAATGATTCATAGTTTTTAAAAAATGATAGAGTGATTGTAGGAACATCACAACATACAGGTCCGTATTTAGGTAAGTGTTATTCTGTGCTCGAGCACAGGGCGGCAGAATTTAGGGGGCGAAAAAATTTTGGAATTCTTTTAAGATTCATAATAAAGTAGTATTTAAAACTAGTAACTCGCACAGTCCCGCGCAAGGGCGAGAAAATATGTTAACTTGTTTAATTTGCTCTTATTACAGTCGTTACTAATTAGCAAACTTATCTGATTATTTTTAAGAAAAAGTCATCCTCTCTCACCCCCACCCCCAAGGGGTAAGGATGAACTTGAACATCATGAAAACTCATACCGTTAAACTCAGCGACCTCGAAAACTATGAATTGAACACTAATATCTGTCGTTTTCGATTACTTTTAAAATCCTGCCCCTCCCTGGGGAGTGGAGTATGACTTTGAAGTTGAATCGGATTAAAACTGTCACTTTTCATCTTAGCGACCCCAAAAACTGTGAATTCAACTCTAATATTGGTCGTTTTCGGGGGGAAGAGGCAAATTTTGTGCGGGGGGCGGCAAATTATTTTGAGCACATCGGCGCACAATATATAAATACGGCCCTGACAACATAAGAACATTTATCAACGTTTTAAGATATACAAGTCATTACACAATATACTACAATAATGAATATGGTTCAAATGTTATTTTCATACCCTTTGTCTACCTGCTATGACGCGGATGAATTCAGCCAAGATCTAGATGAAATTAAGCCAAAAAAAATCAATTCATAAATTTTGTACATGGATTTAAAAACGAGACAAAAAAGAATTCTTCACAATGAGACGAGACTTCAGCAAAGAACGACACTACAAAACGTTACAACGTTACTTCCCGTCTTTTGGACAATGTTAGTTCTGAGCAGATTGTGATTTTAAAATTTTGAGATGCGTAATACGTATATAGTAAATATTTGTTATACCACAATGTATGAGAAGAGAAGATATTAAGACCTTCAGTCGCTGTACGTGCGGTTTCGTGAATTTTTGTTGAGTCTTTCCTTTTGAATTGATAATAATGTTTCCCATGAGTCATGTTGGTTAAAACAATTTATAACCCTCATTACACTTAAAAGTGTGTCGCTACCAACCTTTAATGTGAAAAGATGTGGGAAAAAGCATATATATATATATATATATATATATATATATATATATATATATATATATATATATATATATATATATAATATGAAAGTCGTATCATTTTAAAATATTTTCAATAGTACGTAGTTTAAATATGGGAAGTGTTGTAAAGGAGAACAATTCGTTGAGTGACAAAGTTCCTTTTCATAGATTGTGTTCAGTCTAGTTTCTTTCTTCCTGCAAATTTTCTTTGTTTGAATTTAATTTTTCCCCTTTGTGTCCTTCCTTCATATTTTATCTTTTTATTAAGAATATATCTATTTATCTATATAGTATATATACACAGGGTGTTTCAAAATAACACCAACAACGTTTGGAAGATGATTCCTAACAACAAGATAAGACAAAAAGTATGGTGCACAAATGCTTCTTTTCGGAGTTATAGGCTACCGAAAACATGAAAAAATGAAATTGAAAGGCCCTTAAGTCCACAACTGTGAAACCTGTCGTAGTCGGGTCAAGACTTCATTTAGGAACTAGTATGTGCCCTATCCAAATATCTATGTTTCAGAATCCTGCGGTTCTTCCGCAACAATTTTCATAGAGGTAGTTGATGAGTACTTCAAATTATATGCTCTTAGCCAAACTCCGTCTTTAAAAATTGTTGCGTGAGTACCTTAGGATTCTAAAACAAGTATTTTTGAAGAGGGCACATATTAGTTCCTAAGTGAAGTCTTAACCCGATAACGGTAGGTCCCATAGTTTTGGAATTATGGACCTTTAAAGTTCATATTTTCGGCAGCCTGTAACTCCGAAAGGAAGCATATTTGCACCCAGGTTGGTCTATACTTTTGGTCTTATCTTGGTGTCAGGAACCACCTCCCGAACGTTGTCAGTGTTGTTTTGAAACATCCTGTATATATATATATATATATATATATATATATATATATATAT
The DNA here is from genome assembly GCF_964235325.1 of Thermobia domestica. Lineage (NCBI taxonomy): Eukaryota > Metazoa > Arthropoda > Insecta > Zygentoma > Lepismatidae > Thermobia > Thermobia domestica. The sequence continues at coordinate 342,001,650 of NC_137454.1, read as the reverse complement.
ATATATATATATATATATATATATATATATATATATATATATATATATACAGAAACATCTGCATCATGCAAAATTGCATTGTTCGAGGTCTATTTACAATGGATTTAATTGAATTGGAATTGTTCATCACATAAACAATTTTGTAGAAAAGAAAAAGTGTTATTTTTATACACTAAATCTTAGAGAAAATCCTTTTGAACATATAGAATATTCTGCATATTTCTTCAATTATAATTAAACATGAAGTTCACTTTTACGTCCCACGTTTATGTCCTATATACTACAACTAATGGATAATTATGCCCACTAGATGGATAATTAATGAAAGTGAACAATTATAGAAGGAAATAATTAGGATGAGAAAGTTTGATAAGATACAAGTTCCCGAGAAAATCCAGACATGATGTTATCCGCCACAAATTCACGTAGTCTAAAACAGGGGTTCTTAACGTTTTCCACTGACGTAACATCGAAGCATATTAACTACTAATACCATCATAAGTCGTACATATTATTAACAGTGGCTCGCGTGCCACAGATTGTGAAAAATGGTCTGCCGAACCAGGGACCCTCACACAAAGGGTGAGCGCTCAACCACTGAGCCACCGTTCTCCTATTCGATTTTAGTTGATATCGTCATATCACAATTCAGTTCTCATTTCGCTTCCCATATATATATATATATATATATATATATATATATATATATATATATATATATATATATATATATATATATATATATATGCTACTGCGTTTGCTTTTGTTATTTTAAAAATTGAATTGTCAAACCTATGGATGAGTGTAGTAACCATCTTTTCCGCTCTCAACCTAAGTGAAGGGTTCCAAACAATACATCTATAGGAGAAGGCATAGACTGGTGTGTTTCACTTTATTTTCATGTAAATACGTTTACCGTCTATTTAGTGTTTAAAGATCCTTCTTTGGGAAATTTAAACAAAAATCTACGTTTTACGTTCCACTAGGGATGCGCACGAGTCGAGACATGTCTCGAATCTCGACTCGACTCGACTCGAATTCGAGTCGAGATTCGAGTCGATACACACTTTGTAAAATTCGAGACGAGTCGAGTCAAACGTATTTCTCGACTCGAAAATTCGAGTCGAGACTCGAGTCGAGTCGAGACAGCTGGTAAAAATCTCGACTCGACTCGAATGTCTCGAAAATTTTTCTACAATTTTTAATATTATTTTGAAGAAAGTACTCGCTCAGAAACAGTCGGCAGGAGAATTTCGGAAACTGCAGGACTTGTCAGGTGTTCGAGGAGTGCTGTGGTGATTGTCTTCAACAAGTGGCGAAACCAAGGGAAAAAGACGTCCAAATGTCGAGGGGTTGGGCGCCCCTCACCTCATTACAGATGTCGATCGTCGTAGGCTGGACAGACTGGTAAAACAGAACAGGCAGCGAACTCCGTCGGAACTAAGATCATAGTTTAATGCTGGGCAAAGTACAAGTGTGTCTGAACTAGTCTTGTCAAATTTCAGGAATTTTTTTAACCTGTTTTTTAAAAAAAGGTTTTTTCGATTTTCCGGAAAAATTGATAAAAATAAATATGTTTCTATTAGGTTAATTTTACTAGTAATGATATCTCTTTTTTTTCAAACACGCGAATAAACAGATACCGAGATAAGTAAAAGTAATCCAAAATCACCGATATTAGTGTCAAATCTATAGTTTTCGCGGTTGCTGAGATCAATGGTGACACTTTAATTAGTGATCACTTGCAAATTTAGCAAATGCAGTATGCGAGCCGGGAGTCAGCGGGAGGGGGGAGCGGAGGATACCAAGACATCTAAAAATAATGCAAAATGATCGATTTAGTTTCAGATCCATAGTTTTCGCAGTCGCGGAAATGAGGGTAATACTTCCACAGGCCTTGACTTCTATACGAAGAATGGGTATATTTAGCTATTTAGCTAATATATATACAGTATATATATATATATATATATATATATATATATATATATATATATATATATATATATATATATATATATATATATATATATATATATATACTGATCAAAAAATTAGGGAATCAGATGAAAACACATGTAAAACTTCTTACGAATAATGTGAGAACACTGTGTCTTGCACGTGATCAGTGACGTGGCGCTACCAGATATCGTTTTGTAGTGTGGCGCTGCCAACACATTTCAGCTCCAGGATACCTTTGTTCTCATTGTGTTTAGTGCGTCACAAATCTACGTAGTGAAATTGCGCAACAACGTGATTTGCCAGAATCGCTGGCATGGCGAGCTGTCGGCAGGTTGGAAGCTGGTCAGTCACGGCGGGAGGTGGCACATGCCATAGGAGTGGCACAAAGTGTAATTTCCCGATTTTAAAGTGTGTGGAATCGATTTCAAACAACTGGAAGTGTTCGAAGAAGACAAGGACAGGGCCTTCCACTAGCAACCAAAGCCAGAGACGATCGTTATCTCTTGTTAACAGCCCATCGAAACCGGCGCCAGAATATAACTCTGCTCCCGCAAGCCTTCCGAACAATAACAGGACGCACAACATCCACTCAAACGGTCCGCAATCGCCTTCAAGAAGGTGGTCTCTACGCACGTAGGCCTATGGTGTGTATCCCATTAACTGCACGACACCGTGTTGATCGAAGAGCGTAGGCGGAGGAACATCGTGGGCGGGGACGCAATGAATGGGGCAATGTTTTGTTCTCTGACGAGTCTCGATTCAGTGCAGAGCCTGATAATCGACGTGTTTTCATCTGGAGAGAGTGTGGAACACGACACAATCCCATTTTTGTGCGAGAAAGATCCCAGTATCATGGTGGTGGACTGATGGTGTGGCCAGGAATCAGCATTGGTGGGCGTACTGAGCTCCACATCATCCGAAATGGCTCTTTGACGGCTCTCAGATATAGGGATGAAATCATGAAAACTCTTGTTCTTCCTTATGCTGGTGCCATTGGTGATTCGTTCCTTTTCATGGATGACAATACTCGTCCTCACAGAGCTCGGTTAGGGGTTGAGATGCTGAATGCTGAGGGTATCGCTCGGATGAAGTGGCCAGCATGCTCTCCGGATCTCATTCCAGTTGAGCATGTCTGAAATATGCTTGGCAGACGAATTGCCGCTAGGCCAGTAAATCCAACAACCATTCCAGAGCTGGAAGTCGCTTTTCTGGATGAGTGGCACAATATCCCCCAAGAACTCATCGATAATCTGATTGAATCCATGCCACGCAGGTGCGAGGCTCTGTTGGCTATTCGAAGTGATCATATGACATATTAATGAACAATCAGTGTTGTTGCCTTGCCTGTTTGTGAGCAGTTCGAGAGGTGCACACATAACCGTCTTGTGTCATGAACAATGTGAACAAGGTTTTCCGTACCCCAACACCAGTATGTGCCCCATTTTTCTAGTGTATCTTAAAGCATTCCTTCTTGTATGATATACACAAGCTTATTCATACACTATCTTATGGTCTTGTGTGATATTTCAGCTGAACCCCTAATTTTTTTGAGCATTAGTACTCTAAGGAGGATGGTGACATGTAAAGATAATTGAAAATTATCAATATTGATGTCAAATTCATAGTTTTGGGGCTCCACAAGTTCATTGGTGAGAGTTTTGGTGCCCTTTGTGTTCAAAATGAAACGTATTCTCCTCTTGCGAAGAACGGATATTCTGCTAGTCTGTAATAATAACTAACGGAAGTTTCACTTAATATATTTCTCGCTGCTCAAATTTACTCACTTGTGCGGTATAGTGTATGTGTGTAAAGTAGAATTAAAACCTGTTGCTTTAAGTATTTTTCCGTTAACGAAAGACATTGCATATACAGTAGGACGTCGATAATCCTAACGTCAAAAATCCGAACGCGGTCCCTAGAAGCTTTTTACATTTTCTCTTAACGCTAGCGTTAAACAAACAATAGCATGTCCATCGACGTTATGTGAAGTCAGTGTTTTTACAAAAGTTCATTTATATGTAATTGTTTGTCAGGTATTTTTATTTTTATTTTTTCTTAGGCCTATAAGTTTTAAGTGTGACTTACAAGAACAGTGCTATTTAGAGTACAAGCAAGTTCTTCAGAAACATTAAACGTAAGTAGCCTTACGTACGGTATTGTAATTACTGTATGTACTGAATAACCACTGTATCGATAGAACATACCGTACAGTACATGTAAGCCTAAATGGCATTTTCTTGGTTATTTTCGAAAATCCGAACAATTTGAAAATCCGAATACCTGTGGTCCCAATTAATTCGGATTTTCGACTTCCCACTGTATATGCTGCAGACATGTTACAGCAAGTAAGATTACTAGCATCAGGCTAACAAATAGTTTTTAAACTATATTTTCCTGTTTTTGCCAATATTTCCGGACCAATGATTTTTTCTAATGGTTTCAAAATTTCCGGAATTTTACATAGAACAATGAAGATATCTCTATGAAATATATGTTTGATTTAACATATTAACTAAAATGATTCTGTGATTAACAAAAATGATGATTCTGATAATACCCAAATTTTCCGTTTTCTCCCCAGCTTGGGAAAACCGTAAGAAAAACTTTAAAAAAAAATTCGTATTTTTCACAGGCCTTCACAACACTAGTTAGTCTGAACACATAGTGCATCGAACACTCCTAACGATGGCGAATGTTAACACCACGAAATCGGCAACTATAACTGAAATGAACACTTGACCATCGCCACTAGACCTTGGCACAATGGCAGAGCGTTGCATTGTCTGATGAATCCCGACGTCATCTTCATCATGACGATGGGTGCGAATCCCTCGTATTCAAAGGGAACAGCTCCTTGACATCTGTACTGCGGGACGGAGACAAACTGGCTGGGGCTTAATTATTATCTGGGGAACATTCAGGTGAGCATCCATGTATCTAGTGCAGCTCGAGCAAGGCACCATGACGGCCGAGGCGTCGCACGCTGCTTGCAGACTACGTACACCCCTTCATGACGGCCATGTTTCCCATCGGTAGTGACATTTTTCGACAAGATAATGCATCATGTCACAAGGCCAGGAGTGTGATGGAGTGGTTCGAGGAACACAGGAGCGAGTTCCAAGTGATGTGCTGGCCCCCAACCTCTCCGGATCTGAACCCAATCAATCACATCTGGGATGTAATTGAACGTGACGTGAGGGCGCATCACCCCCTCCCCGGAATTTACGGGAATTAGATGACCTGTGTGTGCATATGTGGTGCCAACTCTCTTCAGCGACCCACCGAGGAACATTGCGACCATGCCAAGACGCGTTGCCGTTGTTATTCGTGCCAAAAGGTGGACATACTAACGATTAGGTAGGTAGTCATAATGGTATGGCTGATATGTGTGTATATTTTAACTCGTATATTTTGTCTCGACTCGAATTTCGAGACGTCTCGACTCGAATTCGAGTCGAGTCGAGACAGAGACTGTCGAGTCGAGACACGAGTCGAGACAGCAACATATTTTCGAGTCGAGACACGAGTCGAGACAACATTTTCTCGAGACGAGTCGAGACAGGCTTAAATCTCGACTCGACTCGACTCGAACGCATCCCTACGTTCCACGATATGTCGTGTGGGCTAAAGGAGACATTGACGGTGAGAAATGAATAAAATGGTGGAATGAAGAAAGTGGGAGGAAACGGGAGAACCCTGAGAAAACCCATGCACACAGTCTTAGCCCACCACAATCTAGAGGTCTGCACGGTTCGGAATTTTCAGCCAAGGCCCGGATTGGTCCGTGAATTTATAATGTGAAGCCCGACCCAAGTCCGAAATATGTTTTGGCGTTCAGGCCCGAGCCCGGCCTGATTTCATGTGATAATCAAATGAGCCCGAATTACAGAAACTGAATAACTAACGCAAAATTGTATTTTGTAATTTCAAAGTGTACATGATTCAGAGAGGATAACGAAATAAAGGTTATCATTTACACTTTCTAACTATATGAATTCTCTGAAGAAAATGGTCATTCATATAAATTCCGTCTCCCTTAGCTTCGGTGCATAATCGTTGGACGTTAAACTAAATATTTAATTTCATTTATATAAACTTTCATGAAATTGAAACGTAAATATTCCAAATAAAAAAGTCAATATGTGCAAATTCTTATGCAACTGGATGTGTACTGAAGTAACTCAGATAGTCCTCAAAGCAGTCATTGTCAATTGCTGTGAAGGAGAATGAAATGCACACTCTGACTAATTAAACTTTCACTCACAGACAAGCTAACCATGTTTATTTCTGTTACTTTTAATTTTTCTCTCTTCTACACAGTTAGTTTTACTCTCAATTGCACAATGATAATCAGATTTTTAGTGTGGGCGTCTTAAGTTCCAAATTTAAAAGTTCTCTAAAAAGAACGGTCCGATAAATATCGTTGTACAGTAAACAGAGTGGCCCAAAAGTAGATATACAGACCTGCATTGATTGTATGACATTTTAATTTCTTAACATAATGAATTTATTTGCTTTGCTTTGTTCCGAGTTTAAGGTATAATTGAAAGGAAATTAAGAACAGATAAGGAGGAAACTAAGTCAATACCTGTATGAATAACAATAAGTAAATTATATAAAATGTCACGACCGATAAGTACGGGACTGTATACCTACTTTTGGACCACTCTGTATTTACAAATTTATGCCCGAAAAAGCCCGAAAAATATGGTTGTATATTTAAAAATTTGCATCCCGAACCCAAGGTGATCTATGCTTTGTAAGCCCGAGCCCATGCAGACCTCTACCACGAACACGTGTGTGGGGGGTTTCTTGGGCTTCTCTCGTTTCCTTCCACTTTCTTCATTCCAAATTTAAACAAAAATTGTTATTCTCTCTTTTATTTTGTAGTATTTACAAGCTAACGTGAAATATAATCATTTTGCACAGTGTAAGTTCCATAATACAGCTCATATCTTTGGAGCGCACTGGAAACAAATAAATTAACAAACAAAGCCAGAAGTACCAGTGGAAATACATCATTCTTGATCTAGCCATTGATAATGCTATGACATATGAGGGACTGCTGAAAAATTCGTAGCCCAATCCAGAACGAGTACAGGTAAAATTATGAAATTGTCTACTTTTAAAGAACATTTATCTGTATGTACAAATTGTCATACAAATAGGAAATTCTTATTGTGTTTTTGAGGTTCCCTGAAGTGATCATGTGTGCCAAACTAGCGAATTTCACAAACATCAAAGTCAGAGCTGTCATCAGATTTTTATTCCATGAAGGAAAGTCACCGAAGCAGATTCATTAGAAAATCAGTGAAATAGTACGGAACTCTCCTCCCGTCATATGCAGTGGTAAAGGAGTGGGTGGCATAGTTTAAACGTGGCTGTATCTCAATACATGGTGCTCCACGTGCAGGAAGATACAAAAACAGTGACTGTCCCCGAAATCTTGGATGAAATTCATAACATTATTCTATAAAATCGCAGAATCTCAGCAAAACGTGTGGCAGAGATTGCGAGCATTTCTCTGGAACGCGTCGGTGAGTATAATTCATAATGACTTGGGCATGCGCAAGTTCTTGGCAAAATGGGTTCACAAAAATCTGTCAGTAGATCAAAAGCGTGAAAGAGTGAAGACATCAAGGGAAGTCATTTCTCATTTTGACCGCTATGCTGGCCAATTTCTGTTACGAATAGTAACAATGGACGAAACATGGTTGTACCACTACGATCCTGAAACGAAACAACATTCAATGGTATGACGGCATTCGGGTTCCCCTCAGCCCAAGAAGTTCAACAGACATAAGTCGGCTGGAAAATGTTCGCAACATTCTTTTAGGATAAGGTGGAGTCGTATTCATAGACAACCTGCCCAAAGGTCAGACATTTAATGCAGATTATTACTATGCATAACTGACAAAACTGAAAGACAAATTGAAATGCAACGCTATGGAAAATTAGTAAAAGAAATTATGTTCCTTCAAGACAGTTCCTCTGTTCATCGACCGCTGCAAACACAACTGACATTACATGATCTAGAGTGTCAATGTAGGTCATCCTTCTTATCCCGAAATCTAGCTCCATCAGAATATTATTTATTCTCCAAACTCAAAACAACACTTGAAAGGGCACCATTTTGGATCTAATAAGGAGGTGATTCCTGATTGCTTCTACGGATCAGTGGTGCGAAGAATAGTCTTCAGAATTGGAGCACGTGAAATAGTTTGAATTTTTGTGAGAGTGTGTAGAATAAATGTAAAATATCTATTCCATGTGCACTCTTTCTGGGTTGGGCTACGAACTTTTTCCGAACGTAGATCCTTTTCACTTTACATCCTTGACTGTTTATTTCTTGATTATTTCTTCAATATTTGTCTAAACAAACAAGTAAAATTTTCAGTGAATGTTGAAATTGATTACAGAAGGTACTGAAATTTCCTGGCCATCCCCTAGCTAGAGGCTTGCTCTCATTTTATTTTATGTTAACGTTCTGTACTTTGATGCAGTTATTGTTTAGAAGTGCGTTAGCTTCGAGTCTTTAATGCTTGCAATGGTGCAATAATAGAAGAATACATGAGTTTAAAATTCTTAGAATGTAGAACGATCAATAAGAGATGCTCGGTACATCTAGCAAGAAGCTTATTTTACGCACAACTGACTTGTGAGTGCAAGATTTCCAAATCTAGTTTTGCTTTAATTTAAAAATTATCTACAACGTTCTGTTTCATAAAAGGAAAAATAATTTAGACCGGGCAATCCCAGCCCTAGCGTCTCCCTGGCTGCAAATCTGGTTCCAAAGGTAACTTACATGGGGTAGTTTTTTTTTTTTTTTTTTTTTCTACCTGTAAATCTTATATTCGAGAGAGCTGTAACGTTTGAAAAAAATTTTCGGAAACAAGACATTTTAAAGAATAAATTTATGAAAGATAATCAAGGTAAAAAAAAAACATACTACATAGAAGTAAATGAGAATGCATGCGCTTTCTTTACATAGCAGCCATACTGCTTGTAACCGAAAATGCAACTTTTTGAAACGTCGCACTTTTGTTGGCAACGGAAACGATGAAATCACTTGACTCATCCACTTGTTAAATAAATGTAATAATAAAGCCCACATTAAGGGGCCCAAACACTTTATTTTACTGCGCAGATTTATCCTATGTGGGGAGTCGTAATGGAACAATGAACTGTGCAATTTAGGCAGATTTTCACACAGTTGTTTCGACTGAGGAGGGACCGTGTTTTGTTTGCATTTGGCAACGATAAACTGTTCGGTTATCAATTACCACTCAATTGACATCCTGCTTTCGTCATGATAGTATCTAGTAAAAAGGAGGCCATGCTGGCTTTCATTGAAGCTTACCATTCACCATTTCTTTTTTTTTCTTTTTTTTTTTTTTCAAAGTCGACTTTGCTTAGCAGCAGTTTAAATGTAATCTCAAGTATTTTTTTGTAATCAACGTGTGAGTTCTTGTGCAGTTTGTTCATCAAATGGTAATCAGTTAATGACAAAATCCGTCTATAAACTTACTATTTCTTACTCCATAGTTCCCGCTTGTTTTCTTTTCCTTTGGGATTGTTCAGCTATTAATGAGGCTGCAATTAAACAACAAATAGCTGGCTTTCTTTTGTTCTGGGAAGAATTATACTGCACAGAATAATCAGCGTAACTGCTTTTGTGTGATTTTGGGTTTAGCGTCCCTTCCAACAGCAAGGCTATATGAGACGTGGACCTACAGTTTAACGTGGGTTCCGGACCACATAAGCTCCCGACAGGAATCGAACCCAGGTCTCCAATGTCAAAGGCGCGTATGCTAACCGTTTAGTCACGTGAAAGCTGTCTACTGCTTTGAGAAGAAGTACAATACACATAAAATCTGATGCAACTGAATCAACTGAAACGGCAGTTGCTCGATAACCTGAGCGTACCTCACATACTGTCAGTTCACTTCATCGTTCAGTGGTTTACTCAGTTTTAACCACAGTTGGACTGTGCAGCAAAACTGAAAATGAGAGTAAACCCACATTGTTGAAAACCGCGTTTTGTAAGGTGCTCCCATATTTCCAAGTCTTACTACGTAACCTTTTCTGAAAAGGTTTTATTCTGTATTTTAACATTGGCAAATAGTGAAAACTTCTCTAATGACTATATAGACCAAATACTCAATTAGTTTAATTCAGCGTATATCATGTTTATAAAACAAATAGTGAGGTACATGTATACTACGTGAAAAAGTTTGGTTTGTATGGAGTGAGGTTTTCTCAGAATTCAAACCAGAAATTGTAGCATATTTCTTACCACTTCCGGTTTTAGTACGTGTTAGAATAGGGATGAAATATATTCTTGGGACGCTTAATTGATAGTGGACAAAAGGACAAATACAATAAGCTGGATTAACTGCAAAAAGCTGCAAGATAAAGTCAAGATCATTCTACAAGAAAAAAAAAAATGTGAATGATTTTCTGAGGAATTGTTATCGAAGGAGAATAGGGCAACATATGCCTGTGCTTAAGCTCATTTTCGATAATCGGAACAAACCATCACAAAGTTACAATCCTGACTGTGGTGGTTTTGTTATATCTTTGTGCAAAATGATATCTCAAAAAATTGATTTTTTAAGAAAATATGATCATAGTTCAAGGTAACCCTGAAGTTTGTGTTTTCTTAGCTTACGAAATAACGTCTGTATATCATTTCCTGTATCTCAGCTTAAGGGATTGATTCAAACAGTGCCGTACCGTGGGGGAAGGGGGCGAGCGGGACGACGGCCCCGGCCGCCGAAGAACGGCGCAAAATTCGGGAGGAATATATATATAATATATGGCCCAAAAGTAGGTATACATCCCTGCATTGATCAAGTATAACATTCTAGCATAGAGGTTTATTTGCTTCGGCTGTTCCGAGCGTAAGATATAAGTAAAGAACAAATAATAAAGAAACTAAGTCTACCTGATGGGTAATAATAAGAAATGATATTAAAAGCAATGAGTTGATCAGTACGGGACTGTATACCTACTTTTGGGCCACCCCGTAATATATATATATATATAAGGGCGGATCCAAGGGGGGCTATAGCCCCCCCTGACCCTCAGGTGTACACTGGATAGTACTTCAATCCTGTTTTACACTAGATAAAGCGGCAAACTATGGTTTAGCTCCTCCCTTGATCATATCCTGGATCCGCCACTGTATATATATATATATATATATATATATATATATATATATATATATAGACCCTATATATATATATATATATATATATATATATATATATATATATATATATATATATATAATGGAAAGAAAAAGTAATAAAAAGTGCTCAAAATCAAGGAAAAGCAGGGTTTATTTTTGAAAAAACCTTTCGCGCCAACCATCCGTCGTATGCTCTCGACCCAGGCGCTGATTTTCCACGGCACGGCACTGGATTCACATTGACTAATGTTCTTTTATCACAGGTGTTCTTCAATAAAAATAATAACTTTTTATATAACTTCTTGAAAATGTGTAATATAGCTGCTCATAAAATTTGATTTCGTTGCCCAATTGTTTCCAAGTTTTGTGTTTCTCGAACATCATAATAATAATAATAATAATAATTGCATAAAAAGAGTGACCTAGACTCAGCAAATTTAATACACAGATGGGTCTTTACTATGTCTAATTGTATACGAAGCATGGGGCCGCGGTGGCTCAGTGGTAGAGCGTTCACCTCTGGTGCTTGGGGTCCCGGGTTCGATCCCAGCCCCCGCCAAGTGAACTTTGTGGACAAACACCGTGTGCGTGGGTTTCTCGGGTTCTCCCGTTTCCTCCCAATTTCTTCATTCCACCATTTCATTCATCACTCATCATCACTGTCTCCTTCAGCCTAACCGGCATAACCGTGGGACGTAAAACTCAAAGATTTGATTTTTTTGTATACGAAGCCGTTTTTTTTTTTTTTTTTTTTCTGTTCGGCTCGGGGTAGGGGTCAATGGAGATCAATTGTGCACATTTCTTTGGTTATTTCTAAGAATGCCTGTCTGTATACAACCCACATTACACTGTGTTATGCGGGCTTACATAACAGCAGAGGATAAATACACGGAAAATGGAATGCTCGTAGAAACATTCTTCCTCTCTTTTTATCCACGTTTTGCATTAAGACCAGACAACGACGGGTGCTTACTACTTGTGTATGCATTAAATAATACACATACATGTCACTTGTTATTCAAATTACCTACAATTCTTATTTTTCTAAATATAAATATGTTAATTAGAAGTCTGTAAACGAAAAACTTCTTTAAAGAAAAAAATAAGGGAGAAACCCTTTATGAAATGTACTTTCAGAGAACCACAAGAAGTAGAAACCAGTCATATACCAGTGTTAAGTGATCAGGTCTGTTATGAAACTACACATAGACTAAATAGTAATATATTATGACATTATTGTGCAAAATATGATTGAATTGTAAGTTGCAGCCTACTCGAACCAGTAGTTAAATAATCTCAGAAAGTTTCAAGTATCATTCTGCGTTGAAGCTTTAAGCTGCCTTTCATATACTTGGCTGAAAATTACTTCATATAGGAACTCCTTCATAGGAATAGCTGCAAAATTACGTTGTTGGTGCATTGTGTAGACTCTAATTGCAGACTTAAGTACAGATCTGTATTCAATTATTATTATTGTTTTACGACTCGTTTACAAATCAGTGTTAGATTGTCTGTACTGGTATGTTTAAAATGCTTATTATTCGACTTCTTGCTCCTCGTCCAGTTTCTGCTAAAGTAGTTATTTGACCTTGAGTTTGAAGGCAAAGTACATTTTTGTTGACCAGCCACAGCCCAACTAGATATAGCGTAACCATGTGACTACCTTGTTTGTATGAAATTTTAACAACATGAAGGAGCATTATAATTACTGTCGGAAGATTAGTTAATAGACATCTGAACATGATTGGTGGCGTTTATTATGTAGGCTGGACAACATCATCTCGTACGATTTTCCTACTTCGTTCTCATTTCTTTCATCATACCAATTCGTCTATTATCGTTCATTTGCAATAACAAGTCTTTTCGTTTAGCCTGTATTGCATAATCATGGAACGTTAATCTAAAGAATTCATTCATTTTTATATTGGAACCAGAGATAGAGTGAGTCGTGGGTCAGCAAGACGTGAACCACTACAACCCACAGCCTATTGTGACCCACCAAGACCAACCAACCCACTCTGCTCAGTGCATTGTAGAGATCTGAATACTGATGGATTTCTCTATGTTTTACTTTCAAGGCCTCCATTTATCTTCCTTTTCCATTTGTTTCTATTACTTACCTGAGATGAATATATCTAACAAGGAACCCCTTGAGTGCGAGGTCGGAGGTGCAATCTCTAGTAAGGCTCATTCGAAATTGTAGTGTGAACAAAGATGACAAGAAAAATATTAGCTGCTAATGACTCACCATGTACATCAAGAGGGCGATAGAAAATACGTATCCGGGATGTGCAGAGATCAACCTTCTATGGGATATATGTAACATACTTCACAAAATGTACATCATTGACATTCACGAAATGTTCAAAACAAACCATTAACTTGCACCATGAACACCGAATGAAAAATGACGCGACACAGTAATCACAAATGTTCGCACCATCAAGATCGAAGTCGAATTTCTTGGGAGTTACAAACCGTTTAGGTCGTTCAGCTAGGTATCTACTTTTAGAGAATGCATATAGAATCATATTGGTGTAAGGGGTGCCATCACATTCCATCAGTTCTCATCTCCCCGTTATATCAATATGATTCTAAATGCATTCTCTAAAAGTAGATACCTAGCTGAACGTCCTGAACGGTTTGTAACTCCCAAGAAATTCGACTTCGATCTTGATGGTGCGAACATTTGTGATTACTGTGTCGCGTCATTTTTCATTCGGTGTTCATGGTGCAAGTTAATGGTTTGTTTTGAACATTTCGTGAATGTCAATGATGTACATTTTGTGAAGTATGTTACATATATCCCATAGAAGGTTGGTCTCTGCACATCCCGGATACGTATTTTCTATCGCCCTCTTGATGCACATGGTGAGCCATTAGCAGTTAATATTTGTCCTGTCATCATTGTTCACACAATACTTTCAAATGAGCCTTACTAGAGATTGCACCTCCGACCTCGCATTCAAGGAGTTCCTTGTAATTGAAAGAAAGAACTTCAGGCACTTTTGGATATTGTTATTTGTAATTGTAATAATAGCAATAGAACTTACTACTTGACTTCCGAAACACTCGAATTTTACATTTTTTTTTCTTTACGTTGGCCTACTTTATCTTGATTTGAGACTTCATTTCATCCTATTTTCCACTGAAAAGTATCTGTAACTCAACAAGGAAAAAACTATATTTGATAATTAAATTGAAATTCATCGCGATATGGCCCATGACAGACACTTTACCATTTTATATCGTAAAGGTCAGATCCACTGGTATTGTAACAGAGCGGTGCGTGAGCGATGACCATAGAAATTCAAACTACGATTAGTGATAATTTTACAGCTTTGTTTTATTACAAGTGTAAACTCTTTAGTTACTGGAAAGGAGGGGGTGGATCATAGGTCAGAGGTGATTACGATGGGTTTCCGTGGGTAGAGGTGGTTGAGAGTGGGTCACGGTGGATGGTTGGTCAGTAGGTCATGGGTCAAGTTTTCATTGACCCACACCCTCTATGATTGGAACTACCTGAAATATCCGTTCTTCAGACGGGAAGTACTTGAATACTTTCTCCCATAGAATATACATGAGGAATAAATTTCGACTTAAACTGCGTCGGGAATGTAAATATTCATCTCTGCGACCCGGGAAACTATGGATTTAGACACTGACACCGGTCGTTTTCGATCATTTTTACACGTCACCCCTCTCCGCACTCTTTTAATTCCCTTGCCAAAAATGTGCTACAAACCTAAATTAGGACAGGTCCACTTATGTGTCAAAGTAATTAAAATCGGTGCAGCGGTTTAGGCGAAATTAGCGAGCAAACATCGTTACACACATTTTTATATTCGAATAGATAGTTTAGTGACGAACTTCCCATGAAAATTAGAAGTGACGTTCTAATAAAATCGCTGATTCGAAACAACACTTCTGCTCAAAATTATCATCGTCACTATCTCTGACAAAACACTTGTCGCGGTTTACGAATTGTGTACACTACAGTCCTTCAATATACAATATATTGAAATGGGCAAGGGGAAATACATATTCGTAATATGTATTTCCCCTTGCCCACTAGTTTCAGCCCTCTCCTCGAGCATCTTCTCAAATAATGTTCTAGTTTACTTCCTTTTTGTTTACTGTTTTGGTAATATTACTCTTCTTTGTCCAATTCTAACATTTCCGCAATAGATTTTTGTTCCACCCAGTCGTTTTCCAATGTTAATCCTAATGTCTAAATTCCATTCTTGTACAGTACAATACTCCACGTGAAATATTTTAATTAAGTTTTTTTCTTTTTTTTTTTTTCGTAAATCTTTCTGTATTTGATGACCACAAAAAATCTTTTCTTCTTAGTTGAAGGCTTCTATTACCATCATTGCTCTAATTTCCCGTTCACATTTCAGATAGTGCAATCCCAATATCTATTCTACCTTTCTTTTCATATTTTCAGACATACAAACTGTCGAAAAGGTGGAAAATCTTATTTTTACATTAATTAGTAAAGTAACGTATCAATTATTTTCTTTCTTTCCTTTTTTTTCCCATCTTTTTAGACTCCCAAACTATGCTATTCATAGATGTCGAAAGTCTTATAGAACGGCTTAATCTGTCCGTCCGTCCATCTGTCGACAGGTATCAGAGCCTTTTTTTTTTTTTTCAATTGATTCAGTATTCCAAAGACAGGTTCCATCTCCTCCGTGAACTCTCTCTTCAAACCGAAAGTGATTTAAATTACTCATTTTCGGTTTCGACGTTTATCGCTATAGAACGAAAACAGTAACAGATGGGGAAAAGCGGTATGTTGCAAACGGTTCAACGTTTCAGGCCAACATACCATGACTATACCAAATGCTCTACCAGAACCAAGTGGCGTTCCTGGTTCGATCCCAGCCAAGTAAGTTTGTGGTGGATAACATCGTGTCCGTGGGTTTTTCTCGGGGTACTCCCGTTTCCTCCCATTTTCTCATTCCACCAGTTCTTCCATCATCATTCGCTTGCCTTAATCATTGTCTCTTATCGTTAGCCTAAAGGGCATAATCGCGGGGCGTTAAAAAATGAAAGATTTTGTTTTCATTTCATACATTCTATTCCAGGCCCGCAACCAGAGGTTGACTAGGGGGCTGCCCCCCTAAACTTTTCGTGGCCCCTCCAAACTTTAACACAAAATGCTATTATTAATACAAGAAAAACACAATTTAGCTATTTGTAAGAGAATGTTTAATGACTTGGCCCCCCTAACATATTCATGCCCCCATAAACCTCTGTGGCTGGTTGCGGGACTGCTCTATTCAAATCAGAAGTAATTCAAATTCTCACCGGTTTCAGTATTTATCGCTGTAAAAAAAATAATAATAAATAAATAAATAAATAAAATAATAAATAGCGACAAACGGTCTTCTGCAGTCGATTCAAAGTCTGAAGGGAACATGTAATCATAGCCCGTAACACACTATCGAAACTGGAAGTGGAGAAAATTTACTTATTACTTCCGGTTTCAATACTGGTTTTCATACAGCGGAGAACAGTAAGAGATATCAAGATGCGGTTTTCTACAATGAATTCGGCTTGTCAAAAATAAGTTCCACCTTTCATGTTAACACTATTTAAACCGGAAGTGCTTCAAATTGATTATTTCCAGTTTCGACATTTATCGCTATAGAACAGAAACAGTAATAGATAACAGTTTTTTTGGGGGGGAGGGGTCAATCGTTAACCAAATATACAATTAAAGCTGTCCCCTTCTTGCACCGAGGTCTTCAATTACTGTTTTATTACATACCGCCTTTCAAAATTCCGAGCTTTCTGTAAATTGTCTAATTTTAGGGGTGATTTAATTTTAATAGTACAATTTATTCTCGTATTGAATTTGGACTCCCGCCTCCCCGAAATAAATTTCTGCGTACGTACCTAACGTTGTTGAATATGAGAAAAATCTTGTTAGGGGAAACATGGGAAAAGCTAAATGTGATGTATTTAGTAGTGTTTAAATTAAAATTGCTACAAAAGACTAGAGATAGAGAAGCTTCTTCAACGATGATTAGTATGTTCTTCTAAATACTTTATACAATCTTTTTTTAACCTGGCTTTCGCTTATTTTTGAAAAGTTTTTTTTTTTTTCATAGATGGATGTTTTTTGTACACAACGAGTGCAAATCATTTTGGCCAATTGAACAGGCCTGTACAACCAGTACAATAAGACAGAGGGGTCAGGATTATTTGGGGTCTGGGGAAGTTAATTTGAGTTCATCTTACATTTATATACACATAGCAACAAAGATCTGAAAATGGTCAAAGGGGAGGCCTGGCCATTCCTTAGCTACGGGTTTGCAGTTGATGTACTAAAGTTCCCTACATACAGTTGTGACAGACAATCTTCTAAAGAAAGATGGATGGGCTTTTTTTCTTTTTTTTATATACAATGTCGATAATGTGTTATGTAAATATTTTTTTTAAACTTGTGCAATGATCTAATTAGCATCCATTTTGTTTATATCAGACTAATATCCATGTCGCATTTCTGTTCTATCCATCACTGATCCGATAAAGCGACTGACTCGTACGGACGTCTTCGATATACGTCCGTTGCGAAGAAACACGTTACACTCGCGAATTGGTAGCAAAGACCGAAGCAGGCCGGAACAACTGAACCAGTTCAGCAATGAAGCTAAATGAGGACGAAAGAGACGTCATCAGTGTTGTATAATATTGTTTATACATATCACCGTAGTTTGTTTTTTAATGTGTGCTAAAGGATGGACAGTGATTATCATTAATTAATTTTATGAATAGAACAACAAAACCAGGAAGGCAATTTGAAAAGGCCAGGGATAAAAGTGTATCTGAAAAGGTAGGGCGACGCATGACGTCACACCGTCCCCCGTGCCTATCTTTGCCCGATGTAATTTTATTAAATTTTATTAGGAAGTGAGTGAACGCCATAGATATATTTTTGGAAGTGAGGGAACGACATTCACCTGCATTTCCCCTCACTTTTACCCCCTGGAAAAGGCAATTAAATGTTCACACGAAATAAACTATCTATTATATAAAAGAGAACGCACAAATCCTTTGTTAGCTCATCACGCTAATACGGCTGAACCAATTTCTTTCATTTTTGGGGGGTTATTAGGATTTGGACCCTAAATGGTTTTTATCATATCACTTTAATTTTTAATTACCAGTGTCTTGAGATAATTGACCATTCAAGTGTCCATAACGTACAAATCCTTTGTTAGTTCATCATAGGTATAAAAATAAACGTATTTATATGCAACCCGCATGACCGTGTCACTCGGCGGGTTAACATAAATGACAGGCGATATAATGTTAACATTTACTGCAATCTACTATGGTTTTTATCATATCACTTGAAAGCGAAAAAGTAAAAATTATCTAAGTAACAACGTTTATTGCGTTCCGGGGTGACCGCAGCGAAGCGGGGTGAACGCTGCTAGTCTATTATATAAAAGAGAACGCACAAATCCTTTGTTAGCTCATCATGCTAATACGGCTGAACCAATTTCTTTCATTTTTGGGGGGTTATTAGGATTTGGACCCTAGATGGTTTTTATCATATCACTTTAATTTTTAATTACCAGTGTCTTGAGATAATTGACCATTCAAGTGTCCATAACGTACAAATCCTTTGTTAGTTCATCATAGGTATAAAAATAAACGTATTTATATGCAACCCGCATGACCGTGTCACTCGGCGGGTTAACATAAATGACAGGCGATATAATGTTAACATTTACTGCAATCTACTATGGTTTTTATCATATCACTTGAAAGCGAAAAAGTAAAAATTATCTAAGTAACAAAGTTTATTGCGTTCCGGGGTGACCGCAGCGAAGCGGGGCGGGTTAACATAAATGACAGGCGATATAATGTTAACATTTACTGCAATCTTCTATGGTTTTTATCATATCACTTGAAAGCGAAAAAGTAAAAATTATCTAAGAAACAAAGTTTATTGCGTTCCGGGGTGACCGCAGCGAAGCGGGGCGGGTTAACATAAATGACAGGCGATATAATGTTAACATTTACTGCAATCTTCTATGGTTTTTATCATATCACTTGAAAGCGAAAAAGTAAAAATTATCTAAGTAACAACGTTTATTGCGTTCCGGGGTGACCACAGCGAAGCGGGGTGAACGCTGCTAGTCTATTATATAAAAGAGAACGCACAAATCCTTTGTTAGCTCATCACGCTAATACGGCTGAACCAATTTCTTTCATTTTTGGGGGGTTATTAGGATTTGGACCCTAGATGGTTTTTATCATATCACTTTAATTTTTAATTACCAGTGTCTTGAGATAATTGACCATTCAAGTGTCCATAACGTACAAATCCTTTGTTAGTTCATCATAGGTATAAAAATAAACGTATTTATATGCAACCCGCATGACCGTGTCACTCGGCGGGTTAACATAAATGACAGGCGATATAATGTTAACATTTACTGCAATCTACTATGGTTTTTATCATATCACTTGAAAGCGAAAAAGTAAAAATTATCTAAGTAACAAAGTTTATTGCGTTCCGGGGTGACCGCAGCGAAGCGGGGCGGGTTAACATAAATGACAGGCGATATAATGTTAACATTTACTGCAATCTTCTATGGTTTTTATCATATCACTTGAAAGCGAAAAAGTAAAAATTATCTAAGTAACAACGTTTATTGCGTTCCGGGGTGACCGCAGCGAAGCGGGGTGAACGCTGCTAGTTTTACTATATACTAAATATCTCAAATATTCATTTTGAATTGAGAGAAAAAAATTCTTTAGATTTACTGCTTAAATGGCCATTATCTTTCGATCCCATTGCACTCTTTTCACAGTGCCTTTTCGTTGATACACGACGAGTTGAAAGTGGAAGACCTTGGTACTACCCAATTTGAAACACCGACATCTCAACACATCTTTTTTTCTCTCTCTCTCTCTCTTTGTTTCATTGTATATGTCCAGTTCTACAAATTTATTCGGATTTCAGTGCGTGTTTTGCAAGGAATTGTCAGCAGACTTATATTGTTTATTGATTTCAAGGGCAAGATGAGTACTAATGAATCTATTATTATTAGCTTGGGCGAACAAATATGGAGGCAATAGCTGTGATGTCAAGATTAAATATTTACTTAAGATTGTCCTCTTTGGTTCAGGATGCTTGTTTTGAATTCTTTGTTTCAGAGTCGTAAAGGCATTTGAACGACTATTGGGCGGGTCACGACTGAAAATTCTTTGTTCAGTATCTACGCCATTTTTTAATTTTTTTTTCATTGATTTATCCGGGGAATTATTATTATTATTATTATTATTATTATTATTATTATTATTATTATTATTATTATTATTATTATTATTATTATTATTATTATTATTATTATTATTGCTTTCTTTAAAATAAACTGAAAATTTAAAAATATGATTCCTTCAAGACTAGTTGAATTTCCTTTTGATTTTTCGAAACGAATTTGTATCATGTATAAATTCAATGTCACTTAAATATGATTATTAAATACAGTGAAACGTCTGAATAACGGACACCGATGGGACATTATTATTTGTCCATTACTGAGAGGTTACGCAAAATTTTATTACTCACAGCTCTGCAGTAATTGTGTGGAATGTACAGTAATTTGTATATTACTTACAAATGTAAATATAGGCTAATATCAAACTACTGTACTTAGTGGTCGAATTACTGTAGAGCACTAAGGAGAAATACTTCCTCCTTAAAATATTATCATAAAACAAATGACATTTATTCATTTATCTTTGAAGTTCCTGGGGAAGCTCTAAGAATTTTTTTTTTACACATTGAAGCTTTTTTTTTTAAAAAAAAAACAAGTTTCCTATTATTCTCTGTGGTGATTTATCAAATCTTTGACTTATGACAAAGGCAGGAGGAAATATAAGTTTAAAAAACAAAATGTTACTCATCGCAAACCAAAGTATTCCTTTAAGTAGCGCTGTCGGAAAACCCGGTTTCCATTATCAGCTCTAAACAGTTCGAAGTGAATTTAAAACATGGAAAAAATATGGATGGGTAAAAAATTGTTAAAAAGGAATATAAAATGTGAAGCACACAAGTTCCATGGCCAAAATTTGAAAGATATTATCTACAAGAATTTCCGTCAAAGTTAGGTCACTTTCGTAGAATACTACTATGTATAATGGGACTTTGATGCAATAGTTGAAATTGAAGTGTGAAACGTTTTCAAGTCATAAAAAAAAAGTAAAACTGGAAGAAGGCGATTTCAGCTTCTAATCGGGGTTACTTTGCACAGGTGCAAAATACTTCTTAGATAGGAAATTATTACTACTGGAACCTCCTGCATTCTAAATTTAGGTAAAATTTTTATTTAGATAGATGCCGGAGTGAATTTCTTGGTGGAAAATAAATTATAAACAGTGGCTGATCTAGAAAAATAGTTTGAGAGGGGCTTCACTAACAGACTTCGTTTTTTTTTTTTGTTTTTTTTTTAAATAACTAGACTTGGGGGGAGGGGCTTGAAGCATATACTCATAGGAATGACTAACATTAGATTTTTTTTTAAAAAAAGAAATCATGCAATTTGGGTGGACTTCAGTCTGAAAGTCCTAAACCCACAGGCGTCATTTAGGGGGCAAGGAGGGACACATGGCCCCCTGAGTTTGAGATTTATATAGATTTTATCAATAGCATAGTAGTAAGTCAGTGCAAAACGCGAAATTTTACTTACGTCAAGTGGTCTTCCTCCCCCCCCCCCTCAAAGCCACATTTGAAATGACGCTACTGCCTAAACCCCGTAAATCTTCCAGTAATTACGGTTGGGATGATATTCTAGTACATAAGGAATAACCAAGTCAAATCAGTTCACGGGGATTTTTTTCTGTTCCTGAGTTGGCATTTTTGTGGGACATATGCTAAACTGTTAGAATGTTGTTCCTGTACCGGTACCAGAAAATACATAATTTTCTTTACAAATATGAGCAATTCATACTAAGGTCGATACTAGGGATGGCAAAAATTTTCCGGAATCCGGATTCCGGAAAATTTGTTTTCCGGAATCGGAAATTTTACTTTTCGGATTTCGGAAAAAAATCGAAATGTTTCCGAAATCCGGATTTTTTTCGATTTTACTTTCCGGATTCCGGAAAGTAAAAACTCTGGAATTGGCCATCCCTAGTCGATATCAGTAGCCTCATTCTAATATCAACATTTGAAAACTGTATGCAGTTTTGTGTAGAAAGTAAAATGTATAAATGCTGAACGGAAAACATTGCACAGAAACGTTATATTCGTATGATGAACATACTTTTTTGTATGTTGTACAAAGTAACCCCAACTATGGGGTTACTTTGCACCAAAGTTTATATTTCAATAACTATGGTCATACTGGATGTTTATTAATGAACTTGCACGAATGTTTTCCAAATATATCTAGCTATTATGTGTTTAAAATACAGTTTCCTAAATCAGTACGTTTGTAAATTGCATGCGATTTTCTTTAAAATTCCTTAAATCGTGTGCAAAGTAACACCGTCTTACGGCATTCTCTGAATTAAATATGTATGAACTGAGATTAATTCCTGTCCATTTAGGAGAGTTTACGAAAATATTCGGGGGGAGGGAGAAAACTGTCCATGTCGTATCTGAAAGTGTCGGTAGAAAAGATGGTTTTGCTCCGTAATAATGTATATATTTTTGACGGGTCAAAAAACATTGTCCGTATTCTGAAGATGCCCGTTAAGGGAACTTTCACTGTATTGAAATTATATCTAACAAACAGTGGCGGATCTAGGCCAGGGCCGGGATGGCCTAGGCCCCCAGTTTTTTCAGTGACAAAACAATTTAAGCTACTATTTATGTATTTTTGAAATTTCATATATACCTATCATAGTCTGGGTACTGGCTGGCCTCCCCAGTTTTTAGCTTCTAAATCCGCCACCACACAAAATTTAGTTTTCACGAAGTAAGATACACTTAAATCTATCTGAAGAAGAAATGAGTAAAATAAATCATAACATTCTATTTCATTTCAAAAAAGACAAAAATAATTCCTTCATATAAATGAATAGGCTAAAAAAAGCAAAGATGGCGTATGTATTTACCAGCGTTAGGCCTATACTTTGCTTTACAAATTCCGCATGATTCTAAAACATGCAGTGGCGGATCTAGAAGTTAAAAACTGAGGGAAGGGGGCAGTCAGAACCCAGACTATCATAGGTATACCATGAGTTTACTATAAACTTTAAAAAAATAATTAATTACATTATATTTGCCACTCAAAAACTGGAAGGGCTTAGCTCCTCCCAGTCCCGGGCTAGATCCGCCACTGGAAACGTGATAATTTAGATAAATATTAAGCTGGACAGGGAAATAGCATGGTGCCGTCAATCTTTCGAAATTTACGTATACACTGTGCTTCAGTAATCAATACGTGGTGGACAGCATTGTATATGTTGGTTTTGTAGGAGACCTCCCCTTTCGTCCACACCTTCATTCTATCAATGTTGTCATAATCACTCATTTTCATCGATCGTACGTCTTCTTTAACCCTTAACCCCCGACCTGGAGTCCGACGGACTCCGCGAGTAATATAATGCCTATATATGTTCTTTTATTTTTTGAGTAGCTCAACGCCCTTCTCAGTACCTTCTAGTCAGTTGAGTTTGAACGCTGTTCTGCGGCGGGCGTGCTGAAAGTTTATTTCAGTGCTGCTCATGCGTTTGCGCGGAGGCCATGGGACTCTATGTCGGGTTTTATGTAACAATTCTATTCCATACCTGATTTACTGTTTCCAGCTGATAAGTAGGGTTTACATTGTGATATCTATCGAAATCGAATTGTTTCGTTACAATCCACTTTGAAAATGTCCCTGCCGTCCACAATTAAGGCTTCTGAACCAAAATTTGCAGAGAAAGTCACAGGAATATTGAACGATGTGGTTAGGGTTTGTTTTATGTATTATTTTCGTATGTGGATGATGAAAAGGAAGTCAGTCAAAGTGATCATGAAAACAAGTCGGAAATATCACAAAATTACAGTGACATTTCATCTGATAAAGCTAAATGTACTACTGATGGATTTTATTACAGAAGAAACTGAGAAATGGTAGAGTGCAAATTCATTGGTGATGTTTGTGCTCTGCAGATTTGTAAACTATTGTGTGTTAGAGAAATTGTGGTTTCAGTGTATTCTGATATCTTTTATAACAAGAAAAAAAGCAGCATTTTGTGTTAGAAACAATAAATAAACTCTGTACCCATGAAAAATGCAGCCAATATAATATGGTCATATTGCTAACGTAGTTGATTTTTTGATGTTTTTTAACTCAATTATGTAATAATACATTATAACATACATAAAACATTAAAAAATAAACAAAAGAAATAAAATTTTAAAAACCGTAAATTTTACATACAAAAATATAAAGATTATGTTTCGGAGTCCGTGGGACTCCACGTCGGGGTTTACGTGAAAAATTCTGACGTCGGGGTTAAAGGTTAAGCTAAAGAGTGTAATCATAGGTCGCTAAAATTTCTTTCTTTCTTTCTTGAAATACATGACACATTTGTTGTCATGATAAGAATGACAACAAATATACAGTTTTTGAGCGTGACTCGATTTCCTGTTGATAAATTTAGTTACAAGTATATCAAACTCCATTTCTCATTGTTGTATTAGCCTATATATCAGTCTGGTAATATATATATATATATATATATATATATATATATATATATACATAGGGTGAGTCAAAAGTCCTTGGACACCTGCATAAGTTTGAAAATCGACGGGAAAAGTAAAAAGCGATGATGGGAACAGAGGTTTGATGAGGGGCCTCAACTTTTGGAGTGTATGTCATTCATGGCCGCCATCTTGAAATCCGCCATTTTGGATTCAAGTCATTTTTTTTAATGGGAAGGGGGGTTTGACACATCAAATAACACTAGCTTGAGCTCAGGAATTTAGTGGTGTAATTTTTTTTCTATCTTGTACAGTTTAGAAGTTATTAATGTTCAAAGGTGGGAAATTACCTTGATATTGACCCAGTTCTCTCTCTGTTCCAGGTGATCTAAAATGGGTCTGACACGTGAACAGAAGATCGAAATCATCCTTATATCAGGGGAACGCAGTTACCGAACAATAGCACCTGACTACAACAGACGGCACCCAGACAGAGAACCGGTATCGCACAGCACGGTGGCTCACGTGATCACCATATTCCGGGAGACGGGCTCTGTTCAAGATAGGGCACGTAGTGGGCGACCAAAGTCTGCCACCAATGAGAAAACTGCAACGGCGGTTGTTGCGTCGTTTGTGAAAAGTCCTAAACGAAGTACCCGTCGTGTGCCCCTAGCATGTGCAATAAGCCAATCCTCCGTTGTCCGGATATTGCACGCCAATCAGTGGCATCCTTACAAGCTGCACATGCAACATAAACTGAACAAGGATGACCCTGATCGCCGGTTGGAGTTCTGCATGTGGGCTACTGAACAACACGAACTGGATTTTGCGTTTGCCAAGGGCATACTGTTCAGCGACGAGGCGTATTTCACTTTGAACGGGAGGTTAATCGACATAATTGTCGATACTGGTGTGACGCAAATCCGAACTGGGTTAACCCGAGTCGAGAACATAGTCCAGCGAAGGTAATGATGTGGTGTGGCATATGGGACACCCGCATCATTGGGCCATTCTTCATTTACAACACCTTAACTGCACCACAGTATCTGATGCTGCTGCAGGACCTTGTGTTCCCTGCCACACTGAACGCTGACGGCATTTTCCCATCTTATTTTCAGCACGATGGAGTTCCTCCACACTATGGACTTGGTGTCCGTGAATGGTTAGATGAACAACTGCCAGGGAAGTG